>NC_044383.1:35842478-36153936 GCF_006542625.1 Nomascus leucogenys | reverse complement strand
AAGAGGGTCAGAGCAAATACCTTCTGTACAGTGTGCACAATTGTGCCTTCTTTGTTTTGTCACTTTGTTTCTATAGCCTGAGATGCCCTGTCCAACTCCAGAATCATATCTTATGCATCCCTCACAAACCAGCTGAAATCCTATCTTAACTGTGAAGTCAGTTCCTGCCTACTCTAGCTCACACTGAACTCTTGTCTTCTCTGAACAGCTATAGCACTACTCATTTTCCTACCTAATCTCCTATTGTTACTTAAATGTTTCAGCCTTCAAGGGCAGGGACAGTGTTTTGCAATCCTGTAGCCTTTAGCACTAAATACAGTGTTAAGGGACTGAAGAATTCCCTCAAATAAATGCTGTTTTGAATCATTCCTCATATGTCAAATGCTTTTCCACTTCCTAGTTTATTAAAATATAAAATAATGAGGGCAGGGATGTCTATTTTGGTGACCTGTACCCTCAGTGCCCAGAACAGGGCTTGGCACATAGCAGATACTCAACAAATATATCATCAATTAATGAAGGTGCTACTTACAGGGGTAAAATCGATAGGGAAATAACAGGATGTCACTTCAAACAACTCTTCCACAAAGGGTCCTGTGGCAACAGAGAAAAAATGAGGTTGGTTTATCAGCTTCATTCTTCTGATAAAGCTCCAATGAGCTAATCATGGCTACCACGATATACCCAGGCTATAGTCCCTGGAGATGAGGTCATGGACGATGCGGAAGGCCACCAGAAGATTACGGGGATCCTTTTCCCCA
Organism: Nomascus leucogenys; assembly: GCF_006542625.1. Taxonomy (NCBI): domain Eukaryota; kingdom Metazoa; phylum Chordata; class Mammalia; order Primates; family Hylobatidae; genus Nomascus; species Nomascus leucogenys. The sequence continues at coordinate 36,153,175 of NC_044383.1, read as the reverse complement.
TCCATCACCTGGATGAAGCCAAAGGTGAAGTCAGCTCCTAGGCTCTTTAGCTCTGGGAAGGAGAGAATAAGGTTACTATACTGTCCCACAGCACAGAAAGTGTGGGCTTTCTCCTAGCCTGTGTTCTCCCTCTGCTATCACTGCCTCCCCTTTCTCTTCAGGGCTGACCCTTTTTCCATTCCAAGAAAGTACTCAGTGAAGAGATGTGCAACAATATACACATTGCTGTGGAGGTAAGAATTTAAAACACTGGCTCAAACAAACTCTACCCTTCCTTTACTTCACTGGGGAGGGAACGGACCCCTGCTTTCCCTTTATCATTCTCTCTCAGGATACCAGCTCTTCTATATAACCCCAGGTAAAATGAGTCCTACTAATAGGGGGAAAAGTAGGATGTGCTTGCTTTTGACATTTCCCAGAAAGCTCTGCCTCTTACCTTCTTCCCGGGTTCGCATAAAATTGGTGATTATATCGTAGACTGTGTGTCGGTCCACCTGTGGCAGGGACTTGGCGGTGGGGGAGAAAGAAGTGAAGAAAATGCTCAAAAAATACCTCAGCTGACACAGCTAGTTCCTGCTTCATAATCTCTAAGTGAACAGTGCTCTTTATACCAGCATAAAATCAATCTAAGAGAAACTACAGAGAAAGGGTATGGCCATTGACTCAGCAGCACAGCAGTGGTGCCAATAATTCAAACCTGCTGGATGGATGGATGCCTTACTTTCTGTAGGTATAAGAGGACACAGGTCAGATCTAACGGCATGCACCCCTCTCCTTGTCCAATAACAAAGATGAGCATATAAACATGCTGAAGAAGAGCATATAAACATTCACAAGATCCAAAAGAATTCAGAACTTAGAAGGCAATCATTTTTGCTGTTGAATCCCAGTTATGTCAAGGGGTGGAGACAGAGGAGAATACCAACATGACTGTTATCCCTCACCTGTACATGCACTTCCTGGAAGATGGCTTTAAGCACAGAAACAGCCAACCCTGGGGGCAGGGCCACACACAGGCTCTGGGGGAGAGGAGAAGGTATGTGAACACTGAGGGAACTGCAGCATGGCCTCCAAGACACAACCCTACAACAGGCCTAATTAGCTACTCTAAGAATCACAGCATCCTGGTTGAGGAAGAAGCACTAATAGTGAGAATCTTTCTCAAGCTGATGAGTTCTCTGCAGCTCTTTCCAGCTGGCTCTGGTTTCCAGTCCCCCAAAGTACACTTTTACTCTCTAGAGGGAAAACGGAAGTAGAGCTGGTAACACTAATTTAGTCCCACACTTGGGCACCTGCTCCTCAGCATGTGAACCATCACACCAAAAGCACAAGGAGAGAACTAGACAAGGGCTCCCTTGAACAAAGTTATGTAATGAAATGAAGGAGAACTCACAAGTGCCTTCAAACCCTGCAGGACAGATGGGATCACAAGATGATGGTCCTTCAGCCGGTTCTCATAGAACAGTATCAGGTGTACCACTGCACAAACCAGATTCAGCCATTAGTTGACATAGGCACAAGAAGGGCCCAACAGCTTTGCTCCTTCCCTAAGTCTGTAACAGTTGTTTCTGTTTGGGTTCCACTACAAATTTTCTCTTTCACCAAGAGACATGTCCTATGCCCTCCCATTTGAATGTAGACACCTGATCAGTCGGGAAAATAGGGGAACATTTCTTAATATCCATTCTCATACAGGTCCACAGTAAAACCCATTCTCGGCCCAAAACTGCCTTTCTACAGATCTAGAGTTCACAATTTTTTTCCTAAAGGGTCAGACAGTAAATATTATAGGCTTACAGGGTATGGTCTCTATCCCAACTACTCAATTCTGCTGTTTTAACAAAAAAGTAGCATAGAAAACAGGGAAACAAATGAGTGTAGCTATGTTCCAATAAAACTTTATAAAAACAGGTGTATGATGTGTTTAAATGTGTGACATCTTATACATTATTTTTTCTGTGTATATATTTTTAAATTTATATAGATGATATTATACTAAACACAAACACCTACACACATATACCCCCAAACAGGCTATAGGTTGGGCATGTGGTGCTTGTCTATAGGGAGGATGAGGTGGGAGGATCATTTAAGCCCAGGGGTTTAAGGCCAGCCTGAGCAATACATGAGACCCTGTCTCCAAAAAACAAACAAAAGGGGTTCCCTCTCTCGGCTTTGGAGCCCTCCCTCCCTCTGCCTCTATACAGGGAAGATTCTTCCTTCTCCCTTCCTTCTTGCCCCTTCTTGCCTATTAAACTCTCCGCTACTTAAAACCACTTCATGTGTGTCGGTGTCGTTTTATCTAAACCAGCATGAGGACCAAGAACCCTGGCGTTCCTCCACTCATTGGAGCCATATGATTTTGGTGTGTTGGCTGGGAAAGGAAATTCGTTCATCAGACTGAAGCAATCAAACTCCAAATGGTACTGTAAACTGAACCACACATCAACACACCATTCTTCTGAGGACCCTTAGATCGACCCCAGGAGGAGCCCTTGCTGCTGTTCCCCATTCGATGCCCCTTTTCAGTAGGAAGTAGCCAGAAGGAGTCATCGCCCCAAACCCCCTAACAGTAGTTAGTTTGGCATCTCTACAGAGGGGAATGTTGTAGGAGTTATTAAGGAATTATTTTAGGCAGATAGAGAGGAAAAGGGGTCCTTGGGAAGTTTTCGTTTTTAAAAGCATCTCCAGAAAAGTTTCTTGTAAAGCCCTGGCAATTAGTGCCAGGCCACAACCTTTGATATGGAAATGAAAGCCATTAGAAACTGGGTCCACCCAAATATGGCGATTCCCATGGCCTTCCTGCCCTTTCCCCACATGTTCCTGGCAACATGGCCGCCCCCACATATGTAGAATATCATGGTGCCCTGCATTTGCATATTAAAAGGCTAGGGTAGGAGGGCCAGCTTTTTTGCCGGCTATGTGAATGACATGCCTAGTCAAACCAATCCCCCGAGCCCTATGCAAATCAGACATCGCCTCCTCCAGCTTCTGGATATATTACCTAGCTGGTATCTGTGGCAGGCGGAGTTCCCTCTCTTGGCTTTGGAGCCCCGCTCTGTCTCTGTACAGGGGAGCTTCTTCCTTCTCCCTTCCTTCTTGCCCCTTCTTGCCTATTAAACTCTCTGCTCCTTAAAACCAAAAAAACCAAAAAACAAAACAAACAAGGCTATAGTTTGCCTACCCCTGCTATACAAGATAAATAAGTTGTTGGCCTTTTTCCCCTCAGGACCTCAAAGCATGCTGATATTTCATTACTTTTCCTCTTTACCTATGAAATACTGCTCTGTTCATTTTACAGAGTGGGAAAAATACATTGAAAAAACAGTCTAAGGCTACATTTGAAATCCATCTGTCTCTTTTTTTGAGATGCAGTCCTGCTCTGTCATCCAGGCTGGAGTTCAGTGGCGTGATCTCGGCTCACTGCAACTTCCATCTCCCAGGTTCAAGCGATTCCTGCCTCAGCCTCCCGAGTAGCTGCAGGCGCCCGCCACTATGCCTGGCTAACGTTTTGTATTGAAATCCATGTGTCTTGTGTCTGAATTCTAATCATCTCTGCCACATATACCAGTGAGGAATGAAGACCTTGAATTAGTAGTTCATAGATACTTTAAGCCCACCCTCCCTGCCTGTAAAGTTGGCTTGAATAGACATGGGAGACCTGGGCTCAGCAACCCAGGAAGACATTCCTACTAGTGACACCAGTACCTTCCTTCTCCAGGAGCAAGGTGTGACAGTGGAATAGCACCTGTGACAAAAGCTGGATTCCTCGTGCCCGAGTTCGGGGTTCTGGATTCTCTAGAGAGGACCTGGGGGAAAACAGGATAGAGACAGCCTGCAATTACCCAGTTCAAATGTTTGAAGAAATAAATATTTTACATTAGTCACACTCACCCCCTGGGCATGGAAGCAGAGCCAAGCCCTGTTAAGAGTAAAAACAGGCCGGGCGTGGTGGCTCACGCTTGTAATCCCAGCACTTTGGGAGGCCGAGGCGGGCGGATCACGAGGTCAGGAGATCGAGACCACGGTGAAACCCTGTCTCTACTAAAAATATAAAAAAATAAGCCGGGCGTGGTGGCGGGCGCCTGTAGTCCCAGCTACTCGGAGAGGCTGAGGCAGGAGAATGGCGTGAACCCGGGAGGCAGAGCTTGCAGTGAGCCGAGATCGCGCCACTGCACTCCAGCCTGGGCGGCAGAGCGAGACTCCGCCTCAAAAAAAAAAAAAAAAAAAAGAGTAAAAGCAGCCCAAGAAGGTGTTCCTGAGGTAACGGCATTACAGATACCAGTAAGGACAGAAGGCTTAAGAGCGATCCTCAGACTGATGTGGCATCATTTAGAGGCACATGTGACACCAAGAGCCAACAGAGGTTTCTGCCTCCAGGTACCCCCAGCTTGGCACCTAATAAGCACTGTGCTTACTCTTTCTCCCCAGTGGTATGATTGTGACATTCCTCTGAAATACAGCTTAGCAGCTACCCACAGGGTTTGAGAGATGATTGGCAGCTGCAGCTTCCACCAAAACAAGGAGAATACATGCATTTTTGTAAATTAATGCTAAAGAAAAAAAATTGCTCAGAATCACCACCAAGTTCCTAGGGTAAAAGAAAACATGAAAAACCAAAACTTTATAACTGGAAGGTCACAAAGTAAGATGGCCAGAATATAGCTTTAACTAGGTAGGATTACTGATATAGGAGAAGCTGGACTGAAGCAACAAGGAAGTGACTTATCCTCAAAATTGCTCTACGGAGATTATACTGAAACATACTAGAAATAATCTAAGCAGGAACAAGCAGAAAGTGGAAGAGTTCTGGCCATGACAGTTATATTGAACCTCAAGGGTAAGAGCGTATATAACTAAGAGTATGGGGACAAAAATAAGGTCACTCTTAACAGGATCCCCAGGATAAAAACTTGTGGAAAGGTTTCTACTCAGGAAGTAGAAAACTGTGCATTCAGGTTGGGTGTGGTGGCTCACACCTGTAATCCCAGAATTTTGGGAGACAGACGAGAGGATCACTTGAGCCCGGCAGTCGCAACCAGCCTGGGCAACATAGTGGGACCCTGTCTCTACAAAAAATACAAAAACTTAGCTGGGCATGGTGGCACAAGCCTGTAGTCCCAGTTTCTTGGGAGGCTGAGGTGGGTGGATGGCTTGGGCCCAGGAGATCGAGGCTGCAGTGGGCCACGATCACTCCACTGCACTCTAGCCTGATTAACAGAGTGAGACCCTGTCTCAAAGAAAAAGAAAAAAAGAAAACTATGCATTTGGAGCATTTAAAAATGGAACAAGGCACACAAATGCTCACAGCAGCATTATTAGGAATAGCCAAAAAGTGGAAACAATCCAGATGTCCATCCACTGATAAATGATTAAATAAGATGCATATCCATAAAACGGGAATATTATTCAGCAAGAAAAGAAATGCAGAACAGATATGTGCTGCAACATGGATGAACCTTGAAAACATGCTAAGTGAAAGAAGCCGGCAACAAAGGTCACATGTGTGATTCCATTTATATGACATTTCCAGAGTAGGCAAATCCATAGAAGACAGAAGTAGATTAGTGACTGCTGGGGGTTGGGAAGAAGGGGGAAGGGGAAATGACTGCTAATGGGCATGGGTTTCTTTCTGGAGTAATGAAAATGTCCTCAAATCTACTGTGCTGAGAATTGCACAAATCTGTAAAAATACTTTTACAAGCCACAAAATTGCACATTTTAAAATGGTGAACTTTATGATATGTGAATTATACATCAATAAGGCTGTATGTATGTGTGTGTGTGTGTGTGTGTGTATATTTTGCTTGTTTGTTTTTTGAGATGGAGTCTCGCTCTGTCGCCCAGGCTGGAGTGCAGTGGCGTGATCTCAGCTCACTGCAAGCTCCGCCTCACGGGTTCATGCCATTCTCCTGCCTCAGCCTCCCGAGTAGCTGGGACTACAGGCACCCGCCACCACACCTGGCTAATTTTTTGTATTTTTGGTAGAGACGGGGTTTCACCGTGTTAGCCAGGATGGTCTTGATCTCCTGACCTCATGATCCGCCCACCTCGGCCTCCCAAAGTGCTGGGATCACAGGCATGAGCCACCGCGTCCGGCCTATATATATTTTTTGATGGGGGTCTCACTCTGTCACCTGGATTGGAATGCAGTGGCATGACCTGTTTACTGCAACCTCCACCTCCCAGACTCCAGTGATCCTCCCACCTCAGCCTTCCGGGTAGCTGGGACCACAGGCGCATACCACCATGCCTATCTAATTTTTTGTATTTTTGGTAGAGACAGGGTTTCACCTTGTTACCCATGCTGGTCTTAAACTCCTGAGCTCAGACAATCCACCTTCTTCGGCCTCTCAAAGTGCTGGGATTACAGGTATGAGCCACCGCACCCAGCCAATGCTGTATATTTTTTTTTTTAGTGGATCAAGGCCACCACAATGTGAGTAGAAAGGCCAAATAGTCTGTTATGTGGGAGAAATGTGTAACAGTGACTTTGTTTTTTTAATTTCCCCCAATTTTCTAGTTTTCTGTTTTAGAAGACATGCTGTCACAATTAACAACTCTTACTAATAAGACTTGTCAATTTAAATAGTCTATACCAATTATGAAATATGAGGAAAGTAGGCATTAGACTACAAGCACATACTTCCTCTAAATGCTTAGAATCCCAAGCTATAACACTGCTTTATCAGCTGTTTCCCAAAGCCTTTTCTCCTAGTAGGGATCTGCAGCAGGGTCAGCCTCCTGGGAACTCCCCACACAGGGCCCACAGCTTGTTCTGAGTCAGGTCTAGGCAGGCTAGCATCCCATGGAGGTAGGTGGGTCTACAGATGCACAAAGGAATCAACAGCTGATGGCCTTCAACCACGTACCTCATCCCAAAGCTGTGGGCTGTGCCAGCAGTTGATGTGGCCTATAGGCTGTGTGTTCCCAAATACTAAAGACGCCTCAGCCAGATAGCATGAAAATTTTTTCAGGAGAAACAATTCAAACATATGGGCTTAGACTGAGGTATTAATATGGAAGGGGGCTGCTGGGCTACAGGACAAATTCAGGCTCCAGGAAAGCAGCAATGCGCAAAAGTAACTTTTCAGAATACACAGTCAGGGTTGGAGAAGAACATTCTATAGCAGAGGCTCTTACCCAAGGGCTTCCACAACTTGTAACACTGTATAGTTGCCAGATTTCACATCTGCAGGAAATAAAATAAATAAATATGAAAAAAAAAAAAAAAAACCCTACCAAAGGGTTGAATAACACTAATTATAATGTTTCCTGACTGCCCTAGGCTCTGTACCTGGGGGCCCACTATACTTGCCAAGAGCCCTCCTAGATAAGAAGCAGCATTGCTGTAACACTTCAAATATGCAGCTTTGTATAAGAATTGAAAAGAAAATAAATATATCATTTGTGAATGACATGAGCATATATCCTGAAAATCCAAGAGAAATAAAAAAATTACAAACAAAATAATTTGTTAAATTAGCTGGATACAAAATATTATGAAATTTAAAACCTTCATATATATATATATATATACACACAATAGCCTGTAAAATGATATAAGGAAAAAGACCCTGTTTATAATAGTGAAAAAAGAAAAATGAAAAAACTACCTGGATATAAACTTTTTTCCTCATTTTTAAAAATCATGGTAAAATACACTACATAAAAACTTTTGTTTTGGCCAGGTGCGGTGGCTCATGTCTGTAATCCCAGTACTTTGGGAGGCGAGGTGGGCAGATCACGAGGTCAGGAGATTGAGACCATCCTGGCTAACATGGTGAAACGCTGTCTCTATTAAAAATACAGAAAATTAGCCAGGCGTGGTGGCATGTGCCTGTCGTCCCAGCTACTGAAAAGGCTGAGGCAGGAGAATCGCTTGAACCCTGAAGTGCGGTGGTGTAATCACAGCCTCCCAGGCTCAGGTGATCCTCCCACCTCAGCCTCCCCAGTAGCTGGGACCAAAGGCATGTGCCACTACCCCTGGCTAAGTATTTTGTATTTCTTTGTAGAGATGGGTTTCGCCATATTGGTGGTCTTGAACTCATGGGCTCAAATGATCCTCCCATCTCAGTCTCCCAAAGTGCTGGGATTACAGACGTGAGCCACTGCGCCCAACCTAGACATAAACTTAATAAAAATATGTGAAAATCTGAATGATGAAAACTTTATTTTATTTATTTATTTTTGAGATGGAGTTCTCTTTTGTCACCCAGGCTAGAGTGAAATGGTGCAATTTCGGCTTACTGCAACCTCCGCCTCCTGGGTTCAAGCGATTCTCCTGCCTCAGCCTCCCGAGTACCTGGGATTACAGGCGCCTGCCACCACACCCGGCTAATTTTTGTATTTTCTTTTTCTTTTTTTTTTTTTTTGAGATAGAGTCTTGCTCTTGTTACCCAGGCTGGAGTGCAATGGTATGATCTCGGCTCACTGCAATCTCCGCCTCCCAGGTTCAAGCAATTCTTCTGCCCCAGTCTCCCAAGTAGCTGGGATTACAGGTGCCCACCACCATGCCTGGCTAATTTTTGTATTTTCAGTAGAGATGGGGTTTTGCCATGTTGGCCAGGCTGGTTTCGAACTCCTGACCTCGTGATCCACCTGCCTCGGCCTCCCAAAGTGCTGGGATTACAGGCATGAGCCACTGCACCTGGCCCTAATTTTTATATTTTTAGTAGAGATAGGGCTTTACCATGTTGGCTAGGCTGGTAGTGAACTCCTGACCTCAGGTGATCCACCCGCCTCTGCCTCCCAAACTGCTGGGATTACAGGCATAAGCCACCGCACCTAGACGATGAAAACTTTAAAGCACTAGTGAGATATCACTTCATATGTGCTAGGATGGCTATTATCAAAAAGACAAGAGATAACAAGTGCTGGTGAAGACAAAGAGAAAAGGGAACCTTTGTACACTGTTGGTGGGAATGTAAATTAGTACAGCCATTATGGAAAACAGCATGGAGGTTTCTTAAAAAATTTAAAATAGAACTACTATATGACCCAACAATCCCACTACTAGGTACATATCCAAAGGAAATGAAATCAGTATCTGTAGAGATGTCTGTACTCCCATGTTCACTGCAGCATTATTCACAGTAGCCAAGATCTGGTAACAACCTAAGTGTCAACAGATAAATCAATAAAGAAAATGTGACGTGTGTGTACACATATACAACAGAATACTATTCAGCTATAAGAAAGAAAGGAATCTTGCCACTTGGTGTTTTTTTTTTTTTTTTTTTCCTGAGACAGAGTCTCTCTCTGTCACCCAGGCTGGAGTGCAGTGGTGTGATCCCAGCTCACTGCAACCTCCACTTCCCGGTTTCAAGCAATTCTCTGTCTCAGCCTCCGAAGTAGCTGGGATTACAGGCACATGCCACCATGCCTGGCTAATTTTTGTATTTTTTAGTAGAGATGGGGTTTCGCCATGTTGGCCAGGCTGGTCTTGAACGTCTAACCTCAGGTGATCCGCCCACCTCAACCTCCGAAAGTGCTGGGATTGCAGGCGTGAGCCACTGTGCCAGGCCAAAATCCTGCCACTTGGGACAACACAAATGAACCTGGGTGAACATCTTGCTAAGTGAAATAGGCCAGAAGAGAAAGACAAATACAGTATCCTATGATCTCACTTATATGCAGAATCTAAAAAGTTTAATTCACAAAAGCAGAGAGTAGAATGGTGGCTGCAAAGTACAGAAGAAAATGGGGAGAAATTGGTAAAAGAGTTTTTTAAAACAAGCACTAATGAGGATCTGAAAAGGAAACTTTATAGAAAGGCATCTCATATCTTTGAAAGACTCAAGATGACAAATCTCCCATATCAATCTATAATTTTAAGATAATCACCATAAAAACACTAATAGAATACTTTTGGAAACTAGATAAGCTTATCCTGAAATTAAAGTGCAAAATATATATATATATATATATAAAATTAGACAGGCAAGTTGTGAAAAAGAGTAATAGAAAAGCAGGGAGAAGGTAGCCCTTCCAGATATTAAGAGATTATTATATGGTCACATTTTAAAAGTGTACATTTTCAACAACAAAGAAGAAAAATAAAAAGTATACACTTTTGAATATACTTGTAATTTCCCATAATAAAAGTAAAAAAAAAAAACAACCAGTGTAGTTTCAATCCATATTCAAAGAAATCAATGGTACAAAAATAGAATGGAAAGTCCAGAGACACAAATACATATGAGAATATGATTTTTAAAATCCTATTTCAGTTAATGGGAAAAATAAAGACTATTCAATAAATAGTGTTAGAATGACTGGTCCTGGAACCAATTTGGAAAACAAACAAAAACAAACATTGGCTTTAAATCTTTCACCAAAATACATTTTTTAAATATGAGAAAATTTCTAAGAACAAGATAAAATTCAGAAGCCATAAAAGATTGGTTTTAAAAAGTCAGATTTTCTACAAGGTAAAAATAATTATCATAGGACAAACTGGGAAAAAAAATTGCAAGTCTTATAACAAAAGGCCAGTTTACCAATATATAAAGAGTTCCCACAAATCAATGCAGAAAAGGCCAACAATTTAAAATGGGCAAAAACAGGCCGGGCACAGTGGCTCATGCCTGTAATCACTTTGGGAGGCCAAGGCAGGTGGATTGCTTGAGGCCAGGAGTTTGAGACCAGCCTAGCCAACATGGCAAAACATGTGTGTGGTGGCGCATGCCTGTAAATCCCAGTTATTCGGGAGGCTGAGGGACAAGAATCACTTGATCCCGGGAGGCAGAGGTTGCAGTGAGCTGAGATCGTGCCACTGCACTCCAGCCTGGGTGACAGAGTGAGAATCTGTCTCAAAATAAATAAATAAATAAAATTAAAAAAATAAAATGGGCAAAAACAAAAAAATGAACAGGCATTCCACGTAAAAGGAACAAGTATGTACGAAAAGGTGCTCAACCATATTCACAATAAAAGATGTAAATTAAACCACATAGAAACTTTTTAGGAAAATCTAACAGACCGGCAAAGACAAAAAACTTAGCAATATATTATGTTTGGTCATGGTATTCAGAAATAGACATTCTTAAACATTGTAGGTAGGATTATAAACTGGTGCAACCCTATATTGAGGGCAATATAACATCTTTAGAATTCTAGGCGTATATAGGCTTTAACCCAGGAAAGCTAGAAATTTATCCTCTAGCTATCTAGTCATCTTTTGGTATATACATGAGAGATTGGCTCCAGGACCTCCTGAGGATACTAAAATCTGTGGATGCTCAAGACCCTTATATAAAATGGTAGCGTATCTGCACACAAACTATGCACACTCTCCTGTATACTTTAAATCATCTCTAGATTACTCATAATACTTAATACAATCTAAGTGCTACGTAAATAGCTGTTACACTGTATTGTTTAGGGAATAATGACAGGAAAAAAGTCTATACATGTTCAGTACAGCTGCAATTTTTTCTCCCAAGTACTTTTGATCTGCAGTTGCTTGAATCAAGGATGCAGAACACACAGATATGGAGGGCTAACTTACTGTAAAAGTGCAAAATAATGCATGTATAACGTTATTCAATACAGCATTATTCGTAACAGTAAATGACTGCAAACAACACATGCCCATCAATAAGAAACCAGTTAAATGAATTATAGTACATCCATACAATGGAAGTCTCTGTAGCTACTTTTATTTATTTTTTAATCTTTTTTATTTTTATTTTTTGAGACAGCGTCTTGCTCTGTTGCCCAGGCTGGACTGTATTTTCAGTAGAGATGGGGGTTTCGCCATGTTGCCTATGGCTGGTCTCGAACTCCTGAGCTCAAGTGATCCACCTGCCTTGGCCTCCCAAAGTGCTGAGATTACGGGCGTGAGCCAACGCACCTGGCCTGTAGCTACTTTTAAAAAGACAAATGAAGAAAGACTGAAGCTATATGTATACTGATAATGAGTCAAGATCTAAAAGAACAGTGTGTATAAATAGTGTATATAATATGTGCTTAGCATTGTTTTTAAAGGGAGAGGGGATTGTTTTTATTTGCATTTATTTACATCTCTGGAAGATATAAAAGGAACTAATAACATTTGTTGCCTTCAGGGAGGGAAAATGCATAGTTAAGGGTTGAAGCCGGGCGCGGTGGCTCACGATTGTAATCCCAGCACTTTGGGAGGCTGAGGCGGGCGGATCACGAGGTCAGGAGATCGAGACCACGGTGAAACCCCATCTCTACTAAAAAAAAAATACAAAAAAATTAGCCGGGCGTGGTGGCGGGCGCCTGTAGTCCCAGCTACTCGGAGAGGCTGAGGCAGGAGAATGGCGTGAACCCGGGAGGCGGAGATTGCAGTGAGCCGAGATTGCGCCACTGCACTCCAGCCTGGGCGACAGAGCGAGACTCCGTCTCAAAAAAAAAAAAAAAAAAAAAAAAAGAAATAAGGGTTGAGAGGTAGACTATTGTTTTAAAAGAAATGTTTCATTTTGGAATAATTTTACATTTATAGCAAAGTTGCAATGACAGTGCGGAGTTCCCGTATAGCCGTCACTCGGTTTCTCTTAATGTTAACATCTTACATGGCACACATCTGTGAAACTATGTACGAGTGTCAAAACTAAGAGATTAGGTTAGCACTGATACACACCATTAACTAAACTCTAGGCTTTATTCAGATTTCAATAGTTTCTCCACTAATGCCAAATTTCTGTTCCAGGATCCAATTAAGAATACCAAATTGCAGTCAGTCATCTTGAATTCTTAGTCTCTCCTGGTCTGCGAAAGTTTCTTAGTCTTTCCTTGTTTTTCATGACCTTGATAGTTTTAAAGAAGTACTTCATAGAAGGTTCCCCAATTTGTGTTTGTTTGATGTTTCCCTCATGTTTAGACTGGGGTTATGGGTTTAAAAAAGAGTATCACAGAGGTGAAGTACCCTTCTCATCATATCATATCAGGGATATAAGATAGTCACATGGCTTCTCCATTACTGGCAATGTTAATGTTGATCACTTGGTTAAGGTATGTCTGCCAGGTCTCTGCACTATACAGTTACTACTTTTCTCTTTCTGGTACTCTTTTATTTGTAAGGTATTCATTAAGTCCAGCTCACATTCAATGGGGAGGGGAAGATTAAACTCCACCTCCTGGAGGGAGGAGTATCTACCTATATTATTTGGATTTTTTTTTTTTTTGAGGCAGGGTCTAGCTCTGTGCAGTAGTACAATCAAAGCTCACTGCAGCCTCGACTTCCTGGGCTCAAGTGATCCTCTCACCTCAGCCTCCTGAGTAGCTGGGACTACAGGCACGCACCACCATGCCTGCCTAATTTTTGTATTTTTTTGTGGGGACAGGGTTTTGCCATGTTGCCCAGGCTGGTCTCAAATTCCTGGGCTCAAGTGATCCACCTGCCTTGACCTCTCAAAGTGCTGGGACTACAGATGTGAGCCACTGCACCTGGCCTTTAAATGCAATTTTAGCAGCACAATAGTAACTCACATATATTGAAGAGAAGCATCTTAGAATGTATTTTCAAGGGAGAAACAGGGTAAAAGGCTAACCATCTTCATAAGGCTTTGGTTCACATTGAACACTTATAGCTGCCGGGCGCGGTGGCTCACGCTTGTAATCCCAGCACTTTGGGAGGCCGAGGCGGGCGGATCACGAGGTCAGGAGATCGAGACCACAATGAAATCCCGTCTCTACTTTTTTTTTTTTTTTTTTTTGAGACGGAGTCTCGCTCTGTCGCCCAGGCTGGAGTGCAGTGGCGCAATCTCGGCTCACTGCAAGCTCCGCCTCCCAGGTTCACGCCATTCTCCTGCCTCAGCCTCTCCGAGTAGCTGGGACTACAGGCGCCCACCACCATGCCCGGCTAATTTTTTTGTATTTTTAGTAGAGACGGGGTTTCACCATGGTCTTGATCTCCTGACCTTGTGATCCGCCCGCCTCGGCCTCCCAAAGTGCTGAGATTACAAGCGTGAGCCACCACGCCCGGCCGAAACCCCATGTCTACTAAAAAAATACAAAAAAAAATTAGCCGGGCATCGTGGCGGGCGCCTGTAGTCCCAGCTACTCGGAGAGGCTGAGGCGGGAGAATGGCGTGAACCTGGGAAGCGGAGCTTGCAGTGAGCCGAGATTGCGCCACTGCACTCCAGCCTGGGCAACAGAGCGAGACTCTGTCTCAAAACAAAAAAAACAAAAAAAAACCACTTATAGCTAAATAAGGTGTGACAACCAGAGAATTACTTCCAGCAGCCTGTTCTGGGTTCCTAATCCACCTACCTCTAAATGCAGAACCTTAACTAGTCAGCTTGCACCAATGCTGGAAAAAGTGAAAAAGAGGTCTGAAGAAATCCTAAACTAAACTTCCGGTTCTCCCAAAGTCTGTGGTCTCGCAGCAACAGTTATGAGCTGAGCTGGACAGAGGCTCACTCTAGCACCACAGTAAGAAGTCGTCCAATAAGACTGAGGAAAATGAGAGCTCTAGTTAGGACTTATAGCTCGTGACTGGCACCAATTTAGACATCAGGCACTCTTAGCCCACTTGTGCCAGGATGTGGAAGGCCCAGCTGCTGCCCCAGCTCCTGAGAAAGAGCCAAGGGAAAAAATGAGCAGACTGTAAGGGTGGGGGAAGGGGTAGCAGCCAGACTAACAGGCCAAACAAACCAAGTTGGGTTCTACACCCAATTCCTTAATGGCAACACTTACATGAACTGAAACACCTATTTCTGGGTTACGAACCACAAAAGGGCATTGCAACATTTGGGAAGGTAGAAAAGGGTACTTTCTTGGAACCGCCTGGCTACAGTACAGAAAACTCTGCTGAAACAACCCATCCAAAAACTAATTTCAATAATGGGCACAGAAGGAGTTAACAATTGTACAGATGACGCCGCAGGGGACTAACAACTGTTAATAGCAAAGGATATCAATGAACTGAATCATTTTTCTTCAGCAATACCATCAAAACCCTCCGTGGATGCCAGGCTAGGGTCTATGTTTGGAACGAAGGCTCTAAAACAAGAAGTGCCAAATAGGGCCCATTCAGTACCTTCTATTTTTTCATTTTTAAAAAAAATTGAGGTAAAGGCCGGGCGTGGTGGCTCACGCCTATAATCCCAGCACTCTGGGAGGCCGAGGTGGGTGGATCATGAGGTCAGGAGATCGAGACCAGTCTGGCCAATATGGTGAAACCCCATCTCTACCAAAAATACAAAAATTAGCTGGGCGTAGTGGCGTGCGCCTGTAGTCCCAGCTACTCAGGAGACTGAGGCAGAAGAATTGCTTGAACCTGGGAGGCAGAGGTTGCAGTGAGCTGAAATCGCGCCTGGGCAACAGAGCGAGACTCCGTCTCAAAGAAAAAAAAAAAAAAAGAAAAATGCTTCTTCAGCATTCTGCGTACATTAATATGAAAATGGCTGCTTTATAATTACAAATAAATAGCCATTTGCATGTGATTCCTTGAATCCAGTATGTGGGTGAACTCTCCTGGCAAAGCCCTTTAGTCTTCATATAGCTTTCACAAAATTCTTGAATTAATGCAGCACAAACATAAAAGTGAGTATAAGGCCGGGCACGGTGGCTCATGCCGGTAATCCTAGCACTTTGGGAGACCGAGGTGGGCGGATCACCTCAGGTCAGGAGTTTGAGACCAGCCTGGCCAACATGGCGAAACCCTGTCTCTACTGACACAAAAACTAGCTGGGTGTGGTAGTGCATGCCTGTAATCCTAGCTACTCCGAAGGCTGAGGCAGGAGAATCACCTGAACCTGGGAGGCAGAGTTTGCAATGAGCTGAGATCATGCCATTGCACTCCAGCCTGGGCTAAGAGTGAAACTCAATCTAAAAAAAAAAAAAAAAAAAAAAAGAGTACAAAAGTAGAAAAAACTAGAGAAAAATGAGGCTGGGTGTGGTGGTTCACACCTGTAATCCCAGCACTTTGGGAGGCCGAGGCGGGCGGATCATGAGGTCAGGAGATCGAGACCATCCTGGCTAACAGAGTGAAACCCTGTCTCTACTAAAAAAATACAAAAAAATTAGCTGGGCGTGGTGACGGGTGCCTGTAGTCCCAGCTACTTGGGAGGCTGAGGCAGGAGAATGGCGTGATCCCAGGAGGCAGAGCTTGCAGTGAGTGGAGACAGAGCCACTGCACTCTCGCCTGGGCGACTGAGCGAGACTCTGTCTCAAAAAAAAGAGAAAAGAAAGAAAAAATTAGAGAAAAATGAGATAATAAAGCTATTACAAGACAGTAAAAAAGAGTAAGGAAGATGGTGGCCAGGCACAGTGGCTCACACCTGTAATCCCTGCACTTTGGGAGGCCGAGGCAGGTGGATTACTTGAGGTTTGGAGTTTGAGACCAGCCTGGCCAACATGATGAAACCCTGTGTCTACTAAAAAAAAAAATAGAAAAATTAGCTGGCCGTGATGGCATGGGCCTGTAATCCTAGCTGTTTCGGAGGCTGAGGCAGGAGAGTCATTTGAACCCAGGAGGTGAAGGCTGCAGTGAGCCAAGATCGTGCCACTGCACTCCGGCCTGGGCAACAGAACAAGACTTCATCTTCAAAAAAAAAAAGCCGTATGTTTGTTTACATGTTTTCATTCAACATTTACTGAATATTATAAATAGGGTACCATGTTAGGGCTTAAGATAGAAATATGGGCAGGGAGTTTTGGGGAAGTCCATAGTCTGCTGGAGCAGAAAGACAAACATTCATTCATTCATTCATTTTTGAGACAGAGTCTTGCTCTGTCACCCAGGCTGGAGTGCAGTGGTGCCATCTTTGGCTCAGTGCAACCTCTCCCTCCAGGGTTCAAGTGATTGTCCTACCTCAGCCTCCCAAGTGGCTGCAACTACAGGCACACCACCATGCTGGGCTGATTTTTAAAGATTTTTGTAGAGACAAGGTCTCACTATACTGTACAGGCTGGTTTCGAATTCTTGGGCCCAAGCAATCCTCCCACCTCAGCCTCCCAAAGTGCTGGGATTACAGGCATGAACCACCATGCCTAGCCCAGAAAGACATTTAAAACAATCACAGTGGGTTGAGGCTAGAGGATTGCTAGAGGTCAGGAGTTGGAGACCACCTTGGGCAACAAAACAAGGCCCTGTTCGCTACAAAAAAAATTAGCCAGGTGTGGTGACATGGGCCTGTAGTCTCAGCTACTCTGGAGGCTGAGGCCGGAGGATCACTTGAGCCCAGAAGTTCTTCGAGGTCGCACTGCACTTCAGCTGGGGCAACAGAGTAGACGCTGCTTCTAAAATAAATAAATAAAACAATCACAGTGTAACAAGTTCTGTGTTACTACAGTGATATAAACAGAGATTGGGTTAGCATGAGAAAGAAGTAAAATTCCTAGGTTTATGGACCATGGGCCATTAACTTTAAGTGATTAATTCTTTTAATGGTGCAAAGTATCCAAAATTAAAAATAACCAGGCTTGGCATGGTGGCTCACACCTGTAATCTCAGCACTTTGGGAGGCCAAGGCAGGCAGATCACCTGAGGTCGGAAGTTTTGAGACCTGCCTGACCAACATGGAGAAACCCCATCTCTACTAAAAATACAAAATTAGCCATGCGTGGTGACGCATGCCTGTGATCCCAGCTACTCGGGAGGCTGAGGCAGGAGAATCACTTGAACCCGGGGGGCGGGGGTTACGGTCAGCAGAGATCGCACCATTGCACTCCAGCCTGGGCAACGAGAGCAAAACTCCATCTCAAAACAACACACCACCACCACCACCACCACCACCACCACCACCACCACCACCACACCCAGAATACCTGGAAATACTATTAATTATGCACTTGGACTCCTGGGATGAAGAAAGCTAACAGAGAGTTAATTTTCCTAAGGGTATTTTCGCTGGTATCAAGGAAAAAATCAGTGTAAGTTCATTTTCCTTTATAGGAGGGTCTAAGATTTTCCAACACGTTCAAGATTTGCTCTCTAAAAATGGACCTACTAGCACCTCCTAACTACCCACACTTTCCTTAGCAAGGCACCAGTTTGTGTTGGGGCACTGAGAAGTCAAAGGAGTATTTATGTGATCATTGACACAGAATGCACAAACAGATCTCTGTCTGATGGAGTTGAAGCCTCTTGAGAATCTGGACTAGCAGCCAAAGGGAAGTGAGGGGAAGCGGGTAGGGTGGGAGGATGAGAAGGAGCACGAGAGAGAAAAATCCCATTCAGGACTAAGTTCCAATCCAGCTCTCAAAATGCCCTTTCTGCTGATAATGCCTCACATATTTCACTAAACTGTATTTTACTGTTCTTTAATACTTTGACTTAAGAAATAGTGGTATTCTTAGGGAATCACAAATATGGAAAAACACAATACAATAAAGACTGAAATGAAGGAAAATCCAAATAACTAAAAGGAAAAAAATTATATCCATCACCTGCAAATTCAACGTGTTCAAAAATCACATTCTGTGAAAATCAGCTCTTGTCCTAATTTTGGACAAAGTATTTCTTTTCCTCATCCTCTGGTTCAAAACCTTGGGGTCTTCTTAGAGTCCTCTATCTCCTTCAAGCCCTATAATAACTAGTCAGAACTCAAATTCCACAGATTCTTCCTTCAACATTTCTCATTGCATTAACTCAAGTAGTTTTTATTGTGTACCTACTGATGCCAATTCAAGGAGATTCTGGTGGTACAACTGGGAGGGTAGGATGTGGAGATGTATACAGCAACAGCTACTAAACTAGTCCACTAAATACATGAGTGGTTGAGAAGTGCGTACTACAAAGATTCTGACATATGAGATGCTGTCTGGCTGGGTTAATCAGGAAACACTTGGGGAGGGGTAGGGAACTGAAGCTGGGCCTTGACTCTCAGGTCTAACTTCGATTACACAGAGCTAGTGAAGGGAATTGGGAAGGAAAGCACTCAGGGAACTACGAATAAAGGTGGCTGCCTGGAATTAAATGTCCAGGGAGCAGTGAGAAAAAAAGGCTGGGGCCAGGTAGTGGCAGGCTTTGAAGGCTTGCCCAAGAGGCCTTTAACCCTTAGGCTGCCAGGTTATTTCCCTCCCATCGCCTGCAGCTTCTTTACAGCTGACACTTTCACTAGGAACCCAGGTACAAAACAAAGGTGGCAGCAGCTGCTTTTGTGATCAAAGGGTGCTCCTTCTGCATTTAAATTTGCAGGCTGCTACTCTGAGTGACTGAACAGGAAGCTAGCTGGTCCCTTTGGCGCTAACAAAGCTTGATTTAGGCTGAAGGATTAGAAAGCACATCTTATTCTATAAACTCTTCAACACTGTTATCCTTCAACAACCCTAACTAGGGCTGTGATCTAAGATTGACAATATTAACTTAATCCTTGTCAAATTCGTTTTCATTTTATGGCTCCGGGGCTCAAGGATCTACAATAACTCTTAGTACAGATAATAGGTCATTCAAATTCCTCTGCCTGGAATCCAAAGTTATACATAATCCAACCCTACCAAACCTCTTCAACTTTTATCTGTTACTATTCCTCTGTACCAACTTTCCTTT
The DNA here is from genome assembly GCF_006542625.1 of Nomascus leucogenys. NCBI lineage: Eukaryota > Metazoa > Chordata > Mammalia > Primates > Hylobatidae > Nomascus > Nomascus leucogenys. The sequence goes on along the minus strand of NC_044383.1, from coordinate 36,133,710 downwards.
TTTTTTTTTTTTTTTTTTTTTTTTTTTTTGAGACAGAGTCTCGCTCTGTCTCCCAGGCTGGAGTGCAGTGGCGCAATCTCGGCTCACTGCAAGCTCCGCCTCCCGGGTTCACGCCATTCTCCTGCCTCAGCCTCTCCGAGTAGCTGGGACTACAGGCGCCCGCCACCACACCCGGCTAATTTTTTGTGTTTTTAGTAGAGACAGGGTTTCACCGTAGTCTCGATCTCCTGACCTCGTGATCCGCCCGCCTCGGCCTCCCAAAGTGCTGGGATTACAAGCGTGAGCCACCGCACCCGGCCCCAACTTTCTTTTCTTTCTGTTTTTTTGAAACAGAGTCTTGCTCTGTTGCCCAGGCTGGAGTGCAGGGGCGTGATCTCCGCTCACTGCAGCCTCTGCCTCCCAGGCTCAAGCGATTCTCCAGCCTCAGCCTCCTGAGTAGCTGGGATTACAGGCATGCACCACCATGCCTAGCTAACTTTTGTACTTTCAGTAGAGCGGGGTTTCACCATATTGGCCAGGCTGGTCTCAAACTCCTGGGCTCAAGCAATCCACCTACCTTGTTCTCTCAAAGTGTTGGCATTACAGGCATGAGCCACTGTGCCCACCACCAACTTTCTTTTCTTAGGAGGGCTAAATTACAACAGGGCTGGTGTTACAGTCTTAAATCAGTTGAGTTGAATTCAAATTAAGCAACGGTTTAGACCATTTTTTTCAGAAAGAAACAAAAATATAAATTTTGCAAAAACGTTTATAAGAATTTAGCAGTCCCAGTGGCTCATGCCTGTAATCCCAGCACTTCGGGAGGCTGAGATGGGAGGATGGCTTCAGTCCTAGAGTTAGAGATCAACCTAGGCAACATGGTGAAACCTTGTCACTACAATACAAAAATTAGCCGAGCGCAGTGGCACACGCCCTGTTGTCCCAGCTACTTCGGGAGGCTGAGGCAGGAGGATTGCTTGAGCATAGGTCGAGGCCACAGTGAGCCATGATTTCACCATTGCACTCCAGCCTGGCAGACAAAGCAGGACCTTGTCTCAAAAAAAAAAAAAAAAAAAAAAAAAAGAGAAAAATTTGCAGTCCTTATTCAAGGTAAGTCGTTATTTAAGATAAGACATTCAAGATGTCTTTTCAAAATATGTTCTGAATCCAAAAAATCCAAAATTATTGTTTTCATATTGTATAAATGTGAAAGACTCGTCACAAATGGCACTGATATAGTAATATTCTATATCTTGGTAGGGGTTTGGATTGTACAGGTGTATGCATTAGTCAAAATCAGTGAACGTACACTTAAAGATTTATATATTTCGTTTTACACCAAAATAAACCGTCAACAAACTCTAGTCAAAGACATGCATGCCGAAGTATTTAAAGGAAAGTGTACAGGTATCTGCAATTTAAATGGATGGATAGCTATACGATAAAGCAAGTAATATTAAAATGTTAATGGTAGGATAGATCCTAAGTGATGTGTTCCTTATAAAATTCTTTATACTTGGCTGGATATTCGAAAATTTTCATAATAAAACATGAGGGAAAATGACATTGTTAAGACACTGTAACACACTACATTTCATAAAATTGTAAGATGTTAAGTTTGGTGGCAGTGCCAGGTATTTGCTCCTTGATGCTTCCAAACGACGCTGCACACACCTCTTACAGAATGGTTGCCTCTCCCAGCATACTATAAGTTCCTGGTGGGCACAGATCTAACCTAATTTGTATTTATATTCCTATTGCTTTGCATCATGTTTGGGGAATAATATGTGTTCAACAATAGTGGTATGATTCAATTAAAGTGGAATACTGCTAACGAACAAAGTATTGTATTTCTAGCAGATTCACTATTCTTTTCTTACACATTCTAAAGGTTAATACGCTCAATTTGCAAGAGAAATGTGTCCTTACTTCTCTCCAAGCATGCGAAATTTCCAAAATTTTTTTTAAAAAACTACTCATTAGATAATTTTTATATTGTTACTTAAACCCAAGATCTGAAGGCCTCCTAACATTCAATAACTTTTTAGTAGATTTTTTTTTTTCCTAGAAGAGCAAAGTCTCAGAACTCCACGGAAGCCTGGAAATCGTTTTATTCTAATTTTAGATAAGCTGTCTGAACTAAGAGATCTCTGAAATGGTCAAAAGCAGGAAAGTGGGGGTCTGGGAAGAAGATAAAAACAAACGCCACATAAAACGTCATGGAGCAAATTAATCAAGAACTTTAGCAAGAAACGGAGAGAAAGTCTTAAGGAGGACACCCAGAACATCTCCAGCTCCTCCTGGCCCGTCTCCTCGCCTCCTCTTAATTCCAGCCAGTCAGAGCGCGGGGCCATCCGCCACTCCCAGGATGCCACGCGACGGGAGCAGACGCTGAGAGGATGCACCTCCACACGTCAACCTCCCACAAACAGCGTGGCTTCGTGGCGTGAGCACCCGGTTCGGACCTGAACGCCTGGGTCCGAGTCCCAGCTCCCCCTCCTGCCTGGTCTGCAGCTCTGCGCAAGTCCTCTTGCCCTCGCTGAGCCTCAGTTTCCTCATCTGTAAAATGTAATGATTCCCTATAATTGGCTATAGGGAGATGAGAAGTGTAAATGGTTTTAAGGAAGACACAGGCAACTCTCCAACTTGTTATGGCTCTAAAGCTCGCGGTGCTCATTAAGCAGCCTTGAGACCAATCTCTCAAAGTCACCCCGCTCCTCCCTTCCCGCCCGGCGCCTGTACTGAGGCCGCTCCCTCCTGTTGGCCCCCATTTGGAAGGCGCGCAGCGCCGTCTGCCATACCTGCAGCCACCTGGTCAGCGGGGCCCTCTTGTTGACCCATGACGAAGTCGTGCACGAGACCCCATAGGGCGCCCATAGGCGCCGCCGCCTCCACAGCCGCGGCGGTGGCCATGACGCGAACTAGAGACCGTGGGAGGGGATATGGGCGGTGGCACGAGACGGCCTTTCCGCGCATGCGCCTCCCGAGCCAATCGCCGGGAGAAGGACAAGGGGGCGGGGCGCCCCGGGTCACGTGCCTGCCGGCTTCTGGCTAGGCAGTTCCAGGGAGGGGCGGGGCCTGGAATGGGGCGGTGGCACCCAGAGGGAAGGCGGCTGTTGGGCATGCAGCCGGAGGCCGTTGAGGGCGAATAATTCCCAGCCCGGCTCCCCGGGAGACGGGCGGCGGGGCGGGCACCTGACTGGGTGGGGAGAGGGGCGGTACGCACCACGGGGTAAGCCAATGAGAAAATCAGGCCCAGCCCGAGGGGGCGGTGCTGTCGGTCACATGCGCACCTGGGGCGGGTGGCGGCGGCGGCGCGGGCACCGAGAGCCGGCGGAAAGGAGAGGGGCCGGCCTGGGGCGGGGTTAGGCAGTTGAGTGACAGCCTCCAGGGGGCCGGCCCCTGCCTGGTGCCCCGAGCGAGCCGGGAGTAGCTGCCGCGGTGCCCGCCCCCTCTCTCCGCCGCTCCAGCGGAGCTGGTCTCCGGCCGGGCACCGTCGCGGGCCCCCCTGGCCCGGCCACCTGGGACCGTGCTGGGGAGTCTGCCACCTCCCTCTCTCCCCTGGCCCGCAAAGTTTTGGCGGAGCCAGCGCCAGGGCTGAGCGCGCCCCCGGGGGGAGATCGGGGAGCGCCCGATGCCGGGCGGCCGGAGCCGTTGACCCGGGACGCCGCCGTCCGCGGAGCAGCCGACCACCCCGCCGCCTCCGGTGCATGGGGACTGGCTGAGGAGCCAGCATGGGCAACTGCGTGGGGAGACAGCGCCGGGAGAGGCCGGCAGCCCCGGGACACCCCCGCAAGCGAGCAGGTAACGATGGGGAAGGGAGCAGGGCCTCGGGCACCCCGCCAGTTGTCCCCCTCCTCGCCCGAGTCCTGGGCTTACCGATGGACTCCCCACTGGTGCTGGCGCTTGGGTTTCCCCGATGGGCTGCTCCGCAGCCAGACGGGGCCGCTCCCCAGCGCCAGGCGGCCGGGGGAGCTGAGTTGGGGCAACTGCGAGCACTGAGCCGGCTGCGCGACCAACTCTCTCCAACTGGGAAGCTCCTGGTGGGGGTGGGGGCAGGAAATGTTTGCAGACCGCAGCGGGGCCGACGGATCGGGAGGAGGCCCGGGGGCGAGGGCGCCGCTGGCCTGGCAGCTCCGGCCGGGGTCGGACGCCGGCCCGTCGGGGCACGGCGCGGGCAGCCAGGCGTCCCCAGAACTCGGAGCGAGCGAGGCGAGAACAGTCGCTCCTTCCAAAGACTGTGTCATTATCGGTCTGCAGATAGTGTCTGCCGGAATCCGACTTGCAAAGCAGCGCAGGACTCTGGGAAAGAAATCTTTATTTTTCCCGCAGGGGTTTTTAGAGCCTCTCGGCCGTCTGGGAGTCTATAAAAGATGGGGTGCGGGGTGAGAGTCACCCTCGGGATTGTTGGGATCCTTCCCAGCTTTGGGAGTGAGATTGCTCGCTGGTGATCCTCGAGGCCCGCGCAACGCTTTCTCACTTTCATGGTACACCCCGCCTGCCCTGGCATTTCGCCCCGGGAAGAGGTCTGTCGGTCATTTTTCTGGGTCTTACACTCACTTCCTTCTTTGAGGGTGTTGCAAGGACCTGCTGGGAATAATGTCGTAGACTTGAGAGCTCAAAGGGACATTCAAAACTTATCTGGATTCCAGATGGACCTATCTCCTCTCTATGTCAAAGCCTAGATCCCGAGAGGTTGAGCACCTTGTCCAAAGTCACACAGCTAGTTAGGAGCTCAGCTGGGGCTAGAACTCAGCCTCCTCTCCCACCCCATTGCCACATATCCCCTTATGTAAGAGGAGCCACAGGCAGAGTTGTTAATGAAGTGGAAACTCTAGTTGGAGTTTCCTGTCTCCCTTGGCACCGAAGGTGTGTTGCTTGGGTTGCGGAAACTGGGAAGGAAGATGGGGGAACTAGGGGAAGCAGAGAAGGATGTCTGCGTATGGACAGGATGACTTGTGGAGGCAGAAATGTGTTTTTATGGAAAGGATGCAGTAAAACTTATTGAAATTCTCTTGTCTGAAGGTAACTGGCCATTCTTCTTACTGAGGAGAGATGACTGTCAAAACCAAGGGCTGGCTTGCTTTCATTCATTCATTTGTTCAACAAATATGTGTTCAGTCCCCATAATTGATTTTGCAGCATTTTTTGCTGTTGACAACTCTCTCCTACAACACATTCTCCCTCTTCCTTTCTTGGCATCAGACTGTCTTGGTTTTCCTTTCTGAACATTCTGTTTTTTCTCTTATTACACTCTCTCCCAGAGAAATCTTGTTCAGTCCCACAACTCTTTGTCCATTGGGAAGACCCCTATGCTTAATCTTCAGCTCTTCTCTCTTGAACCCCAGAACCCCATCTCTAGATGCCCACTGGACACTGCGATATAGATATTCCCAGATTTCACACCTCCAAAAACAGGCCCTCCATCGCTCCCTGTCCACCAGCTTTCCTTCTTTACTCTTATGTTCTTCCAGCTGCCTAACTTTAGGCTGTGAAGAGCTCTCTCTCTCATGACTTTCTCTGCTTCCTTGTCGCCTGCCTCTCAGCCAGTCAGTCACTGGGGTCTGCTGGGTCTTCCTTCTGCGGGTCTTGCAAACCTGCCCCTTGCCACCCCACTTCATACCCTTCTCACCTCAAGTCAACCCTTGTCTCAGGCTGAAGTGAGGTACCCCCCAAAGGCAACTTCATCTTCAGTCATCATCCAGTCCTACACACAGTTGTCCCCTCAGAAGACATTTGTTAAATTAACTTCTTCCAGATTTTATAGTTCTGTGTTCAGAATATTTCTGTACTTGGCCAAGTGTGGTGGCTCATGCCTGTAATCCCAGCACTTTGGGAGGCCAAGGCAGGTGGATCACCTGAGATCAGGAGTTCGAGACCATCCTGGCCAACATGGCAAAACTCTGTCTCTACTAAAAATACAAAACTTAGCCAGGCGTGGTGGCAGGCGCCTGTAATCCCAGCTACTCAGGAGGCTGAGGCAGGAAGAATTGCTTGAACTGGAAGCTTCACAGAGGTTGTAGTGAGCTGAGATTGCGCCACTGCACTCCAGCCTGGGTGACAGAGCGAGACTCTGTCTCAAAAAAAAACCAAAACAACAACAACAACAAAACACCTTTCTGTGCTTTCTCACTCCTACAAGTACTTTAACTTTCAAGGCTGTTCAAGTGTGGGCCAGTCCTTTCTTTTAAGTCCTGATTTCTTTCCCTTCTCTGACATTAAGACCACCAGTGTTTGCTCGTGCCATTTCCTTCTTGTCGAGAGTCTTTCATCCCTTGGGTTCACTTCAAGTGCTGTATCTTGTTTGAAGCACCTTGCCTGACAAGTGTGCCATTTCCCCCTCCCTCCGCACCCCACCACACATACCCCGTGGAAGTGATTGCTCCTTCTGAGAACTCCTGCAGACACATTATCTATGCCACTTACTTAACAATTATGTACTCTGTATTATTAGTTGTGTCTTTGATGTTTACAGTCTTTTATCAGCAACTACATTGCAAGCCTCGAAGACCTGGGTTCTGTCTTATCCTTGTAGTATATGTCTCTCTCATATAGTCACGCGCACACACACATTCAGCACTTAACACGATGAGTTGTACAGAGGTAGCACTCACTCAGTATTTGTTGATTTTAGAAAGCAAACTCAACTTCATCCTACCATCTGCATTTTTCATATATCTGCATTTTTTTAACCTGCTAGTTTATCATTGCTTTAGTTCTGTGGGTCCTACTATGAATAGCTTTATTCATAAAGTCCAAAGCCAAGGGGAACTCTGTAGGATGACAAATTTGGTACAAGGGAAGGAATCCTTCTTAACTCCACAGCGCACCTGGCATTCCTGTAACATCTGTGGCTTTTCCTTTGACAAGGACATAGTTCTATGTTGTAAGACTAACGCCTAAAACTCCCCCAGCACCACTGTAACTATTACCTTCCTTTGGCACTAATGTAGTGGGAAGAAAGCCTCAACAGGAGCTAGGACCTGAGTTCTAGTCCTGGGCCTATAACTCAGTGACCCTGGGCAAGTCATCTAACCTTTCTGGGTCACACTTTCAATATTTCAGAAAGGGGGAGGGTTATACATGATCATCAGAGCTGTTTTATCATCTTCACAAAGGCAGCTGTTTAAAGCTAGAAAGTTATTGAAGTGAAATCTTTATGGCTTGTAATGTCACCCTTTGTCCTTAGTTCTGCCTTCTTAGTCACTTGGTAGATAAAGCAGAGACACAATACTGTCTGGTCAGGGATTCTTGCATTAGGGAGAAGGGAGAGGTCCTCTCATCTCATCAAGTTTTGTGATTGTCACTCATATATGTGCGTGTGTATGTGTATGTGTATATATATATATGTATATGTATATATATATATATATGTATATGTATATATATATATATATGTATATATATATATATATATACATATACATATATATATATAACTTTTTTTTTTTTTTTTTGGGAGAGAGGGTCTTGTTCTCTCGCCCAGGCTGGAGTATGGTGGTGCAGTTATAGCTCCCTGCAGCCTTTAACTCCTGAGCTCAAGTGATCCTCTCCCCTCAGTCTCCCCAGTAGCCAGGGCTACAGGTGTGCACCACCACGCCCAGCTAACTTTTTATTCTTTGTAGGGATGGGGTCTTGCTATGTTGCCCAGGCTGGTCTGAAACTCCTGGCCTCAAGTGATCTTCTTACCTTGGCTTCCCAAAGTGCTGGGATTACTGGCGTGAGCCGCCACACTCAGCCTTAAAAATTTTTTTTGTATTGTTACTCTTAATGCATCCCCAGTAGGTCTGTGTTCTTCTCCTTCAGGTGCTGGGTGGTTCTTGTATGCTTTGGAGAATACTTGGGGATTTACTCCTTTGGTGGGGGCTCTTGCCACCCCATACATATACACTAAGTAGATAAATATCTCTGCCCATGAACTGGGTGAAGCAGCCTCTCCCCCAGCCACTCCAGGGAGAGGTAGAGGTGGTAGAACAGGCAAGTCTCTTGCCCAGCTCCACCCTTTGAGAATGTGGCAGGGCTGAAACCCAAATATCTGACTCTGTGATGTGCCAGGCGTATCCACTTACGTTTTGGAATCTCAAGCTCAGGGTGGACAGACCCAGGGCCCTGTTTGGGGCTGCTTGGGCTTGGCATTGTGGTTGCAAGAGAGTCTGCTTCTTGTGTGGGCTGTGTGGCTATTCTTGAGGGAGTAATTGGGCAACTTCTCCATTTGCTCAGTAAATATGTACTGAGTGCCAAGCACCCTGCTGGCTGTGAACAGACGTGGTCCTTGGCCACATGGAGCTTACACTCTTGCAGGGGGCAGACAGTAAACATATAGTCATGCAAATTACACATGATCATACATAGAATTATGTAGTATTATATATGCTGGTGACTCCTCCCACATTTACAATTTCAGCCCATTCTCTGCAACTTCAGCCTTGGATATTCTGCTGCCTGCTCACCACACCTGCTGTCTAAAAGGCTTCTCAGTTTAACATGTCCAAAACAGAATGAACCCCCATCCCATCCCTGTACCTCCCAAAGTCTTTCCCATCCCAGTTCATGATGATTTCATCCTTCCAGTTGCCAGGGCCCCTAAAATTCTTGTCATCCCTGACTTCTCCCTTTCTCTCACACTTCACATCCATTTAATCAATAAATCCTGTTGGCTTTGCCTTAAATATGTCCTGAATCTGATTCTGACCATCTCCACCACTTTCACCCTGGTCTGAGCTACCACTGGCCTGTGAACTGACCTTCCTGCTTCCTCCCTTGTCTCCCGACAGACTATTTCCATCCCAGCAGCCAGTGTGATACTCTAAACTGTAAGTCAGATTTCATTACTCCTTTGCTCAAGCCTTCCTGTGACACCGCATCTCATTCAAGAGTTCTTGTGTTGGTCTACAAGATATGATACGATTTTCACCTCCTTACCTTTCTTAAGCCATCTCATGCTCTCCATCGCCTTGTTCAACCCCCTGATATCTGAATAGGTCCCTCTCTGTCCTTGTCCCAGTTTCCTATTTAAGGAGTCAAACCCTCCCAGGCCATTTCATTTAAAATTATCCCCTTCCCTCTATCACCTGCTCTCAGCATTATGTACCTCCCTTTCCTGTTTTATTTTGCTCCATTGCTTATGTCATCCTCTGATATTGGCTGTCTCCCTTTGCTCCATGTTGTCAGAGATTTTTATTTGTTCACTCTGTGATACCAAGAGCAGTGCCTGGTAAATATTTGTTGGATAAAACTAGAGTTGGTGAAGTCTACAGAAAAGCATAAATGAACACATCTGATTGATCTCCTACCTTAGATGGGTGTTAAGGCAGGTATCTTAATGAAGGGACTTAAACTGCAACCTCAGAGTGGTGTTCTGTCTCTGGAACTGGCTTCTCTCTTGGGAACTGGCTTCTCTCTTGCTCCAGGCTTGGGTAAGTTCTCAGATACCTGGGATATATATGACTCTTGTGGTTTGGGTGCCTCTTGCTGGGAGATACCAGGGCTGAAGCCGGAGGGCAAAGTGAAGCTCACTGTTGGGGTCCTAACCAGGCAGTAGCACCTTCTTGCCATTTTATGTGTGCACCTATGTCAGAGTGGACCTCCCTCTTCCAGGCACACATGATGTTTGTAGTCCTTAACTCTCAGGGCAGGGATAGGGTGGCCTAATAGACTACAAGGGAGGAAGTTAGGTGATGTGAATTCCAGGCCTCTCTTTTCCATCAACTTGCTGGAGAATTTTTAGAATCATGGAATTGTAGAGCTGAAAAGGAACCTAAAGATTTCTATAACCTCTTTTTTCTTACCCAGTCATTAGAAAGAGAACAAAGGTATGTCTGTCCCCTGCCTAGTTCACAGAAACATGGTGCAACCTACATAAAAACTGCATGTGCTCCTTTAAGTTGTGAGTGTGCGGAGGTCAAGATATTATAGGGAAGTGGTTGAGGTCAAGTGTATTCAAAGGAGAGGAGGTCTAGTCTCTGCCACTTTCTTGAGTGGTAATCTTGGGCAGGTCATTTGTTTCTTCCTCAGTTGATCCTCCATTTAAAAAAGATAATATTTCCAGTTTCCTTCAGAGAGATGTTATGGAGATAAAATAAGCTAATGGTGGTTTAAAAATTACTTTCATGGCTACACAGTGTGCTCAGATATGAGGTCCCAACAGAGAGTTTCATCTGGCATTGGTGGAAAATGAAGCCTAGGGTCTCTACTCCTTCCTAGTTGTTTGTGTGACTTTGGACAAGCCTCTTGATCTCTTTGAGCCTCAGTTTCCCCATTTGTGCCATGGGGTGACTGCCACCCTGATCACCTTTCAGAGAGGTTGTAAGATTAAAGTGAGACCCTGGATGAAAAGAGATTTTGTTAGTGTAATTACACCACTAGTTAGTGGTGGGCAGAGGGAAATTGCTGGGGGAGAGCCCATTCCGGGAGTGCCCTGCCTCAAGGTTCCAAGTAGCAACAGTGGCACTGCAGGAAGGCTCTTAAATCCTGTTCAAGGCTCTGAGTGGGAAGAGCCAGTCCTACCCGGTCAGTTACTGTGCTTATAATAGTGTGAGGCCATGGGACTTGTGAGACTCTAGGGCAGTGGGCCCCAAACTACGTGGTTCCCAGCTGTTGTGCTTTGGGGGTTCATGTTTCCACCTACAATCATTGCTGTGTCTTCTGCCTGGTAGACAGTAGTCACTTCTCTTTTTTTCTTTCCTTTTTTTTTTCTAAGTGGTTACCTGGATGTGATACAAAATTTACTTGTATGTAACAGCAAATTTTTCAGTCTATAGTTTTGTAGCATGAGTACATTCTTTGTACTTATTGTTGTACAACCATCACCAGTACCCATCTCCAGAACTTTTTCATTTTCCCCAACTGAAACTCTTTACCCATTAAGCACTATCCATTTCTTCCTCCCCCCAGCCACTGGCAACTGATATTCTGCTTTCTGTTTTATGAGTTTGACTACTCTGGATACCTCATATGAGTGGAATCATGTAGTATTTCTCCTTTTGTGGCTGGCTTGTTTCATTTAGCATAATGTTGTCAAGGTTCCATGGTGTAGCATGTGTCAGAATGTCCTTCCTTTTTAAGGCTGAGTAATATTCCATTGTATGTATATACCACATTTTGCTTATTCATTCCTCCATTGATGGACCCCTGGGTTGCTTCCACCTTTTGGCTATTGTAAATAATACTGCTGTTGAACATGGGTGTGCAAACCAGGAGCAAAAGGTGAATGCTCTCTGAGTCTCTGCTTTCAGTTATTTTGTGTATATACCCAGAGATGGAATTTCTGAATCCAATGTTAATTCTATTTTTAATTTTTTGAATAACCCCCCCTTAACACTTTCCTCAGCAGCTGCACCATTTTGTATTCTCACCAACAGGGTGCAAGAGTTCCTGTTTCTCTACGTCTTCACCAACACTTGTTATTTTCTGCTTTTTGTTGATTTGGTTTGGATTGGTTTTATAATAGCCATCCTAATGGGTGTGAAGTGGTTTATCATGTAGGGTTCATTTATGCTGGGCTCAGAGAGCAGTCCCTCCAAATCTCTGGGAAAACAGACATCTGAGTGTGTTAGAATTGTGCATAGAGGCTGGGCATGGTGGCCTACACCTATAATCCCAGCACTTTGGGAGACCAAGGCAGGAGGATTGCTTGAGGCCAGGAGTTCAAGACCAACCCAGGCCACATAGTGAGACCTCGTCTCTATTAAAAAAAAAAAAAAAATTGCCTGGGCATGGTGGCTCATGCCTGTAATCCCAGCACTTTGGGAGGCTGAGCTGGGCAGATCACGAGGTCAGGAGTTCGAGACCAGCCTGATCAACGTGGTGAAACCCCGTCTCTACTAAAAATACAAAAAAAAATTAGCTGGGCATGGTGGCATGTGCCTGTAATCCCAGCTACTCAGGAGGCTGAGGCAGGAGAATTGCTTGAACCTGGGAGGCGGAGGTTGCAGTGAGCCAAGATTGCACCACTGCACTCAAGCCTAACAACAGAACAAGACTCTGTCTCAAAAAAAAAAAAAAAAAAAAAAGAGGGACTTGGCAGGAAAGGGGCTGGAACACCTTCTGCAAGGTGTGGGGAGGGAGACTGAGGGGACAGGGATGACTCCTCGCTTGTACCTTTTTCCTCTGGGAGTCTTGGGACCAGGAGCAAAGGGTGAATGGTGCCTAGGCAGCCAGTCACTAATCAAGTAGCCTGAATCTTAGTTGCCAGCCTGCGTACTTGAAGTTTTGTTGTTTTTAAAGGCTCATAGAGATGTAATTAGCAGCAGCTCACCTTTGCAGGGTGTTTGCCATGTACGAGGAGCATCACGTGCAGTATTTGGGTTAATCCTCACAACCACCCTGTGGGTGGATTCTGTTATCACTTTTTCACAGATGAAGAAGCTGAGCCTTAGAAAGGTAATGTCTGCTGCCTAAGGTCACACAGCTTGTAAACTGCAGAGCCAGGACTGGAACCCAGGTGTCTGATCTCAGAGCCCATGCTTTGGGCCAGTGTGTAGTTTGTCCTCATGAGAATGGGAAGAAGAGAACACTTTTTTTGTTTTGTTTTGTTTTTTAGTGAGTTTATTATTGAGCACCTTCAGGCACCACTTTGCTGGATCCCTTCACAAACATCATCTCATTTGATTCTCCCTATTTTACCTATGGGAACATGCCTACCTATTTTACATATGGGAAAGCTGATGGCCAGGAAAGTGAGTGGATTGCCAGTGGTTATGATGCTAAGAGGCAGAGCTGGAACTCAGCCTGAGGATGTTGATTCATTCTAGTGCTCACAGCTCATTCCATTGTGCTGTGAGCCCTGACGAGCTCCCACCCCACCCCCATGGAAAGAAGCTGGTAGGTCAGCTGTGAAGTCTGCAAAACTCCAGGGACTATAGCCACTGCTTTCCTTTCCCATTGCTGTCCCTTCCTCCTTTAATTTCCCCACCCCCAGACCACCACCTCCACACCTAGAAGCCATGTGAGTCCATCATCTTGGATCAAAGTGCTTGGCACATAGTAGGTGCTCAATAAATATGCGTTGAATGTTGTTTGAGGGCTCGGTGTGCTAGAGTGAATAGAATCTCAGCCAAGATTGTGTGCCTAAAGAGAAACACAAGTAGAATGCAAATATTGTTGTTTCCTCCTCCTTCTCCCAGAGCAAACCTCCGCTTTCCAACACCCAGATGCCAGGGACTTGAAGAAAAGATTGTCCTCACTCTGCAAACTTTGAATTATTCCCAAATTCCCAAAGGAAAAGAGGCACAGAGAGTCATGTTAGCAAAGTGCTTGCAGAATCAGGTGTCACTCTTTGTAATTAATAAGATTAACGATCTCTTGCTTTGCTCAGCATTTTGTGGGTTTCAAAATGCTTTCTCAAGTATTACATATCATTTGATCCCCACAGCCATCCTGTTAGATAGGCAAGGCAGGACTCATTTTTCCCGTTTTATAGATGAGGACACTGAGACTTGGTGAGGATGTTAAGATACTCAAGGTTATTGACTGAATAAGTGGCAGAAGTCTTAGAGAGGGCAGCGGTTCCACTACTTTCTTTGCAGAGCCTCAGTTTCTGCATCCATAAAATGGGGTAAGCGTACATCATTTAGAGTAGTCAAGCATGAAATGTGATCATGTGTGTGTGCGATGTGATCAGCACAGTGCCCACACACAGCACAGCGGATGCTTAGATGGGGAACAATGCAGAGCTCATTGTTCCGCTGATGACTTATTACTGACCCTTGTTCCACCCCCACTTTTAGGAGGAGCATAGTAGAGCCTCCCTAGTCCTCCCTAGTCACCTTCTGTTCTGGTCACCCTCTGGCTCATCCCTTGGAGTCAGAGTGCAATCACAAGGGCTGGCCATGAATTTCCTTTTTTTTCCCCCACCCTGAGACGGAGTCTTGCTCTGTTGCGCAGGCTGGAGTGCAATGGCACGATCTCGGCTCACTGCAACTTCCGCCTCCTGGATTCAAGCGATTCTCCTACCTCAGCCTCCTGAGTAGGCTTATAGGCGCCTGGGATTATAGGCGCACACCATCACACTCAGCTAATTTTTTTGTATTTGTAGGAGAGACGGGATTTCACCATGTTGGCCATGCTGGTCTTGAACTCCTGACCTCGTGATCTGCCCACCTCGGCCTCCCAAAGTGTTGGGATTACAGGCGTGAGCCACCATGCTTGTGCCTGGCCTTTTTTTTTTTTTTCTTTATTTTAGACAGAGCTCACTCTATTGCTCAGGCTGGAGTGCAATGGCACAATCTCAGCTCACTGCAACCTCTGCCTCCTGGGTTCAAGTGACTGTTGTGCCTCAGCCTCCTGAGTAGCTGGGATTACAGGTGTGTGCCACCACACCCAGCTCATTTTTTTGTATTTTTAGTAGTGATGGGGTTTCACCATGTTGGCCAGGCTGATCTCAAACTCCTGGCCTTAAGTGGTCCACCCACCTCAGCCTCCCAAAGTGTTGGAATTACAGGCATGAGCCACCTTGCCCAGCCATGAATTTCCTTTGATTTGTAAAACCTGATGTCTGTCAAAGAGAACATCTATAAGATAGTTTTCCTTTGGTGACAGGTCGTTATGACAAATGTTTTATTCATTTAGTACCAATTTGCATTTTATTATCCCAGCTCCTCCAACTCATTAGCTATGTAACCTCGGGCAAGTTATTTTGAATTTTGAGGCCTCAGTTTTCTTATCTGTGAAATGGAGATAACAGTATTTACTCCATAGGGTTGTCATAAGAATTAGATGAGTTACTGCACATCAGGTCTTGAGAATGGTGCCTGGGACATATTACCTACTCAGTAAGCATTAGTTATTATTTTTACTATTCTCACCATGCTTGATGCTACATTATAGCCAGCTGCCCCCAGCCTTACACTTCCCCCTATGTTGAGATATATGGCCAGTGAAGTTCATATGCAAAACCTGACTTCTTCAGTGTGTCCTGGGTTATCTACTATTCGACCCTTTTATTCAGGAAGGCAAATCCGAAGCAAGTTGCAAGATAGTGTCATTAGCATAGAGATAGCCTTGAATCCAGCTTGAATCAGCTCTCATTAGTAGCAAATCACTTGCAACACACCCTACATACAACTCTTGCTGATCTCAGCAACAACCAGAGGCTACTTCTCTAGGCTATCTCCACATAGATGGAAACATTTCTTGCCAGTAGGTCAAGGCTGTGAGTGCCCTCTGTTTGTGGTGGCCCATCTTCAGCTTGGCAGAACACCTCCGAGTCCCCAGGGCTTCCTTCCTGGAGCTTTGTGCATTTCTCTGATACACATTGTCAG
The DNA here is from genome assembly GCF_006542625.1 of Nomascus leucogenys. Taxonomy (NCBI): domain Eukaryota; kingdom Metazoa; phylum Chordata; class Mammalia; order Primates; family Hylobatidae; genus Nomascus; species Nomascus leucogenys. The sequence continues at coordinate 36,118,471 of NC_044383.1, read as the reverse complement.
CCACAGATACCTCCTCTGTGAACTTCCAAGGCACTGCTGATAAACTTCCACATCAGAGCCTCTTTCACACTTGATGAGCATCCCCGCATACCTAGATTCAAAATTGCTGTTCGATTTCTTGTATACTGCTACTGATTGCACACTGATTGTGCAGCAGGCACTGTAGTAGGTACTTACACACATCTCATCTAATCCTCCTGATAGTCCACTGAGGTAGAGATTCTCCTTTAGGGGAGAGGTTCAGTGATGTTAACTGTGTGTCTGGGGGGGTGGGGGTACACGCAGTGAGAATGAAATATTTGGGTCATCAGTCTCAGGTTCCTTCCACGCAATACCCACCTGACTGTCAACTTCAACAAAGGACTCCCTGGGCCCTAAACAGGTATCGCTGGTTTACTGATGTCACTGCCACTCATGACTAGCAAATAGTCTACTTCTGCCAATTCTTGCACTATATATCCGAATGTGCCAGAAAGTGTACTTTGTGACAACTTTCATGGATTTGTCCCTCCTTCCACCTCTTCCTACCTCCCACGCAGTGTCTGGGACACAGACCACACTGTCCTCTATTATATGGGATACTACACATGGCATTGATTTTTTTTTAACTTAGTGAAAGCGCTCTGTTCCCCCAAAATGGACTGTCACATGGATGAGCATTTCATTTCCTGAGCCTTCACAGCAGCTCCAGGAATTGCCATCACTGAAATCATTGTAATTTATTAATCTCCTACCATGTGTGTGGTAGGCAGTCTACTAGATTCTTGACATCACTGTTTACAGTTTTCACATCTACCCTGTAAGGGCAGGCCTAATTTATGTCCATTTTACAGATGAGGAAACTGAGGCTGTGGGGAGAGTGTTGAGACACTTGCTCATGACAGTGGAGGAGCTGCTGTTTGAATCCTGGGAGTTGTATCCTGGGGGCTTACACCTTAGCCGCTATGGGAAACTGCCTCTCAATATTTACTACATTGGCCTTATCCCAGCTACTGTGTTGGGGAGGAGAACACAGCATGGAGAGTCAGTTCATCTCCTCAAGGAGTTCAGAGTGACGGACTGAATAATACTGGAGTTTCTGTGGTTGGTTTTATTTTTTCCAAATCTATTTCCACATGTCCCCATCCCTGGCCCCTGGCCCAGGCAGCAGATCCATAACACACAGAGCCAAGGGTCCAGGGGAGCTGAGGAGGCAGTTCCCGGGGGGACACCAGCTCTTTGCACTGTGTGTTTACACCCCAGGCTGACTCCTCCATTTCCTCTTTGCCCTTCTCCCCTATACTCTCATATCAGATCCACAGAGCCAAGAGCTCATTTAGGTCTGGCTCAGTGTGATAGTCCTGCTGTTGCCTGGTCCATGTCTGGCTACTGAGGAGACAGGAGGCCTTATTTGGCCATAACTTATTGCTTGTATGACTTTTTATAAGGCCCAAATGACATTTCTTAGAAACCCACATGCTGTATGCACTGTTATTTATGCTGTCTTCCTAAGGACAGAATGGGCCAGTCTTCAGGGTCAGTAGGCAAAAGCAAAGCTACATTGGGCCCTTGAATCTGCAGCTGACCCCTCCTGTTTGCAGCTGAGCCTAGCTGTGTCCTGCTGTGACCCATGTCCCATGGAAGATTCAGGGCCTAGATGTCTGATCCATCACTGAGCACCAAGCAGTTTTTCTGCAGCCCTGGACAGAAGTGTTCAGCCTGCTGCTTTTGATAGTACTGTTCCTTGGGCATTTGTCTGTGATGGGGCCATAGCCCAGAGCAAGTGTGCAAGGAGAGACTTCCGCCCAAAGGCCCTGTCCTTCATGTGCCTGGCCCACCCTCTGGTGCTAGTTTGGGTAGGGATGGATGGGGACCCCTTTTGCAGGCTGCACCTGGGGCCTCAATTCTAGAGATTAAATGATCTCTTTTTCAAAACTCGTGAGGTTGGCAGGCTTGCACAGAATCTTTCCTTGCCTTTTAGGGGGAGGGAATTGGTATTGCTGGGGAATTCAGCTGGAAGAACTTGGGACTGGTTCAGAGGGGTCAAGCCACTGTCTGTGGTCTGCTCTGCACAGAGGTGGTGCTGGTATCCGATCCAGGAAATCTGACTGCCTTTCCTGTGCCCTTTCTAAAATTCCACCCTGCCTCATTCCTGCAAATGTGTGTGCACATATGTATATCTCATCATCCAGATGGCTTATGGTCTACTTGGGAGAGGGAGCAAAGACAAATAAAGGTGTAATACCACTTCAAACAAGACAGCATGTAGACAAGTGCTAAGTCATACAGTGTAGACAAGTTGAGACAAAGGCAACGTGTAGACCCTTTTAAAAAGAGTTGGGATGAGAGAGGTCCCTGGGAACTCGAGTTACAGAGGGAAGATTTCTGAAGGTGGTGGGACTCAAGTTGCTTCCTGGGGGATTGGGATAGGACAGATACTGGGAGTGAGTGGGCATAGTTTGTAGAAGGGTTAGTGATTTGAGGAAGTGGTGCAGGTTGGAGAGAAGCAAGCAGTACAATCTTCTTTATTGTAAAAGTAATGTGTGCTCATGTGAAAAATGTGAACGATATGAGAAAGCTCAAAGAAGAAAATGTTTGTACTCCTACCCAGACAGAGTCTCCATTCTCATTTGGTATTTATTTGCCTGTTTCTTTTTATTTAGAGATAGGGTCTTATTCTGTTGCCCAGGTTGGAGTGCAGTGGAGCTATTATAGCTCACTGCAGCCTTGAACTCCTGCATTCAAGTGATCCTCCCACCCCAGCTCCTGAGTACCTAAGACTACAGGTGCGGACTACCACACCCAGCTAATTTCTGTATTTTTTATAGAGATGGGGTCTCGCCATGTTGCCCAGGCTGGTCTCAAACTCCTGGCCACAAGCACTTCTCCCACCTCGGCTTCCCAAAGTGCTGGGATTACAGGTGCCTCTTTTTCTTTTCTTTTCTTTCTTCCTTTCTTTTTTTTTTTAAGGCATTAAGATCAAATCTATTGTGTCCACCAAGATTATGGAAGGTATTGAATAGTATATGGGGATGCTTAGGTCAAAGGGAGCCTCTGTTGGTTCTTGCTCAAGGGGTGCAGATGAATGTAGTTGTTTGAGAAGAGACACTCAACATCTGTGAGCAGGCAGGATGGGAGCCTGGGACGAAGCACTGGCTTTACCACCCCAGACTTGGGACTCTTTCATTACCTACTGCATGAGAGTCTCAGGTTTACCATTCTCCACTGCTGCCCGGGGGGCTCAGAGAAATAATTTCTCCTGAATTGTCTCAAAAGCTTGTTCCCCACCTGCCACCCTCATCCCTCCCCATCCCCAAAATTCCTCTCTTTTCCATTTACTGCCCAGTTTCTTAAGCAGTTCTCCTCCCCTAGAATTGTTGGGGACACAGCCGGTTTTGCCACACCACAAACCTTTGCTGCTGCATGAGGTCATTTCAGGGGAGAAACTATATATAGCGGAGGACTAGCATCAGGACAGCTCCATGTTGTTCAGGCTGGTTAGCATCGCCCTTCCGCTGATGCAGGCAGGGTCACCTCGGATTCAGCACTCATCCAGTGGGGTGTGGTCAGGAGCCCCGAGGAACCGGGGCAAGGTCGTCTTATCTTCATTGCCCTCTCTTTGTAAGCCCGTGAATCTCTGGTTCCTCATCTGAGTGATGAAGGAGTTGGTCTGGGAGGGGAATTTTGTACCGTTTTTCAAAGCTACTTGAACCCTTTCTGGGGTAAGCTTACAACGTAGCTTGATATGTACAACCAACTGGGTACTGCACTGGTTGAAGCCGGAGAGAATGGCCCCCCAAAGGGTTCCACTTATGTCCTGGGGTCCTAGAGAGCACACAGTTTGAAAACCACTGAAAGCTGATCCTCTGAGGTTTCTTTCAGAGTCTGGCCTCGTGCATATGATCTGGCATAAATAACACATAAGCAGGGTTGCAAGCTCTGTGACCTTTGGAGACATTGATGATCATCTTGGGTAGCCTGGGGGTGTGGCATAGGGACAGATCTCAGGGCAGAGTCTTTTGGAGTTGGGGCAGCCAGGCCATAGCACAATTTGCAGATGCAGTTGGACTTGCTGGCCTGCATGTTGAAGGGCTGTTTCTTTTTCTGCCTGCTTCTGCCTGCCTTTCTTTTTAGCACTGAGTTGCCCCAAAGAAGAGATGAAAATGAGGATTTAATGCATTTCAGGCAAGGAAAGAGCATTTAATTTAAGTTGCCTGTGGCTGAGTTACACATTTTATAGAGAGAGTATTTGTTGAGCACAGTGGTGCCTTTGGCAGATACAGGAAAGCCAGAATGTGGGGCCAGTTTTTCTTCATTCAGCAAGTATTTGTAGAGCGTCAGCTTTGTATTCCTGGAGAAGCAGAGAAGCACAAGGGAGATCCCAGCTGTGTTAGAGCTCCTTGATTGCAAGTAACAGAAACCAACTGAATCCAGCTTAAGCAAAAAGGGCGATTTATGATAGGGCTTCATGGGGGACTCAGGACCCCACAGCAGGGTTGCTGCCTGGCCTTAAACAGGGATTAGAAAAACCTTGTTAGATTCTCCTTCTCTCTCAGCTCTGCTTCTCTTTGAGCTTCCTTCACTTGTCTGCAGCCTGGCTTCCCTCTCCTGAGCCCACACAGTCCCAAACGTTCCTGCTGCAGCTCCAGCCACACTCAGATATACTGAGATCTCCCAGTCCAAAGTCCGTATTCCCATGGGAGAAAGAGAGTCTGGTTGGCACAGCCTGGGTCACATCTCTACCGTCAGTCTACTCAGCTCCAGCCAAGGGATGGAGTCACACGTGATGAAACAGGTCTGGCAGGAGATGCTTCTGATACCATGCAGATCGGAGGCAGCTCCAAACAGGGGAACTTTGATAACCACAAAGCCGGGTGCTCCTCAAGGCTTTGATCAGGAGCTCTGGTCCCAGCGAGGAAACTGGGTTTATGTGGAACATTTAATAGCCACATAAGGAGACAATGAAAGAAGTGACCCTCAGCAGAGCCCACCTGTTGCCAAATACATGGCTTTTCCAGTTGGGGCTGTCAGACCAGCGGGGGCCAGGGGCTCCCCAAGCCTGGTGTCAGGAGGAGCCCCTCCAGGTTCGCTCAGGGGAAAGGGGCTTTGTTGGAAGGATTTCGGCAAGGCAGCCTGGCCTCCTAGGAGCTGGGGCTGGAAGGCAGTCAGGAGTGGAGGCGGCCCTGTCTTTGGGGAGCTGTGTGGCCTCTCTGCTTTTGTCTGAGCATCTGCTCCTGGCCTCCCTCTTACAGAGGACCCAGGCTTCTCCTCTTACGTGTCGGCATGTTCCATGGTTGAACACACCAGTGCCACCGTGGATGGCTTCTCTGGGTCACAGGCAGCCAGTGGGGGGCTGGACCTCGTTGACTGGGAGGCTGCCCCTTTCAGGGCTTTGGGCAGGGCAGGCATTAGAAATCCATCCCCCTCGGCCAGGCGCGGTGGCTCATGCCTGTAATCCCAGCACTTTGGGAGGCCGAGGTGGGTGGATCACTAGGTCAGGAGATCAAGACCATCCTGGCTAACATGGTGAAACCCTGTCTCTACTAAAAATATAAAAAATTAGCCGGGCATGGTGGCAAGCGCCTGTAGTTCCAGCTACTCGGGAGGCTGAAGCAGGAGAATGGCCTGAACCCGGGAGGCAGAGGTTGCAGCTGAGATCGTGCCACTGCACTCCAGCCTGGGCGACAGAGTGAGACTCCGTCTCAAAAAAAAAAAAAAGAAACCCATCTCCTCGCATCTCTTACAGTCAGGGGATGCTGTGGACACTGGAGAGCAACACCTTGACAGCTGGGGGAGGCAGGGACCAACCTGCACCAAAGCCAGGGTGCAGGGAGGGGAGGGCAGTAAGAGGTGGGGCCTGATGGCACCTCGGATGCTGACTGCGGGGCAGGACCATGGAGGTGTGAGGAGCCACAGGGAGCCTGTGACCAGGGAGAAGCAGGGCACCTGGGAGGGCATTGCTGGACTCCAAGGATGACAGGGGTAGCTGGGAAAGGGGTAGGGCAGGATAGAAGACAGGGAGACCACCTGGGAGACTGGTGGCACTCCAGGCAGCAAGGGAGGGTCAGGAGTGGAAATGCAAGAGGTATGGAAGACCCTTTCAAGAAGGAGGTCCCGAACTTTGGCGACAGTCTGGCTGAAGCAGAGTGAGGGTCCAGTGTTAGGGGCTCTGGGGAGGGGCCTGGTACAACTGGGGCTTGAGGAAGGAGAGAGATGGGCAGCCAGAGGAGTGGATCTCCACTGGAGAGCCTGCTGGTGGTGGCTGAGGGTGGAGAGACCTGGGGATATTTACAGCAGGAAGGGAAGTCCCTGGGTAGAGGAGGAGCTGCTGGAGAATGGGTCCTGGGCCCACCAGCTCTGCCCCTCAGCAGCCGTGACAGTGGCCAAGTCGCCTCAGCTCCCTCATCTTCAACGTGGGGACAGTCTCTACCCTGTCCCCTTGCCGAGGTGTGAGGAAAGGCTGAGGTTGTGCACGTCACAGGGCTCTGTGCACTGGGAAGTCTCGTGCGGATGCAGGCAGCTTTGTGACCGCGGTCGCTCGTGGCATGGCACTGCCCAGTGGCCCTCTGCGGGATCAGGGAGACTTCTTTTCTGGCCCTGGGATGTGACTGGACACTGGCTCCACCACAACCCATCTCCTGGGCATCTCTGGCCGGTGACCCTGCTGCCAACCGTGTTCCCAGTCCCTGGGGGTGAGTAGAGAACAGCAGCTGCCCAGGCCTCACGTCTGAGGGTCTAGGAATGACCAACCGCGTAGGCATAGGATCCCTTCACCCACACTGGCTTCTGAGATCCCTGGTGGTGCCATGTGTGTGGACACCAGCAGCAGGGCCGAGGCAGGAGGGAGGTGGCTGTGTTCTCCTTCCTGGGCAAGTGAAGAGGCCACAGGGGACATGGTTGAGTGGGGACAGACACACCCCATTTACTTCTTAGTGTGGAACTGGAGGGGCCGCTCCGAGAATGGTGTTGGCCTCCTTGGCCTGTTTCCCAGAGAGAAAATCTTGGAGCACTTGTTTCAAAGATACCAGGAGAGTGGGGAATGCTGAAACCTGCATCCTGTTTTGCTGCTGGCCTAGGGAAGAGGACCCAGATGGGGACAGTAGATGGTGGCAGAGACTGGAATACTAGCTGCATCCTGGGGCCTGCAGAGCTGGGGGAAGCAGATGGGGGTTGAGGCGAGGACCTGAGGTCAACAGGGGAGAACCTGCGGCTTCCTTCCTGTTTGGTGCCGACCTTGCTCCATCCAGGACTGCCTGGCAGCCTGATTCTTTCTCCCTAGCTGCCCCTCCCCGAGGACACAGCCCGCTGCCCTCTGTAGCCCACATCCTACTTTTCCTGTATGAGCCATGCCTGTCGGCCCGAGGCTACTCCAGCTCACCTGCAGCTTCCTTTCTCCAGGAAGGCCTGGCTTCTATGTGTGTCTTCCTTGCCTTCCAGCCTGTTCGGCTATTTCTGTTCATTTTCCCTCCACGGAGCCTCTGGCAGAGCTGCCTGCTCTCTCCCACCCCAAGCCATCTTTTGTCTTCTCCTGCCTGCTCGTTTCCAATCTCAGACCCCTTGGAGCATTATTTTTTCTAAAGTGCAGCAGCTGTGCATCTCCCTGGTCTGCCCAGCTGTTCTTGTCCTTGACTGGAGAGTTTATGTCACTTGTGACAATAAATAGGAAATGAGAATGAGAGGGTTGCCAGACTGCCCTTCCAGCTGCCTGAATTCCTGTTGAGAAACAAGGAGAGAAATAAGCACAATAAGGCTAACACTTAGAAGTACCTCCCATGTTCACTTAATGTTTTCCAGACGTAGTACCAAACCTTTTCCATGTATTATCTCATTTAATCTTTGTAGTAACTCAATGAAGTAAGTTGTATGATCATCCTCTCACAGCAGGGGACACAGAGGCCCAGAGAGGTTGCTTAATTTGCTCAACATCATCAACGAGTAAGTGGCAGAACCAGACCAGAACCTGTATCAGTCTGACTCCCAGGGCACTCTCCTAACCACTAGAGGAGGAGAGGGCCATGGGCCAGGCATCTCCAGAGCCCACTTGAACTTCAAGTTCTCCTTTTCTCCACTTGCCTGTTGCAAATAATAACGTGCTCAAAGGAGACCTCATAGTGTCATTCTCAGAGCCATCCTTTGTTCTCCTTTCTCTGTATCCCAAACAACAAAAAGAACTTTTGGATGGTAGAGGTTGTAGTATTTCTCTTTGCTTGGAGACCCCCTACCAGTATCCCATTTTATAGTCTTCTGTAAAGCTTTAAGAACTTCATCGACATTATCCTTGGCAAATAAGGGGCTACAGAGAAAGAAATAATAGCCTAATCTTGACTTTTCTCTGATGATCTTTCCACTTAGATCATATTCCATTCTCTCCTGAGCATGCTTGAAATGCCCCAAGATGCCTGTTCTACACGTTCTGTATTGACAGGGAACATTTCTGCTCTTTGTGGTAAACCTTTTGTGTGCTATTATTGTCCGTGAGTGGTGATTGTCAACTGGGGAGAGACAGGGAGAATGAATCACAGTCTCTGGGGATTGGGGCAAGTGTGAAATTTGAAAAGCATATTCAGGATCATAATCTCATTTTAGATTTGGAAAAATATATATATTTTTAAATGTAAACAAAGAAAGTGGACTTGGACAAAATCTTGCCTGATATTGCAGTAATTCTCAAGTGAGGCATAGCAGTTCTAGGTGGGGGTGTATATGGGAAGCCTGTATGTTGATTAAAAAGGGGTATGTGCTTTAAAAGGCTAAGAAACTGTCTCCCAACAAGAGACTGTACATGTCCTGTCATTCTGTCTCCCACAGCCCTGCAGGTGTTTACTGGAGGTCTCTGAGGATGGTGCATACTATATGGGGCATCGAAAAAGACCCAAGGGCTTGGGACTTGGGGCAAGTGCACTAAACACCACTGGTTTGCTAACTGGGACCTTGTAGCTTAGTGGTTAAGAGCACAGGTTCGGCTCAGACCATGGCAGAGCTTAAATCCCAGCTCTACTGCTTTGTGGTAGTATTCCTTACCTCTAAATGTCTCAGTTCCTTCATCTGTTACATAGATGGTGGTAGTACCTACCCTATCATATAACTGTGGTGATTATGTGGGATAATGCCTGGCACCTGGCTGGTAGCCAGTGATGGTGGATGCTGTTTCTTACCCATCCTACCTGCTTTGTCTCGGTTGGATCAAACCCTCATGGGGCTCTGGGGGGCGGACCCAATGGCTTTGTTGAAATGAAAGTGTTATGTGGTCCTGGAGGTCCTGGTTCAAGGCTAATCTGAAGCATCTGTCTGCATAAAGCCCAGATGTGCATTGAGTTTCTCCATGCCCAGCGCTGTGCTTGATCCTGGGTGTGCAGCTGAGCAAAATAAATATGGTCCTTCCCTCCCAGATCCCACAGAATAACGGGGAAACACATGATACTCAGGTAATCAAAATCTAAGACATACTACAAAGGTAAGAATAGGGTACTGGGAGAGAATTATGGGGTAGGAGAAATGAATTATTTTGGAGTGGAGGGTCAGGAAGCCTTCCCTGAAAAAGAGGGACACCTGGAGGCTGGGACTGAGGGAGCCGTGTTTGTCTCACGTGTCCCCACCCCTGGCCAGGGCTGCCTGCTGGTCCATGTACCACTTTTGGGTAAATTAGAGAAAGATGCCTCCTCTGGGCAAGGGCACAGCTGGAGAGAGAAAGGGAAAGAAGCAAGTGGCCACCCTGGTTTCTGCCCTTGTGGGGTAAGGAGGTGTTTTCCCTTTCCAGGAGAAAGGAGAGAGAGGCCATGTCCAGGACACTGTCTGGAGCTGCTAAACTGGCCAGCAAGTGCTCAGAGTCTGGCTTCCATGGGCTGCAGTTTGTGACTGTCTGCTGTGACCTTCTTCCCGTAGCAGATATCTCTGCCACAATGTTCTATAAAGAGAGAGGACCACTAGGAGGACAGGAGGGAGAGAGGAGGGAGATCTGCTGGGGAAGCCGGGCCAGAGACTGAGGCCCTGGGCCTGCCAGTTCCCATCTCTCCTCCCCAGCACGAGTGCCTACTTCATGCTGAGTTCTGTGCTAACCTTGTTATTTAACCTGGAGTGTTTTGTTTTGTTTGCCTTCTCACCTGGGACCCACCTTTCATTCCACAGGTAGGGGTGATGAACTCAATGCAAATGATGGTTGGTAAGGCGAGACTCTGCTGGGTGGGCAGCTCCCTGGCTGGCAGAGGGCACGCTTGAGAAAGTGGCATTTGAGTTCACTTCTAGGTGCTTGGATGCCTGGCACTCATGAGTGGAAGTTTCCAGGAAGTTACTTTTCTGTTCCCCCTAAGGGAGATCTTCTTTCCCAAAGGAGAGTGATCTGACGTGGGAATGGGCTGCCTCTGAGAGCCCAGCCTCCAGGGGCGGTGAGGGTCACTCCCAGGGATTCTTGCGTCAGCTGGGGCACACGCTGCAGAGCCTTCCACGCCCTCTCTGGCTCCAGTGGGATCTGGCTCTGCAAAAGTTAAGCCCTTCTGACATAGCCTGGTAGAGGCTTTTTCTAAATCAAGCTAGGAGTGCCGCCCTTAGGCAGGTGGGAGCAGCAGCCTCCAGACTAACCAGATCCTGGAGCTCTGTGTTCGGAGTCCCTGATCTCCCTGAAGCCCCAGCTACGGAGTTTGGTCCAGATTTCCCCCAGCAGCAGCTGGGCAGCAGTGTGTGGCTGGCCCCCTTTGGAGTGGGTCACACACCCACCTGGCCAGGCTCTGGCATGGAGGCTGGCACTAGGATGGGCTTCAGGGATAGGATGCACCTGTTTTGTGCTGCTGTTGTCAAGTAGCTGGCCTTGGGCTTCTTGGAACTACAGATGTTTGCGTCATTGGACTGATTGTCGTTTGACTTTTTCTTTGCCTTACTGACTTTCTATGGCCATATGGTTAGCTTTGGATACAGAGAGGTGTGAGGTGGTCCCAGAGTGCCTGCCACAACATCAAGTTTCTATAGATGGGAGCCCTTCTGTAAACCTCAGAAGGTGGCAAGAGCATGTCTGACAGTGATTGGAATTGAGCTCTGCAAGACGTAGAGGAGATCACCTCTTCAACTCCAGAGTGTTGTGGCAGGGCACCAGGGCTGGAAAAGCCTGAAAGGTCATGTCCAGCTGCCCACGCAATGTGAGGTCGCTCCACTTAGCACCCTTGCCAGGCATTCAGCCAGACTTTCTTTGGGCGAGGCTAGCTTTTGAACACACTGAGTGCCTTGGCCTGTCTCTCTGTAGAGCGAGTGCCTGTGCCCTGTCTCATTGCCTTGTGAGAGCAGCTCCCTCCGATCAGTGTGAACTTGGCTGAGCCCAAGTGTGCTTCCTTTGTGTCTCTCACTCACTGGTTCTGCCTGAGAAGTTTGTTTCCTTTAGGTAAAGTTTTCCTGTTACAGCTCTTGGGGTTTGAATTGGGTGACTTGTCTTACAGAGTGGTGAAGATCAGAGACAGGGTGTGTAACTTGCCCAGGTCATCTCAAATTTGTGGCCAGGTGGGAAACACAACCCCAGAGATGCTTGATCTTGTCATTTTGCTGCTCGGACACATTCCGCCTCCTTTCTGACCTCCAGCATGTTTTATGAGCAAGATTCTGAGAGCCCTCTCTAAACAGCAAGTCAGAGCTTTTAGCTTCCTTCCTCTTTAGATTGTACCTGGCTGGTGGGTGAAGTCGAGGGTGGGGATGGACATGTAGGAGCCATTTGGTGCCAGAAATAAGACAAAGCAGCTTGGAAGAGGGTTCTGGAGGGAGCCAGGGTGTGATGGCTGAATGCCACAGAGGAGGGCCATAGCTGCAGGGCCAGGGCCACCCTGGCCACTCCTGCCTGTGTCTCCTTTAGAGGCTTTCATCTCCCTGACTCCTTTCTTTTTCCGCTGTCTCCTTTTCCTCTTCTGTTGAGGCATCCCTGAGCATTCCTTCCCCTGCCTACCTGGAGATCTCCAGACCTTAAGATTTAGTGTCCATGACACAGCGTATTTCTTTATAATGCCTTCCTCTTCGGGCTGTGCACCCATACCACTTCAGAGCCACTCCTGCCTGCACCTGGGAGCTTTAACATCAGAGCCTTAACCAGATGCTCTGGATGCTGCCTGCCAGCCACCCAGAACACTTAATTATCTTTTCAGGAAGTGACATTTTACCCCACCGGGACATTTTATAGACAGTGCCTTCACCCCGAAGGTGGGAATTTCATGAATTGTGGCAGGTCAACAAGGCAGCCATCTGGGAGCAATAGAGGGAAATGGGCATTTGCGGAGTGTCTTCCATGCTCCAGGCACAGACTATTGTGTTCTCCCAGCACCTGGTGATGTGGCATCATTCATCTCCATTTTACAGATTGGAGAACTAAAACTTGCTAGGGTCACCGGGCCAGTTACTGGGTGGGGTCAAAATGAGAATCCTCTTTTGCTTGGCTCCAGAGCCCAATTCCTCCTGGTCTTTGCAGCCTGTCTGCAGGGCCTGTCTTCTCCACTGTTTTCTCGCTAGCGCTGAGCCCAGCACCTGGCATCAACACGAAGCAATGATTGTAGAAGGTGGGCTAGAGCTGCCATGCAGGGACTTGAGCTTGGTAGAGCTAGGATAGTTGGGAAGATGATTTGGGCACCTGGGGGCTGGGGATGGGGGTGGTATTTGTCCTCTGTCTTTGTACCTTCTTCAGGTGTAACTTGGTGGACACCAGAGTTCAGAGTTGAGGTGATGCAGGGTGTAGCAGACCCAGAATTAAGGCAGGACTGTTGGTCTCTGTGGCCTCGTGAGACTGCTGAAGACCCGACCTCCCTTGTTCCTGCTGCTTCTGTGGCAGCTGGAGCCAGTGAGATGATGCCCCTTCCCCATTTATCGTTTTCTGCAGTTCTGCCTCCATGACAGCCAGCAGGATGAGTGTGGGGAGACCCATAAGAGGGGCTAGAATGAATGTTTATGTGCATTTGGTTTTGAGTTCCTTAGCCCTTCTTTAGCAGCAGGACTCAGCTTTTAAACCTGCCATGGGCTCCGAGGCTGCCCTCCTACACTGATCACAGTGCCCCTGCTCCTTATGGGTTCCTCGCTCTGTCACCCAGGCTGGAGTGCAGTGGCGTCATTATGGTTCACTGCAGCCTCTACCTCCCAGGCTCAGGTGATCCTCCCAGTTTAGCCTCCAGAGTAGCTGGGACCACAGGCATGCACCACCATCCCTGGCTAATTTTTGTATGTTTTTATAGAGATGGGGGGTCTCACTATATTGCCCAGACTAGTCTTGAACTCTTGGACTCAAGCAGTCCACCCACCTCAACCTCCTAAAGTGCTGGGATTACAAGCATGAGCCACCAAGCCCGGTCCCCCATAGAGTTTTTACCCTGACTGGCACACCTCCTTCATCTAGCCCCCTCTTCCTGATACTCCCAAATCGTAGGGGTTGGCTGGGAACAGGATTCACCATTCCTCCTGGAGGCACCAAGACAGGTTTTTGAGGATGATGATGACTTATGTCTCATTGATGCTCTGCTCACCCTGTGAAGGCAGGTGCATTTCTTTGTGGAAAGCCACCCTGCTGTGTCGAAGGGGTCTAATGACACAGTGGCTTAAAGAATGAGGAGTTTGTTTTTCTGTCTCATGTAATGGCCCTGATGTCCTCAACATGAACAGACCAGGTGAGGGGGCAGCTCGGCTCCTTGTGGTCACCTGGGATCCTGTTTTTTTGAAGTTGCTGCCACATCATAGGACATTGTTGTTTGCATGGTTGAAGTTGGGTTGCAGCCATGTCAGGGCTCCAGCCAATGGAGGGGGAAGAAAGGGTGGAGGAGGCCTGCCTACCTTCCCTAGGCCCTGGTCCTCCATGGCATGTGTACAGCATAGTCACATGGCCTCCCTGGCTGCAAGCAAGGCTGGGAAATGTCGTCTGCCTGGGCTGCTGTGTGGCCATGAAGAAGGGGAAAGTGACTTTGGGTAGGTAACTAACAGCCTCACTACAGAAGATGGAGAGTATTTTCACTTGTGTGTGCTGAGAGAAGAATATGCCTCCCTGCCAGTCATGTGCCCACACTCTTTGGCAACTTGCACACGTGCCCCCTTCCTTGGGAAACATCTGTGTGCCGGACTATGCTGCACCAACTTAGGGGACCAGAAGCCAAAGAAGGCAATTTCTGCCTTTTAGCAACTCACAGTGTAGTCTGGAGAGGGTGTGTGTGGAACCCAGACAATCTGTAAATGCCAAAACAGAGAATCTCTTTTGTCGTATGCTGGGCACCGCAGATAGAGAGCTAAAAGACCACCTGGGGCCCCCATATGCTCGCAGTTGGGCGGACTGGAAAATGGAATGAACTGCTGAGAGCAGTGTGGCTGAGGAATTAGGAGGGCTTCACAGAAGAGGTGACATTCTAGCTGGGTGCCGACGTTTTCTGTTTCAAAAGATGGGGTATCTTTGGGAGAGAAAAACAATAGCAAAGGCATGGAGACTTGGAAGCTTATGGAGGGCTAGTGGCTCAGATGTGGTCTGAGCATAGTGGAAGTGAGTGAGAGAACAGGTCCCAGCTGTCTGTGCGGCTCAGTTCTCCCTCCACTGGCCTCTGCACCATCTCCTTGTTAGAGGCCTTCCCTGGTCCCCCATTCTCAATTCTAATCACTGTATTTTTCTGCTTAACTTGGGGAGGACATATAAATACCTGACACACTCTAGATGGCCTTGTGTATTGTCTGTCTCTCCTGCTAGAATGTAAACTACAGGAGAGCAAGGACTTTGTTTTGTATGGGTAAATACTGGGTCCTCAAATATTTGTTGAATGAATAAATGAGTTTATGGGAATGTGGTAATGTGGACTGAAGATCATATTTTTGGAAATAATTGATTTCCATGCTAAGGTGTTTGGCTTTTATTTTTAGGTAGTGGGGAGCCATAGAAAGTTTTTGAGCAGGGGAGTGACATAATCACTATTAACAAGGTTCCTGGCAGCAGCAAGGAAGACGGTCAGAGTGGGGAGAGAGTGCCACTGCCCTAGGCCAGCTCCAAAGCAACTTACCCTGCAGCCTGATGTGCCATTTGTGTAGTCTGGAAACCTATTCGCAGTCATTGTGTTTGGGGCCAAGCAGAGGATTCGATCTCTGGCAGGGCTTCATCCCTAAGGGTCTAAAACAAACACTCTTGTGCACTGCTGGTGGAAGTGAAAATTGATAGTCTTTCTGGAAAGCAATTTGGCAAAAGGTAACAAGAACCTTAAAACTATCCCTGCTCTTTGACCTAGAAATTCCACAACAAGGACTTTATCATAGAGAACGAAGCCGAAGTGTGTGCAAAGCTTTATGCACTAAGACTTTGATTCTAGCGTGAAAAATGGAAAGTCTAAATGTGTGACTCAAAAACCTCTCAAATCCGTCCTCTCATCTCCATCCCCACTAAAACTCTGCTCGCTGCATGATAGACACAATAAACTCTGAGTCCAGGCCCCTGTTTTTTCGCTCCTCTTCTAATGCAGCAGCCTCTTAACTGATCTTCCTGCCTTCAGTCAAGACTCCTTAAACCCACTCTCCACATGGATTCCAGAGTGAACAATCAAAAATGCCTGCCTTATATATCATTTGGGGTTAGGAGTTCAAGACCAGCCTGGCCAACATGGTGAAACCCCATCTCTACTAAAAATACAAAAATTAGCCGGGCATGGTGGCATGCACCGGTAGTCCCAGCTACTTGGGAGGCTGAAGCAGGAGAATTGCTTGAACCTGGGAGGCAGAGGTTGCAGTGAGCCAAGATCACGCCACTGCACTCCAGCCTGGGTGACAGAGCGAGACTCCGTCTCCAAAAAAAAAAGAAATGCCTCTCTTAGGCCGAGCGTGGTGGCTCACACCTATAATCCCAGCACTTTGGGAGGCTGAGACGGGTGGATTACCTGAGCTCAGGAGTTCAAGACCAGCCTGAGCAACATAGGAAAACCCTGTCTCTACTAAAATATGAAAATTAACCAGGCGTGGTGACAGGCGCCTGTAATACCAGCTACTGAGGAGGCTGAGGCATGAGAATTGCTTGAACCAGGATGCAGAGGTTGGAGTGTGCCAAGATCGTGCCACTGCACTCCAGCCTAGGCAACAAAGCGAAACTCTGTCTCCAAAAAAAAAAAAAAAAAAAAAAAAAAAAAAATGCCTGCTTTAGCAGGCTGCAGTGACTTGTGCCTATAATCCCAGCACTTTGGGAGGCCAACGCAGGAGGATCACTTGAGTCCAGGAGTTTGAGACCAGCCTGGGCAACCCTATCTCTACAAAAAATTTCAAAAAGAAAAAGAATGCCTATGCTTCCTTGGCTTTGCCCCTTCAGAGGCTCTCCCATCCCTTAGGGCATAATGTCCAAGTTGTGTCACTGGCCCAGAGGCCCTTGCTGATCTGCCCTTCTTTGGCTTCATTCTGACCACCTCCTGCCTTGTGTGATCTACCTGGCAGCACTGCTTGCAGCTCCACAAACCTGAGCCCAGAGTAGGCTCACACTACCTCCTCTGTCTGGCGAGCCCAGCCCTCTTGCCCTTTTGCCTGGCTAATTCCAGCTTGTCCTTTGGTACTTGGAGCAAACTTTAAGACCTTCTGCAGAGGGGGGTGAGACCACATTCACGTGTCCCCCTGATTCCTGTGCATATCACTCCCTTTGCATGTGTGCATTAGTTTCTAACAATCTCCTGACATGTCTGTCTCCCTCACTAGCTCTGACCTTGAGAGCCTTAGTGACTTTGTTTCTGTGTTCCCCAGCACGGGGCCTGGTGCATACTAGAAGCGCAATACATGTTTCTTGAATGAATGAATGAGTGAATGGATGGATGAATCGATGAATGAATGAAGAATGATGCAAGGTCTTTATTATAAGAAATGCATCCTGAGCTCTGGGCATGGTGGCTTACACCTTTAATCCCAGTGACTCAGGAGGCTGAGGCAGGAGGAATGCTGGAGCCCAGGAGTTTGAGGCTGCAGTGAGTTACAATCGCGCCACTGCACTCCAGCCTGGGCTACAGAGTGAGACCCCATCTCAAAAAAGTTTTTAAAAAAGCATCCTTTATTGTGCTCAGCACATATTTGCTCAATAAATATTTATTAGATGATTCTGTGTGAAGTAAAAACAGGATTTTTTTTGAAGTGTTATATTTATTCTAGATTTTCTTTATGTCCTGAGTCGATTTCTAAGGATAGAACCTAGGGAAGAGGGGACACAGGTAAATCCGGCAAGCAGCAGGGGTTGAGAACCACTGGTCCAGCAGCTGGTTTCAGATTAAAATGAAAACAGGATCGTGGACATCATAATGGTAGAAGCTTGTACATGCCATATGATCTCAGCAATATGAATGCTAATTGAGAGGAACAAAAGAAAATGTCTCAACATATTATTGCTGGTTTTTGGGGGTGATAGGATATAGGTTACTTTTGTTTTTCCTTTTTATGTTTTTATTATATAATTTTTATTTTTTTAATTTTTTAAATTTTTAAATTTTTTATTTTTTTGAGACAGAGTCTGGCTCTGTTGCCCAGGCTGGAGTGCAGTGGCGTGATCTCAGCTCACTGCAAGCTCCGCCTCCTGGGTTCACGCCATTCTCCTGCCTCAGCCTCCCGAGTAGTTGGGACTACAGGTGCTCGCCACCACGCCCAGCTAATTTTTTGTACTTTTAGTAGAGACAGGGTTTCACCTTGTTAGCCAGGATGGTCTCGATCTCCTGACCTCGTGATCCGCCTGCCTCGGCCTCCCAAAGTGCTGGGATTACAGCGTGAGCCACCACGCCCAGCTTATTTTTTTTTAATTTAACATACGCCATCTTTTTTCTTTTTTTTTTTTTTTTTTGAGATGGAGTCTCCTGGTCACCCAGGCTGGAGTGCAGTGGCACAATCTCGGCTTGCTGCAACCTCCGCCTCTCAGGCTCAAGTGATCCTCCTGCCTCAGCCTCCTGAGCAGCTGGGATTACAGGCGTGCACCACCACGCCTGGCTAATTTTTGTATTTTCGTAGAGGCGAGGTTTCCGCCTGGCTAATTTTTGTACTTTTGTAGAGACGAGGTTTCACCATGTTGGCCAGGCAGGTCTCAAACTCCTGACCTCAAGTGATCTGCCTGCCTCAGCCTCTGAAAGTGCTGAAATTCCAAGCGTGAGCCACCACGCCCGGCCTACATATGTCATCTTTTAAATGTAAAAAATAAGAAAAGTGGTTGGACCAGAGACTCCTGACTGTACTTGGGATCACTGGGTCATGGAGCCAGTCCCTGAGCTTCAGCCTTCGGTTAGCCCCCCAGGGGTGATTCCAGTTATTGGGTCCATTCCTGACCCTCTGGCCCTTTCTGAGCTGGTGCTCCGAGAAACTGTCTCGTGCCCTTGGAAACTGTGATAAACAGTTCTTAGGCCCACAACAGGCTCCCCTGTGGTTTCCAGGTCCCCAGGTGAGGGTAGAGCATGAGGAATGTGACAGACCATGGTGTAATGGGATTTTGCTAAGAATTTACCACCAGGAGGTAGTCTCCAAATGGGTCCCAGAATAGAAAAACTGGCCTGTGGTGTGATGAGGAGTGGGACCACAGACCTGGGGGCCAAGACCAGCAGGAAGACTCAGCAACAAGGCATTGTGATCCTGGGGGCTGGGTAGTTGGCCATCCTGGCAGGCAGTTGGAGGTGGGCAGGGACAGCCAGGTGGGACACTGAGGGTTAGAAAGGTGAGTCAAGGAGTAGATACTGGGGGGCTGACTGGGCCGGGAGAGCAGCCAGTGGAGGGAGCACCTTGGGCCAAGGCGCTCTCAGTCTGCCATCTCTTGGCCCTGGAGCAAACCAAGCAGCTGGAGTTGTCTGCAGGGAGATTTGTAAGTTCACTTGTTTGCTGTTTCATGCCATCTTCCTCCCAAAGCCTTTCCTGAGTCTCTTCCTGTATATGTTCCACAGTTAAGGTGAGCTCTTTTTCTCCTTGAAAGCCCTGTTGGGCCGGGCTCAGTGGCTCACGCCTGTAATCCCAGCGCTTTGGGAGGCCGAGTCAGGCGGATCTCCTGAGGTTGGGAGTTCAAGACCAGCCTGACCAACATGGAGAAACCCCGTCTTTACTAAAAATACAAAAAAATTAGCCAGGCGAGGCCAGCATGGTGGCTCACGCCTGTAATCCCAGCACTTTGGGAGGCCGAGGCGGGCGGATCACAAAGTCAAGAGATTGAGACCATCCTGGCCCACATGGTGAAACCCCGTCTCTGTTAAAAGTATAAAAATTAGTTGGATGTGGTGGCGGGCGCCTGTAGTCCCAGCTACTCGGGAGGCTGAGGCAGGAGAATCGCTTGAACCCGGGAGATGGAGGTTGCAGTGAGCCAAGATCGCACCACTGCACTCCAGCCTGGGCAACGAGCACAACTCCATCTCAAAAAAAAAAAAAAAAAAAAAAAAAAAAAAAGAAAGAAAACCTTGTTGGTCTTTGGTCTTGCTGCTTATCACCTTCATCACTTTCTAATGTTGTACTCTTATTTCCGGTGTGTCTCGGGCCCCTCCCAAGGGCAGCATGGAGTCTGGTGTATCTTCGAAGTCCATGTGGATAGTACAGTGCCTGGCCCATGGTCAGGGTCCAGGGGAAGAGGAGTGCTTTGCATCCACTTTCCCAGCTGGAAAGCTCTGTTCCTGGCCTTGTGGCTGACTCCTGCATGGTGTTTCCCTGGGTCACCACGGCGACAAGATGCTCACTTGCAAGCAAATAGCATCCCCTGCCTAGGGCTGCCAGCCTCAGCATTTCTTGACCTCCAGCTGAGCTGAAACTGAGAGGATGCCTTTTCCACCAGCTGGGAGCTGAGCCCATAGGGCTCCCTCCCTGACCCTTTGGTGACTATGCTGAAAGCAGATACCTTCTGCTGCCCCGGGTTTGCTGCCTCCTCCTTCCCACCCACTGCTAGAGCCTGTCTGGCATCTATGAAGGGAGGACGTTTGGGCCAAAACAGGTGGTGGTCTCCTAGCACACAGCTACCAGCTGCATCCTGTCTGCAAGGGGGACTTCTTCCCGGGGCTTTGCTTTCTCTTGGGTTTCAGCACCATGGAAGGCCGCCTGTATTCTACGCCATGGCGGGTGGGAGAAGAGTACGAGGAGGCTGCTCTTGCTTGGTCTCGGGCTGGTGGAGCATATCTGAGGGAATGAGGCCTGATCTGTCTGCCCTCCCTCTTCGCAGCATCCCCCTTTGCCCCCACCCCCACCAAGTCTGACTCAGCCCTTGCTTGACACAGATCTTAAGCTCTGGGCCGGGTGTGGTAGCTCACCCTGTAATCCTGGCACTTTGAGAGGCCTAGGCGGGCAGATCACTTGAGGTCAGGAGTTTGAGACCAGGCTGGCCAACATGGTGAAACCCCGTCTCTACTAAAAATACAAAAATTAGCTGGGTGTGGTGGTGCAGACCTGTAGTCCCAGCTTCTCAGGAGGTTGAGGCAGAGAATCACTTGAACCCGGGAGGTCGAGGTTACAATGAGCCAAGATCATGCCACTACACTCAAGCCTGCGTGACAAAGCAAGACTCCATCTCAAAAAAAAAAAAAAAAAGCCCTCATCAGACTTGCCTTGGGAGGGGCAAGTGATGTGAGCCACAGCCCATCTGCCCTAGGTCGGCCGGGCCCTGAAACCTTCTACTGCCTGGAAACCTTGCAGGCAGGACCAGCTGCGACCTTTTCTGGCCAGCTTCTGCTGCCTTCCCCTAAGACAAAGGCCCGAGGACAGCTTGCCAAGGGTTCCACTGGTTTCTGCCTTTCCGCAGGGCTCCTCTGTTGGGCCCTTTCCCACTTCACCTCCTTCCCAGGAAACCAGAGCTCTCACCACCTCCCATGTGGTCCACTCCCTGGTTCATTCTGTCAGCTTTTATTGAGCACCTATTGTGTGTCAGGCATTGGCCTGAGCCCTGGGACTGAGATGGGGCGGGGCCAGCCCTGCCCTTACAGCTTGTTTGTGGTACAGTTCGCACAAAGTGGCTTAAATGGGAGCTTTGTTTGATCCAAGGCAGCTAGAAACAGTCTTTCCTTCGAGGTACCTTGTAGAAGACACTCCAAGTCCTGGCTAAGCTTTCTCCACTTTGTCATGACAAGGATCTTTTATTGCCTTTCCCCCTAAGTCTCAAGATTTTCTACCACACCACATTCAAGCAAAAGCTTATGGCACTAAGGAACACACACACACACACACACACACACACACACACACACACACACCACCCTTACTCCTAAAAAAAGCCAAAACATGCACAAATATATATCCTAGAATGTGAAAGGTCCACCACCCCGCTTCTGGGGTAGAAAAGGTGGTGTGTGTTCCTCCAGATTTTTTCCCTTGCAGATGCTAACACTGTCTTTACAAACTTGGGCCCATTTGGGAGCTGCCAGTTTGCTTGGGAGGCACACAGCCTCCAAGGGCCACCATCTGACCCCTGGCAGAGACTCCAGCCCACACCTCTGCCCAGAGTAGAAATGATGTCAAGCTCGCAGTCCTCCTTGCCCGCCTCCCCACCAAGTGGCACTCAGCCAGCCTTTCTAAAGCCCTCTGTTGAAAGCCCTCATTGGCCAGGAGGGGGTGGCCTTTCTCCCTGCCACCCCCTTGAGCCCCACACTCCTCTTTCCCTGGAAGAAGAGGGCTTGTGTGGGCAGTGCAGAAATCTTACCTGGACTCTGGAGGCTGGGGGCTTCTGGGCTTTTCTGCCCATTCTTCCTCACTCTGGCCATATCTCTCACCTCCTCTGTCTTATGGCCCCAAGAAACCAAGTCACAGAGGCATCACCATCCAGGTTGGCCAAAGCCTCCTTTCTGGACTGGCCTGCTACCAGCTCCGTGTGAACGGCTAGTTCCCATATGCTGATAAGACATATCAACAGCTAGGTCTTAGCATTTCCATTAAACAACAACTAGGTCTTAGCATTTCTGTTAAAAAAAAAATTACTTGGCCTGGTGTGGTGGCTCACGCCTGTAATCCCAGCACTTTGGGAGGCTGAGGCGGACGGATCACGAGATCAGGAGATCGAGACCATCCTGGCTAACACAGTGAAACCCCATCTCTACTGAAAATACAAAAAATTAGCTGGGCGTGGTGGCATGTGCCTGTAGTCCCAGCTACTCTGGAGGCTGAGGCAGGAGAATCACTTGAACCCAGGAGGCGGAGGTTGCAGTGAGCCAACATCGAGCCACTGCACTCCAGCCTGGGCAACAGAGCAAGACTCCATCTCAAAAAAAAAAAAAAAAGAAAAGAAAAAGAAAAAAAAATTACTTGCAGCTGCAGTGGCCCATACCTATAATTCTGGCACCATGGGAGGATCACTTGAAGCCAGGAGTTTGAGATCAGCCTGGGCAACAAAGCAAGACCCCATCTCTACAAAATCTTTTTTAAAATTAGCCAGGTGCAGTGGTACACTCCTGTAGGCCTAGCTACTCAGGAGGCTGAGGTGGAAGGGTCGCTTGATACCAAGTGTTCAAGGCTTCAGTGAGCCATGACCGCACTACTGCACTCTAATCTGGGTGACACAGCAAGATCTTGTCTCAAAAAATAAAAATAAAAAATTAGTTTATCACCTACATGTAGTTGGAGAGAAATTATTATTATTATTATTATTATTATTATTATTATTTCAAGACAGAATTTTGCTCTAGTCACCCAGGCTGGAGTGCAGTGGTGTGAGCTCACTGCAACCTCTGCCTCCCGGGTTCAAGTGATTCTCCTGCCTCAGCCTCCCAAGTAGCTGGGATTATAGGCGCCCGCCACCACGCATGGCTAATTTTGTATTTTTAGTAGAGATGGGGTTTCACCATGTTGGTCAGGCTTGTCTCGAACTCCTGACCTCATGTGATCCACCCACCTCTGCCTCCCAAAGTGCTGGGATTACAGGTGTGAGCTACTGCACCCGGCCAGGAGAGATTCTTTAGAGACCCGAGTGAGGTGGTCATACAAGGTCTTCGTCATGACACAGTTGGGAGTTGTCCTTTAGTCCCCCAGTGGTGGCACCGCTGGTCAGAACAGGAGCCTGGCAGCCAGGGTGAAGGAGACTAGAGAAGAAGAAAATGGGGCAATCTGTGGGTACCCCAGCTAGTGTTTGATTTTAAAATGACCCCTGCCCACCATACTGCAAACTTGTGTTCAGACATTTACGTAGACCTGACTTTGTCAATGCAGAATAAAGACCAGTGTCTCGTAGGAGGCCAGTGGGCCCAGGGGCAGGGTGCCCATCAGAACTTGCAGGGTCTGGGCCAACTCATGGGGCCTCAGCCTGTCCTGCTGGTCTACACACTCTACCCAGCCTGACTCCAGGCCGTAGATGCTTCTGTACCTTCCACTGGGAATGCCTCCTCCCTCACCCTCTTTCAAGGCCAGGATCACAATGTCATTCCTCCTCTAGGAAGTCTCCCCAAATTTGTTCCTTTCAAGCCTTCTGAATCTCCTTTATGCCACTTCCTGCTTGTCCAGTGGTGGAGTCATTCGGTCATACATTTATTCATTAATTCAACACACAGCAGGAGGCACAGGGTGCAACTGTGAGGGAGAGACCAGGGCCCTCCCTTGGAGGGGCTGACCTTCGGAGAGGTACAGAAAAGTGAGGAAATGATGGCAGAATTGGAGTAGACGTGCATTCGGACAACAAGGGGTGTGGTGGGGACTGAGGGAGCCCACTTTAGTTAGGCCAGCAGGGCAGGCCTGTCTGAGGAGGTGGTCTTTAAACCTGGAGACACACTTTAAGGTAATTAGAATGGCTCCCTCATTTTCTCAGCCCCTTGAGTGCCCGGCAGGATCTTAAACACAGTGAGTACGCAGGAATTGTGTGTTGAAATGAATCTAGGCCATGACACTTTTGTCTGGGCCTGAGCACCCTGGTAATCATCACCCTTTCCTGCCTTAGGGCTCCCCAGCCCCACCTCTAGCTGTCATTTGACCATGAAGAATTGGGTTACCTTGGGGGTCGGGTGGCCGGGGCTGCTCCCAGGCCAAGCCCATTAGCACTAGGGGTAGGATAGCTAGAGAGCAGGGGCCAGCGACCTGCACATAGCTTGGAGGCTACGTGTGACCTGTGCTCTTACACCTGGATTCTTGATCAGAAATGCCTCACCTCCCCTGTCACCCTCATGATTGCAGAAGGAAACTGAGGCCCAAAGCTTGTATGCCGCCTCTCCCTCCAGCAGCAGCAGAGGCCAAAGCAGGGCAGGTCACTGTATGTGGAGAGGGTGAGTGAGGTAAGAGGTCTGAAAGGAGGGAGGAGGGTGAGGCTTGCTCCCACCTGGGCCCTCCCTGCCAGCCGGAGCCTATTTCCAGAGTCCTTGTCACACAAGATCAGAGCTGGACATGACCTTAGAGATGAGCTAACCCAGCTCCCTCCCTCCCCTGCAGTAGAAGCAGAAAGGAGGCCTGGTCTTTCAGGGTGTGTGCTTGTAACAGGCTTTCTCTTTTTTTTTTTTTTTTTTTTTTTTTGAGACAGGGTCTCTGTCTGTCATCCAGGCTAGAATGAAGTGGCATGATCTCAGCCCACTGCAACCTCTACCTCCCAGGTTCAAGCAATTCTTGTGCCTCAGCCTCCCAAGTAGCTGGGACTACAGGTGTGTGCCACCACACCTGGCTAATTTTCGTATTTTAAGTAGAGATGGGCTTTCACCGTGTTGGCCAGGCTGGTCTTGAACTCCTGGCCTCAAGTAATCCTCCCGCCTTGGCCTCCCAAAATGCTTGGATTACAGGCACCAGCCACCATGCTCAGCCCCAGCAGACTTTCCACATACCTCTACTCTAGCGCGTACTGGTTCGTCTGCTTGTTTCACTTCGTTTTTAAAATTTACATATATTGGCCAGGCACAGTGGCTCGCACCTGTAATCTCTGTACTTTGGGAGGCTGAGGTGAGAGGATCCCTTGAGGCCAGGGGTTTAAGACCAACCCGGGCAACATAGTGAGACCTCATCCCTATTTTATTTTTAAAAAATTAAAAATAGAAATAAAATTTAAAGATTTACATATATTATTTATTATACATTTGCATGTTTTAAAAATGTACCACAGAGTAACAGATTACAAAGATTTCCTAAATTACACTTTCAAATATATTCAAAATAGTGAGCATGAGCAAAATGTATGAGAAAACTAAGAGGGATCCTTGTGTATCATTTGTGTGATTCAGCTCCAGCCCAGACAGTGATATGAGCTCGTCTGGTCAGGGACTTGTCATGCTCGTCTGGACGTCCACCGTGCCTGGCACTGGTAGATGACAGTGAACATTTTATGAATGACTGTGGGAATGATCTGAGCAGTTTCTACTTTAACAGGGTCTCTGTGGGCTTATGAGAGTCTCTTTCCTCTGGGTCTCAAAGCTTTTTTTGCACAGAATCTGGTAACCCTTCTGTGTGTATATGTGTGTGTGAGTGTGTTATTGCACATATGGTTTGCTTTGCAGTTTGGGGCAGAGGCTGGGGATTTTTGGAGGGCTAGGATCTTGCCTTAGCTGTCTTTGTGCTCCTCAGGAGCGCTGCACAGGTCTTTCCACAAAGTGGATGTGAGTTGAGTGTTAGAGCTGGAATGGGCCCTGGGAACCATGTTACAGATGAGCGGCGCCAGGGAGAAGACCTGCCCAGGTCACATGGTGCATTAGGGCCATGCCTGGCAGTGCTTCTGTTGCCCTGGGCCTGAGGTGTCCCAGTTCAGGCAGCTGAGTTGGGTGCTGCCCAGGAGGTGAAGGCTGTTTAACAGCACAAGCGGGTTTCTCTGAGAGGCCTGAGATGGGCAATGTCAGGTAGGAGCTGAAGCTCACATGTCCTCTGGAGCCTGGGGTTTCTGGAGGTGTCAGGAGGGATGAGCAGGGGAACAACCCCAACCCTGAACAGCTCCACTTTACCTGCCTCAGATAGGCTTCTTTCAAAGCCTTTCACTACCTTTGAAAAAAGTTTTGGGCTGGGAGCAGTGGCTCACACCTGGAATCCCAGCCCTTTAGGAGGCTAAGGCGGGAGGATCACTTGAGCCCAGGAGTTCAAGACCAGTGTGGGCAACAAAGGGACAGACCCTGTCTCTACAAAAATTTAAAAATTAGCTGGGTGTGGGTGATGCACACTTGTGGTCCCAGCTACTCGGGAGGCTAAGGTAGGAGTATCTCTTGAGCCCAGGAGGTGGAGGCTGCAGTGAGCTGTGATTGTGCCTCTGCACTCCAGCCTGGGCAACAGAGAGAGGCCCCATCTCAAAAAAAAAAAAAAAAAAGTTTTGCTGTTTTTTAAAAAAGTTCAAGACTGGTTGTTAACACCCAAAACAGGCCTCACCTGCCTACTCCCTCAAGCCTTTCTTGGGGGAGGGGACGGACTGTATGGGGGGAGGTGAGGTTGTGTTTAGTTGGGGGTCCTGCTCTTGCAGCCTGGTGGGAGGCTGGGGATATGATGTGTGGGAGGACAGGAGGCCCTGTCTCTCCCTGCTCCCTGCGCAGACACCAGGGCCAACTCCTAGAGGCGGCTCTGTCACCGTTAGCTCCCTTCCTTCCAGATCCACCTCCTTAAGCATTGCCAAATCAAATAGCTGGGATGCCTGTGCAGCCCCTGAGGCCCTTCCAGGCAACCACCCCCAGAGGGCTGGGTGCAGCCAAAGCCTCTGACCATTTCCGCCCCCTCTCCTGAGGGGCTGCCACCTCCCATCTGGAACCTTCTCTGAGGAAGGGGGAGGGGCATGGCACCACCAGGGTTGGGGTCATCACCTCTCCTCCAGAAATCTGGATCCTGTTACCCTCCTATAGAGGGAGCAAGGAGGCTCTGTTCACTGAGGTCTTGTTTTTTCACACTTTTTTGTGGGTTTTTGCTTTATATTTCACAGGAACTTCAAATAACTCAGCTAGACTGTACACAGAATAGGACTTGTTAATAAGTGCTGGAAATGGAATTAGATGGAAAGAGGTTCATGCACTGATTCATCTTAGAACTGCTTCCTGAGCATCAGCTAGACTCCCTCCCATGTTCTGAGAGCTTATGACCTACCAGGCCCTTGACACTCAGGAGATGCAGTATCTTGTGGGGGTCAGGATGGGAGTTCCAGAGCCAGCCCACCACCCAGCTGTGTGGCCTTTGGATTAGATGATGTAATACATATGAAGTGTTTAGAAGACTGCCTGGCATATGATAAGCATTTAATAAATGTTAGCAGTTCTTGTTCATGTCATTCTTATGACCGTAGTGCTTGTGCTACTCCTGTAAGTTATAGTTATTAGCCCCATTTTCTAGATAATGGAAACTGAGGTTCTCAGAGGTTGAATAACATGCCTAAGTCATGCACGTAAGTGGCAGAGCCAGGGTTCTCTCTCAGGTTTGGAATCTGAGGCTTTTGGCAACCTACTAGTACTGCTTATCTGGTTCCAGGCTAGGAGCTGGGCATCTAGACGTCAGCACGAAGGAGACCACCTGCTGCCTTGATGAGCTCACAGCCTGGCATGGAGGCAGACATGGGCATTGCCGAGTCAATTTCTGGAGACACCATGTGGGTTAGACCCCAGCCAGGCTGTGTGGGCGGCAGGGTAGGACTGGCCAATGGTGTCAGCTGGGCCTTTTGTCCTGGGCTGGAGGCAGCGCTGCTTCTCTGCCTGTCAGCTGCGTGTGTGTCCACTAGGGGTTGGTCTCGCTGCCCGGGGGAGTTGGTAGGCATGACGGGGTCTGGAACAGGCAGCAGGCTGGGAGTGAGAGGACCTGAAACCACTCACTGGATTCCTGTCATTGCCTCAGTGTCCTCATCCATAAAAGGAGAGTAGTTATATTTGCCACACAGGGTCGTTACAAGGATTAAGTGAAATGAAGCATGTAAAAAAATATCTTACCAGGCACGGTGGCTCATGCTTGTAATCCTAGCACTTTGGGAGGCTGAGGCAGGAGGATTGCTTGAGCCCAAGAATTTGAGACCAGCCTGGGCAACACAGGCAGATCTCATCTCTACAAAAAATCTAAAAATTGTCCAGGCATGGTGGTATGTGCCTGTAGTCCCAGCTACTTTGGGAGGCTGAGACAGGAGGATTGCTTGAGCGCAGGAGGTCAAGGCTGCAGTGGGCTATGATTGCACCACTGCACTCCAGCCTGGATGACAGAGCAAGACCCTGTCTCAAAAAACAAAACAAAACAAAACAAAAAAACTCCTTATAATCATAAAACTGGTATTTCTACAATTAGTAAGTAATCACTACCATTTCAAGCTCCTACTGTGTGCTCCACAGCACTGCAGTCCTCACTGCAGTCCCTCTAGGTGGATATTAGGATATTATTGCTCCCATTTTATGGATGTGGAAACTGGTCCAGAGGTTCAGCTGCTCCAGGTCACACCTGTGAGGGGGTGGAGTTGGGAGTTAGACCTAGGTTTTAGGTCTGATTCTTTTTTTTTTTTTTTTTTTGAGATGCAGTTTCACTCTTGTCATCCAGGCTGGAGTGCAGTGGTGTGATCTCGGCTCACTGCAACCTCTGCCTCCCTAGTTTAAGCAATTCGCCTGCCTCAGCCTCCTGAGTAGCTGGGATTACAGGTGCCCACCACCACACCCAGTTAATTTTTTTTTTTTTGTATGTTTAGTAGAGATGGGGTTTCACCATGTTTACCAGGCTGGTCTCAAACTCCTAACCTCAGGTGATCCATCCGCCTCGGCCTCCCAAAATGATGGGATTACAGGCATGAGCCACCACGCCCGGCCTACTCTCTGATTCTTAAAGCCACCTCTCTATGTTCCAAAGCCTCTGAGTTGTCTTCCCTCCCAGCCCCGCCCCTCACTAATAAGTTCCTGAAGCAGCTGTGGCTGTTCCAGGGTGGGGGCCAGGCTGAGAGTGGTGCCCCAGCCAGGCCCACCATCCAGGCCCTGCATCTGGCGGTGGGCAGGATGCGTCCTATACAGCCAGAGGGATGGAGGGATAGGCTTTACCTGCCCACAGCCCCGAGTTATGGTGGCAGCAGCAGGTTCCCCTCCCAACCAGTCTGGCAAGCCAGTTTTGTTGGCCTGTGAGTCACACCAGCACTGATGAGTCAGGTTTTTCCCTTTTTCGTGCCCAGAGCAGCTGGGGAGGGAGTAGGGGGTTTCTTAGGAAACAGGACCTCCCTCCCTCTGCTCTCCCACTCATCCCCTTGCCTTGGAGCTGCTCATTTTCTATCTGGAGGGCCATGGCTCAGCCCTGGAGAAAGAGGCCTTCATGTTCCCACTAAAGAGAGTGTCTGGGCATGGGCCACACTGGGCAGGAAAGACTGGGCCCCAGGCTGAGTTTAGTCAGGAGGCGGAGGGTGAAGCGGCCTTCTCTGTTGGGAAGGAGAGGAGGGCAGCAGTCCCAGGCTGTCTGACTCCAAAGCCCGTGCTCTTGGCCGGTAGGCTTGCCCTCTCCTGTCTATAAAGTGGGATTATCCTCTGGGCAGGGCAGCTGGGTTTCCCCAAACAGAGGGTCCCCTGAGCCACCGGCTTCTTGCCTTTTGACCACCCTGGCTATAAGGTCTGTCCATATGGTCAGCCTCATGCAGGCATAGCACAGGCATGGAACCCTCTCAGAGGCCTCATTAAACCCAGCCAAAGCAGCCAGCCAGCTGGGCAGCCTGGTTCTAGATCAGCACTTCTTGGCCCTGGCCATATGTTGGAATCACCTAGAGAGCTTTTAAACCTCTCTGCTGCTCCCAAACTCCAGAGCAAGGAAGTCAGAATCCCAGGGAGCAGGCTCCAGGCAACCATGTTTTTGGTGGACCACACTGGATTGCCTCTCAAGAACCTGCCCTCCCAGAGGTGACAGTGAAGTTGCAAGCACAGCACAACACCCAGGGAACAGTCATGCTAGAGTGCAGTGCGGACCCCGAGGGTCAGAAGAGACACGTGGGGAGATGGGGGAGCACCTGGTGGGAAGAGGGCTTCAGTCCTGCATCCTGACCAGGCATGGCTTGGGAAGGAAACCAGGGAGGATGCTGGTCTGACAGCTCTGGTGAGTCACGGGCCGCGGAGGAGGAAGGGGAAGGGATGAGTCAGGCACAGCTGCCTGCATGGCCTGAGCCTGGCTTGGGAAGAGAATGAACGTGCTTCTCTGTTGATCCACAAACCCAGTGTTGTGGTCCTGAGCCGTGCCACATGAAGGAGCGGGTGAGCCTTGAAAAGATGGGGTTCCCAGGGCTGGGCATGTTAGGCATCTGTGTGTGCACTTCACACCTCGCACAGAAACTCCCTGGAGTATTTTGGCATTTCTGTAAGGCAGACTGATGAGTGGCATTCGCATTTGGCAGATGTGCTTGGACAGATGAAGCCCTGTGCCCTGGATGACACAGCAGGTCCTGATGTAAATGGACCCAGGTCTTCTGACCCCAAGTTCACCCCACTGAAGACACAGACCTGAAAGACAGAAAGACAGTAACCTACAGCCTGTTGCTGGGGTGTGGACTAAATGAACTATAAGGCTTGCAAGAATTAGGAACCACAACCAGAGTGAAAATTATGAAATTATGAAAATTATGGGGTCTTTTCTAGCTCCAGCCCGAACAGTTGTGGGCAGATTTGCTATAGTGTTTGCTGTGGAGCAGGGGGCTGGTGCTCAAATGGAGTATGCAGGAGCCTGGTGGGGCTTAGTGCTGGATGGGCCACGTCTGGACTGTTAAGTTAGTTGAAACAAGGATAGGTGAGACGGTACAGAATCTGGAGAAAGGCCAGGCACAGTGGCTCATGCCTATAATCCCAGCACTTTGAGAAGCCGAGGCAGGCAGATCACCTGAGGTCAGGAGTTCAAGACCAGCCTGGCCAACATGGTGAAACCCCGTCTCTACTAAAAAAATTTTTAAAAATACAAAAATAGCTGGGTGTAGTGGCCAGCACCTGTAATCCCAGCTACTCAGGAGGCTGAGGCAGGAGAATCGCTTGAACCTGGGAGGCGGAGGTTGCAGTGAGCCGAGTTCACGCCATTGCACTTCAGCTTGGGTGACAAGAGAGAAATTCTGTTTCAAAAAAAAAAAAAAATCTGAAGAAACTGCAGGAGGGAATGGGGATCTTCAGCCTGGAGAGCAGAAAAGTGTCAGATAACTCCACTGAGGAGGCTGTGACTTGTTCTGTGTTATTCCAGAGAGCAGAGCTGATGGATTTCAGATCAAAATAATAATGTTAATAATAATGACAAAAGCGACTGCAGCTGGCCCTTGAACAACGCAGGGTTAGGAATGCTGACCCCCATGCCATTGAAAATCCATGTCAAACTTTCTACTCCTCAAAAACTTAGCTACTAATAGCCTAGTTTTGACCAGAAGCCTTACTAATAACATAAACAGTTGATTAACACATATTTTGTATATTATGTGTATTATATACAGTATTCTTACAATAAAATAAGCTAGAGGAAAAAAATGTTATTAAGCAAATCATGGCCAGGGGTGGTGGCTCATGCCTGTAATCCCAACACTTTGGGAGACTGAGGCGGGAGGATCACTTGCACCCAGGAGTTTGAAACCAGCCTTGGCAACATAGTGAGACCCTGTCTCCAAATAATAAGTAAATAAAATCATAAGGAAGAGAAAATATATTTACTATTCATTAAGTTGAAATGGATCATCATAAAAATCTTTGTCCTTGTCTTCATGTTGAGTAGGCTGAGGAGGAGGAAAGGGAGGGGTTGGTCTTGCTGTCTCAGTGGCAGAGGTGGAAGAAAATTCGAACCCATGTTGTTCAAGGGTCAACTGTATGATGACAGTAATAAGTACCTACTCTCCGGCCAAGCATGGTGGCTCACACCTGTAATTCCAGCACTTTGGGAGGCTGAGGCGGGTGGATCACGAGGTCAGGAGATCAAGACCATCTTTGCTAACGTGGTGAAACCCCATCTCTACTAAAAATACTAAATACTAAAATACCAAAAAAAAAAAAAAAAAATTACCTGGGCAGGCGCCTGTAGTCCCAGCTACTCGGGAGGCTGAGGCAGGAGAATGGCGTGAACCTGGGAGGCGGAGCTTGCAGTGAGTCGAGATCGTGCCACTGCACTCCAGCCTGGGCGACACAGCGAGACTCCGTCTCAAAAAAAAAAAAAAAGACCTACTCTCTATTCTCTGGTAAGTATGGGGCTCGTGTGTGTGTGTGCATGTGGGGGTGTGTGTGTGTGTGTGTGTGTGTGTGTGTGTCTTAAGCAAAAGCCTTTTGGGGCTTGGTGCTAGGGACATCGCTTGAGCTGTTAGGTGATTTATTCTGTGTAATAATATATAACACATATGTGTTAGGTGATTTATTATGGATAATCTTCTTGATTATATTTGTGTGTATCTTTAATCCCCCTAATCTCCCTTAGATGTGTGGCTGGGAACATTCCTTACCTCCTAGAAGAGACTAGAATGCTTAAGGCATTTGCCCAAGGTCACTTAGCGCTTTAATTAATGATGAAGCTGATGTTCAAGCCCAAGTCTGCCTGAGGACAGAACCTGTGCCTTCAGCACCTGTGTGTCTCTGTTCTAGGCCTGCCGGGTAGCTCGGTAAAGGGTAACTATAATTACTATTAACTTCCTTTTTTTTTTTTGAGACAGAGTCTCACTGTTGCCCAGTCTGGAGTGCAGTGGCACAATCTCAGCTCACTGCAACCTTAGCCCCCAAAGTAGCTGGGACTACAGGCATGTGCCACCATGCCCGGCTAATTTTTATATTTTTAGTAGAGACGGGGTTTCACCGTGTTGGCCAGGCTGGTCTCGAACTCTTGATCTCAAGAGATCCACCCACCTTAGCCTCCCAAAGTGTTCGGATTACAGGTGTGAGCCACCACACTCAGCCACCATTAACTTTCTAACCATTAGATTCATACAACAGTGGAATAGGCTTCTTTGTGGCATGGTGAGCACCTCAGCTCAGGAGGTGCAGAGAGGCTGAATTGCTCCCCAGCTGGGGTGACTGTGGGGTAGTAGGTGAGTCTCCATCACTGAGCTCCAAGCCAGCCATGCTGAATTAGAGTCTTGAGCTGGTGCCTAGGTGTGTGTTTCTGTCAGGCCACAGGAGGGCCAGGCGTGGTGGCTCTCACCTGTAGTCCCAGCACTTTGGGAGGCTGAAATGGGCGGATCACTTGAGCTCAGGAGTTCGAGACCAGCCTGGCCAACATAGTGCAACCTCATCTCTACTGAAAATAAAAAAAATTAGCCGAATGTGGTGGTGCACACCTGTAGTCCCAGCTATTGGGGAAGCTGAGGTGGGAGGATTATTTGAGTCCAGGAGATCGAGGCTGCAGTGAGCCTGATCACCCACTGCACTCTAGCCTGGGTGACAGAGTGAGACCCTGTCTCAGAAAAAAAAAAAAAAGCTCACAGGAGACTGGGGCACACAGTCAGGTGTGGATAGCACTGGCCCAGCTGTCCTGGGAGGGCTCAGCTCTTAGATTCTGTTCCTCTCTAGTGGGCACTGGGAGGTTGGTAGATCCTCCTGCCTTGCTCCTGCTGCATGTTTTCCTTGCTGCTTTTCCCATTGGCATATTCTTCAGAGCTGTGCATTCAGCTCCTGATATTTTCATATTCTAGTTACGATTCAGCTTCCACTGGTGGTGGAGTGGTTTGGCAGAAAGAATTTACCGTGCCCCACTGCCACCACACACACACACACACACACACACACACACACACACACACACACACACTCTATCTCTCTCTCTCTGTCTGTCTCCGTCTCTCTCTCGGGAAACAGCTGTCGGGTCTGGGACAAGTTACGTTACCTTTCAGCCTTGGTTTCCTTGTCTGTAAAATAAAGTGGCTAGGGCAGAAGACTTTAAGGTCACTCCCAGCTTCAGGACTCTGCCATACTCAGGGGACATGCCCACTTGGAGTGGTGCATATCTGAGCGCTCGTGGCAGTTGACACCCAGTGGGTCAGAGTCCCAGTGTCAGAAGTCAGGCTGTGCGTTCGCTTCTAGGCACCTGGCTGCCATGCCAGTGCCCGTTGGGTCCTCTTCTTTACCAGCAGTGAGGGAGGTTGGACTGCTATGTCCAGCGGTGAAAAGCACAGTGGCTGAGAAAACCTACCTCCCCTTCCTGGAGTCCTGAGGTAGCGAAGGGAGCCAGCCAGATACAGGAGACCTTTCTAGCAACCTCTGGGGAGTTCCTGTTTTATTTATTAGCCGTCATCCTCCCTCTTCTGCCCCAGGAAAAGTGCTGACCCTACACTGTGCAACCAGCACAAGGAGGCAGACATCCATCAAGCCCACTCTCTGTCCCTGTTGAGCTTGACCTCATTTAACCCCTGCATTCTCCTGCACTGCAAAGTAAAGACCAAGACATCCCTACGGCAGGAGTTTTCTTTTCTTTGTTTTTGAGACGGAGTCCTGCTCTGTCGCCCAGGCTGGAGTGCAGTGGTGCGATCTCGGCTCACTGCAATCTCCGCCTCACTGCAATCTCCGCCTCCTGGGTTCAAGCGATTCTCCTGCCTCAGCCTCCTGAGTAACTGGGACTACAGGCATATGCCACCACGCCTGGCTAATTTTTGTATTTTTAGTAGAGACAGGGTTTCACCATGTTGTCCAGGCTGGTTTTGAATTGACCTCAGGCGATCCACCCACCTTGGCCTCCCAAGTGCTGGAATCACAGGCGTGAGCCACCGTGCCCAGCCTCGCAGTTTTCATTTTTCAAAATCACAGCAACTTTATGAAAAAAAAAAAAAGTAACCTTTAATTGTGTAATGGTGAAAGCATTACTGACTCGGCTTGGTTACCAATGACAATAGCTACTGTCTTTTCAGCACTGGGCAGAGTGGTCTCACTTAATCTTTACAGCAGTCCCATGAGGTGGGAGTTACATGCCCTTTTTACAGATGGAAAGACCAAAGCTTAGGTTGGTGAGGTCATCCACCCACGGTCACAAAGGTGGTCAGCAGCCAAAGAAAACCCCCACTGTCCATCTCTGAAGCCCACATGTGAGTAGCCAGATTGCAGAGAGGCTACAGTGTCTCTTTACACATACATAATTATCCATGATCCAGGTTGCCAGAAAGCACATGTAATCAGGGTTCCCTCCAGAACTGCTAACACTGGAACTGCTCGTATTCAAGCCAGGACTCTGGCTGCACTTGAGAGCAAACACGTCAGTACGTGGCAAAGATGAGAGTGTGTTGACTACAGGAAAGGGACATAGGTACTTAAAACAAGGGAAGCGCGATAATTCCCACCTATGTCTTACTCCACTTGTGAAGTATAGTATTCTCTCCAAAGCAGCCTCAGAAAACATGTTAGTTGCGGCTGGGCGCGGTGGCTCATGCTTGTAATTCCTAGCACTTTGGGAGGCCGAGGCGGGCGGATCACGAGGTCAGGAGATCGAGACCACGGTGAAACCCCGTCTCTACTAAAAATACAAAAAAATTAGCCGGGCGTCATGGCGGGCACCCGTAGTCCCAGCTACTCGGAGAGGCTGAGGCAGGAGAATGGTGTGAACCCAGGAGGCGGAGCTTGCAGTGAGCCGAGATTGCGCCACTGCACTCCAGCCTGGGCGACAGAGTGAG
Organism: Nomascus leucogenys; assembly: GCF_006542625.1. Taxonomy (NCBI): domain Eukaryota; kingdom Metazoa; phylum Chordata; class Mammalia; order Primates; family Hylobatidae; genus Nomascus; species Nomascus leucogenys. The sequence continues at coordinate 36,083,166 of NC_044383.1, read as the reverse complement.
ACTCCGTCTCAAAAAAAAAAAAAAAAAAAAAAAACATGTTAGTTGCATGGCAAGATAGAACCCTAGAGTTAGGCTGGGTGCAGTGGCTCATGCCTATAATCCCAGCACTTTGAAAGGCCGAGGCAGGCGGATCACTTGAGGCCAGGAGTTCAAGACCAGCCTGGCCCATCTCCACTAAAAATACAAAAATTAGCTGTGGTGGCACATGCCTGTAATCCCAGCTACTCGGGAGGCTGGGGCAGGAAAATCACTTGAACCCAGGAGGTGGAGGTTGCAGTTTGCCAAGATTGCGTCACTGTACTCTGGCCTGGGCAACAGAGCAAGACTCCGTCTCAAAAAAAGACTAAACAAAAACCCTAGAGTTAGATCCTGAGGATTTGGGGGCTCTGTTTGTAATTGATATCAGATAGGCCAGTTTTCCTCCGGAAATGGGTCAGGGGATGGCTGGTCAGTGCCCAGCTCTGGGAGACCACCCTTCCCCGAGCCTGGCCAGATGTGGTCAGGGCCCCCAGGTTGGGCTCACGGACCAGAGAGCAGAAAAAGGCCTGCTGTCCCTGAGCCCAGCCAGGCAGCCGACCCCGTGAATGTGTACGTTGTGTGCAGCACCATGAAAGCACACCCTGTCTCACGCATGTGTGCCCCCTTGTCCGTATCTGTGGCTGCCCGCACACTGAGGCCTTGGGTAGGTCTGTTTCTCTTGGCTGCAATTTTGTCTCTCCCATGGCCACAGAGGATCCGGGCCCGCCTCCTCCAGCAGGTTTCCTCACTGCACATGTACCTCAGTGACTGGTTTTGTCCCTCCTGGACTCCCACCTCCACCCACTCCCTTTCTTCCTGCCTCTTCCTATTCAGTGAGGCTTGTTCACAAAACATAGTCTTCTGTTCCCCCTTTGCAGGGGTTTCTTGCAGACAGCTCTGTCTACTCTCCCATCTGATCTGTGCCTCCCCTCTCCAGCTCCTCCTTCTTTTCCTAGACTGCCTGCCCATTTCACTCGCCCATGCAGCATGCCAGGCATTAACTCTGTCTCTAGGATCAAAAAGATGAACTGGAGGATGTCCTAGCCTCAGGCAGACAAACAAGATCATTGCAGAGAATTTCTGTTGCTGTGGGCTGGGCATTATCCTAGAGCCGAGAAGGGGACTCTCAGGGGTGCCACCCTGCCTTGATCCTTCAGCTCTGCTCAGGACCACCTGGGACCCACTGTACCTCTAGAGATGCCTGGTAAGAAGCCTGGCCCATCACTTGGCAACTGGCTCCGCCCCTTTCCCTCCCTGAGCTGGGGCCCGAGAGGAGGAAAGGCCCACAGGCCTGTAAAGAGGCCACCAAATCCCAGAGCGTGGGAGGCCCCAGCTGACCAGAGCTGGGCCAGCACTTTCCCTTCAAAAGTTACCCAGGCTCTGAGGGTCATCTCTGCTAAGTCTAACTATAAATATCTCGCTTCCTGAAGGGATTACCTGGGCTCCACACCCCCTGGCTCCCCGCTCCCCGCCTGGGCTGATCCTTCTTCTGGGCCCTGTGTTCTTCCTGACCCCTTGTTCCCGCTGCCAGGTGGGACACTTCAGACTACCTGTGTTTCAGCTGTGACTGCTGGGGTGGGAGGGGAGAAACAAGAGATTCAAGTCTGTATCCTGGCCAGAGGGCCCTTGCTGGCCAGGCTGTTGGGACAAGAAGGCTCTTGTTCCTGCCTTCTCCCATCTGGTGTGAGAGCTGTGTGTCTCACACCAGCCAGAGCAAGCCCAGACTTGTCACATAATCGGTACATCTGGGAAGGACACTGTTGGCCCCATCCCTGGAGTAAGGGCCGCAGGGACAGAACTTGGTAACCGAGTGTGTAACAGCTTGGGGATTGCTGCAGGTATAAATAGGGCTGTCTCCTGGCTTGAGTGGCCTGACTGGGGAAATCTCTGCTCCCCTTGGCTGGTCTCAGATTTGGTGTCACATCCCAGTGGCTCACTTATTCCAGTCCCTGAAGTCACAAGAACCATCTCCTGGGGTCTGAGATCAAGAATTGAAGGAGGGGCCAGCCCGCTGCAGACCTATCCCCTGCCTCCACCTGCCTCCCTGCTGCTGCAGGAGCCGTAACTCCTCCTGCTCACGGCGCCTCGGTCAGTTCCTTTCTCAATTCAGCAGATACTTGCTGAGAACCGCGCTGGGCCAGGCACTGTGTGAGGCAGTGGGATCTATTCAGCTAGGGTCTGCCATCCTTCCTTGTGGTTTTGGAATCTCCTCTAAAGTGTAGCCATCCTGAGTTCAGCAGTGTGAATTGAGTGGTGGGAGTAAACACACACATGCATACACACTCACACTCATAGATGCACACCAGCTCTGGGCAACTTGGAGAGGACCTTAAATGTTCTGTCTCCCACTCTCCTTTCAGTGCCCTCCCTTGGGGGTGATATCACCAGACACCATTCATTATTGAGGCCAAACCACAGCATCCACCATCATTATCCTCCTCCAGCCCAGACGTAGTGCCCTCTTGCTCTTTTCCCTCCCACATCAGCTCTCAGCAGAACCTCTGGAGACCACGTGTTGAACTGTTTATGTTAAGGTGTGGCTGGGCATGCCATTTCCACTCCTGTTTTGCTGTGTTTACAAATAGGTTCTTAAGTCAGATCAAGTACATACCCCAGCCCAGCCCCTGTAACTGGTTCCATGGGTGTGAGGTGGGCCCTGAGAATCTGTCTTTTGAACCAGCACCCCAGGAGATCCTAATACGGGCGGTTTTGACAACTCTTTGGGACCCCAGCCTTTGCCTCTATACGCAGACACGTACATTCTCTGCTCAATCACAAATGTTGGCGGGGCATGGCGGCTCACACCTGGAATCCTAGCACTTCGGGAGGTCGAGACAGGAGGATCCCTTGAGCCTAGGAGTTCGAGACCAGCCTGGGCAACATAGGGAGACCTCCTCTCTATTAAAAAAAAATAAAAGTTTAAACAAACAAACAAAAAATGTCTTTTGCTGTCCTCTGCCCAGCACAATCACGGAAACGCCTGCTTTTTGTGAGTGTGTTGCCCTGCTGCCTCTCCGTGCAGGTTGTATGCCTTTGTCAGCTTCATTAAGGACAGGAACCATTTCTGTTACTCTGTCTTTGACCTGAAGCTTATCTAGGACAGGAGATGTAAGTAGAAGCTACTAAATGCTCCTGCTGCTGAAACCAGCAGACCCTGCCTGGCCCTGGACAAAGCCTCCTGGAGCTGTCAGTGACTGATATCCTATAGGGTATGGGCTTAGCAAGTCAACACCATTGTCGGCTCCCCAAACTCTTCCCACTTTTCCATGGCTGCGCCCCTGAACACCAAGTATCCTCTTAACTTTTTAACAACTTTGATGGTATTATTCTTATTACTAAAGTAATACGTTCTTATTGTAGAAAACTTGGAAAATATAAACCAAGAAGAAATAATCGGTAACTGCCAATGAAATATAACCACTGTTTACATTTTGATATAAATCCTTCCAGCCTTTTTTCTCTTTTAAAGACCAGGTCTTACTCTGTCGCCCAGTCTGGAGTATAGTGGCATAATCATAGCTCATCACTGCAGCCTTGACCTTCTGGGCTTAAGTTATCCTCTCGCCTCGGTCTCCCAAAGTGCTGGGGTTATAGGTGTGAGCCAGTGTGCTCAGCCCTTGTGTCTTTTAAATATATATAATTATACAGCTGAGCACTTTGGGAGGCAGAGGAAGGAGGATCACTTGAAGACAGGAGTTTGAGACCAGCCTGGGCAACATGGTGAGACCCCATCTCTACAAAAAAAAAATTTTTTTAAATTATCCAGTCATGGCGGTACATGCCTATAATCACAGCTTCTCAGGAGGTGGAGGTGGGAGCATCGCTTGAGCCCAGGAGGTTGAGGCTGCAGTGAGCTATGATCACATGGCCTGAGTGACAGAGCCAGACCCCGTCTAAAAACAAACAAACAATAATAATTATACACCCTTTTTTTTTTTTTTGGAGACACAGTCTCGCTCTGTGACCCAGGCTGGAGTGCAGTAGTGCAATCTTGGCTCACTGCAACCTCTGCCTCCTCAGTTCAAGCAATTCTCCTGCCTCAAGCTCCTGAGTAGTTGGGACTGCAGGCACGTACCACCAAGCCTGGCTAATTTTTGTATTTTTGTAGAGATGGGTTTTTACCATGTTGTCCCAGCTGGTCTCGAACTCCTGACCTCAAGTGATCTGCCTGCCTCGGCCTCCCGAAGTTCTGGGATTACAGGGGTGAATCACCACACCTGGCCAATACATACTTTTTTTGAATCAAAAGCTGGAGCACTGTGCGCTTGCTGTTTGAGACCTTTTTTCACTGTATGGTGGACGTTTTCCCATGTTACTCAGCATCCTACCTCACCATCACAGAGTGACTACCCCTGATGCCTCGAATGGATGCCCATATTTTATGTAGCCTTTCTCCTGGCCATGTGCATTAGGTTGTTCCTAGCTTTTCCCTGTTAAAAAGGTGCTGAGTTAAACAGCTTTGTAAATAAGTCTTCACCACACACTTGTGATTATTTTCTTAGAATAAGTTATTAGAAACCAAATAGGTGAGCCAAAGGGGCGGACATTTAAGTTTCTCAGTACCTCGCAGAGGCATGCACCAATTTGTGCAGCATATGAATGTTCACACTTTCCACTGCCCAACTTTTTTGACTCCATACAGTATCCGTTTGTTTTTGTTTTTCATTTTTCCGAGATGGAGTTTCACTCTTGTTGCCCAGGCTGGAGTGCAATGGCACAATCTCAGCTCACTGCAACCTCCACCTCCCGGGTTCAGGCAATTCTCCTGCCTCAGCCTCCTGAGTAGCTGGGATTACAGGCATGTGCCACCATGCCTGGCTAATTTTTGTATTTTTAGTAGAGATGAGGTTTCACCATGTTGGTCAGTCTTTCTCAAACTCCTGACCTGAGGTGATCCACTTGCCTCTGCCTCCAAAAGTGCTGGGATTACAGGCGTGAGCCACCACGGCCAGCCAATATCTTTTTAAGTAAATGAAATTAATATGTTCATCATTGACTTGTCCATGTGCTTAGATGAAAAACTTCCTTTTCTGTGTTTGTCTGTATCTGTGGCTAAGATTGTAAGCACCCGTGTGTAGGGCTGCAAATGTTTGGGCATGTCTCCTATACACACTTACCTCTGGGCCTGGAGAACTTGGTGAGTTATTTTTGTGCAGCGTTTGACCCACTGATGAAGAGAGCCAACACCAGCCCAGAGGTGCTGTGGCTGCCCTCTGCTGGCTCTGAGGTGCAGTGATGACTGGGAAGGCAACGGTTGGACTCCTGGGCTCAGCTTACCCTGCCTGCCCTCTGCCCCTCATCAGCCCATTGTAAGATTTTCAGCCACAGAGGCCCTACCTGGAGGGTGAGGAGTTTGTCACCACTGTATCCTGGGTCACTGCATTAATTAGGTGCTGTTAATACTTGGAGAGGCTCACTCACAGTGACCATCAGTGGCAGAGAAGCATAGAAGTGACTGCTAACAAAGCCGGCTGCTGTTGTGTAGCGGGGAGGGACCCTGAAGGCTACTCTGGGGGAGCTCGGGAGGTTTGCAAGCCAAGGCAGCATCCTTCAGGCACGTGTGTGGCCTCCTGAGGTGATGACTTTGAAAGGGGCCACCATGGAGCTGTGTTTATTTTAAAGGTCAGTTCTTTAGTCTTCTCAAGAGAAAATGAGATGCATGGACACAGTTACAGCTCAGGTGTCCTTATAGTCACAGTCCAGCAACCTCACTTGTTGGGCATAGAGCCCAAAGGTGAACATTTTATTTTATTTTATTTTATTTTATTATTATTATTTTTTCTGAGACGGAGTCTCACTCTGTCACCCAGGCTGGAGTACAGTGACATGATCTCAGCTCACTGCAACCTCCGTCTCTGGGGTTCAAGCAAGTCTCCTGCCTCGCCTCCATAATAGCGGGGATTACAGGTGCCCACCACTATGCCTGGATAATTTTTGTATTTTTAGTAGATATGGGGTTTTTCCATGTTGACCAGGCTGGTCTCGAACTCCTGGACTCAAGCGATCCACCTGCCCTGGCCTCCCAAAGTTCTGGGATTGCCTGCGTGAGCCACTGTGCCTGGCCATTTATTTATTTACTTATGAGACAGGGTCTCACTGTGTCACCCAGGCTGGGGTGCAGTGGTGCAGTCATAGCTCACTGCGGCCTTGACCTCCTGGGCTCAAGTGACCCTCCCACCTCAGCCTCCCGAGTAGCTGGGACTACAGATGCATGCCACCACACCCGGCTAATTTTTTTTTATTTTTTGTAGAGACGAGCAGTCTTGCTTTGTTGCCCAGGCTGATCATGACCTCCTGGCCTTAAGTGATCCTTCCACCTAAGCTTCCCAAAGTGCTGGGATTATAGGCGTCAGCCACCATGCTGGCCAAACAGTGAACATTTTTAAATGTCACAAAGCCTGGTCTCTTTCTTCTGTGGGAAGCCTCTTTTGTAGACAGTGCTGACAGCTTGGTTGTGCCCTTTCTCAACCCTGAGTAGATTAGGAGTGGCCCATGTGCTGGGCCTGCCCTCTCCCCATGTTAGGAGCAGCAGATAGACAGAGACCAGTAAGAAGTGACATCTGGCAAAGAGGAAGGAGGCAGGGAACCTATAGAATCAGCTCAAGAAGTTAAAATGCCATTGAAGCTAAACAGCTGTTTAGGGAAGAGGCAGAAGTCCCATACCCGGGGGTCCCTGAGGGAGTCACTGTATAATGATTGTGACTCCTGGTGGATCAAAGCTCTTATTAGGGGGTCATCCCTGCTAAATAATGAAAGAGAAAAGGAGTCCAGAAATCATGAAATGGAGCAACTTCCTTGGTCAAGGCATAAACACCTCCAGGCTAAACTTCATAAAAAATATCTAGATGAAATTGTAACCTTCAGTTTCTTCAGTGTCTCCTTTCTGTCCCTCATACTTAAGCCTTTGATTAACCTGGTTTTGATTTTTGTGGCTCGCATGAGGTGGGGATTGGAGTTCATGTTTCCATCATAGTCCCAGTGTAGCAGGACGAGCCACAGACAAAACCTCTCAGACACCGAGTTGTAGAAGGAAGGGTTTTATTCAGCTGGGAGCATCAGCAAGCTACTGCCTTAACATCCGAGCTCCCCAAATGCACAATTTCTGTCCCTTTTAAGGCCTTACAACACTAAAGATTTCACATGAAAGGATTGTGATTGATTTGAGCAAGCAGGCAGTACGTGACGGGCTGCATGTACCAGTGGTCAGAGAGAAACAGAACAGGGCAGGGAGTTTCGCAGTGTTCTTCTATACAATGTCTGGAATCTATGAATAACATCAGTTTCTAAGTTATGAGTTGATTTTTAACTACTGGGTTTAGGCCAGGCAGGCCCAGGCCTGGTTTTGGGCCTGGCACCGGGCTGCCTGTCTTTGGTTTTACTTCCTTGTTGTTTTTTCTTAAAACAGGTACTGAGTATAAAACAATATAGAACAATATGAGAGGGTCTCTCTCTTCCCTCATTTCCCCCTTTGAGACTCTCACTTTTTATTAGTGGGAGTTCTCACTCTTATTTTTGCTACTTACGTCTTTTTGTGCAGTAGATTGATAGTGATTTATATAGTATGCTTGTGCTGAAGCATTTTGGTGAACTAAGGTAGTGACGAAGTTTTTTATCATTTGGAGAAATACTGGTATCAGACAAGGGAGCAGTAAGCAGGCTCCTATTACTATTATTACTCTTATTATAAGAGTTTTAAATCCTCCTGTTGCTGGGAACCAATTTCCAAACATGGCTCCCAGATTGAGTCCGTGCCACACTTGCATGGGGGCATGTGCCAGTTTTGTTATATCTTTAACTATATCCTCAACTACTTGCCTATGATCATCTATGTGTAGACAACAATTAGTAAGGTTAAATTTTTCACGAACACCTCCTTCAGCTGCTAGCAAGTACTCAAGAGCTAGTCTATTTTGATAGATAGCATTTCTCATCAGAGTCTCTTGCCAGGCAAGAACAGTCAAGGCTTGACCAGTTTTACTAGTAATAATTTCTAAAACAGCTTGTAACCATGTGATTCGGTTGGACATGTAGATGGGGGTTCAATTTCCCCTTGAGCCATCTTGTGCCCAAGTGGCAGGTCTGTAGTATTGTATGATTTTTTCAGGTGGCCATTTATTATATTTCCAATCACCTATGGCTATGCTTCGTTTTTCATGGGAAGCATAGACTGGGAAGCCCAGAAGTTTACCTGTTTTTATGGGCAGTAAGAAGAAAGATGGCTTAATGGTGCCAATTACGCAGCTACCTGTCCACTGATCAGGCAGCTTAGCATAAGCTCTGTGTCCACATATCCAGTATAACCCGGCGGGGGCCGTCCAGTCTGGAATTCTGGGTGGGCCCAAACAGTCTGCAACTTTGGAAATTTGCCGAATGGATTTCTTTCTGTGTAATTGGAACTCCACCATGTAACTGTTTTTGTGGTACCATTATACAGCTTTTGCCCAAGACAACTAAGCTGCCCTACAGGTTGAGTGAATCCTTTTCCTTCTCTAGCTATGCAATACTGTCCAATAATTGAGACTTTTAGAACCCAAAAATTGTCAGGGTGGTTCTTTTGGGCTAGGAATTCATCAGGAACTGGGTCTGTAGGAACTAATTCTCGGGCTTCCCATGGCCATTGATCTCCTGTTACGGTTCCAACACAAACATAACATGAGGTGACTTGTAGAGACTGGACTACATGTTCGACTAATTGCAAGAAGAAATTTTTGGTTTTTCCTGGAATCTCAGGTACCGGCACATTTAATTCATCACAGAAAGTCTGAAATACTGGTTCTGGAGAGCGTTTTTGACCCTCTCCTTTTATTAGGATGCTTACGCTAGGTTCTAGTCCTTTTCCATCAATGCCTAATGTTACATGTTTTTTTTTTTTTAATTCCACTTTGGGTCTGAGGGGTTTGTGATTATCAATTCTAAAAGGTTGCAGCTCCCACTCGTGCGGGAGGGGCTGACTTTTCCTTTTTGGAACCAAACAGGATCTTTTTTATCTTCTTTTCAAGTAGCTCAAATGACACAAGACCAGTATTGACACATCTCACATAAATATGATTCTTGACAGATGTACTTATTTTTTTTTTACTGTGTAACTTTTTTTTCCAGTTTAGAGAACCACATCCTATTCCATGCTGCTTACTATATAGTGGCACAAGCGTCAAATTTTAAGGTTACATTTTTGGGGACCCCTCTTTCTTCTGTTCTAGCTATTACCTTACTCGTGTCACCTAGAAAAGGACCAGTCCTTAATTTTATTTTAAAAACTGTGATCATGGGAGGCTTAAAATGGGTCATAACACACATGAGGTTGGTTATTTCCTGGGCTACATACCTTGGATAGAATAGCATATACAAACAAGTTTCTTTTAGAGTCCTGGTACACTTATAATAACCATAAAATAATAGGACCGTAGAAATCTTTTGTCTTACCTCAGTGACTTGATGTATATACTGGAAACAGTTCTCAGTCTAAGGAAGGTCAGTTGAAGTCCTTACCGTACAAGTCCAAATTTTAAAGAAAATGAGTAACGCGATGAGTTTCCTCATGCTTTGGCCGTGCGTGGACCAGTCAGCTTCCAGGTATGACTGGAGTGGGGCTTGTCGTCTTCTTCGGAGTCGCTTTGCAGGGGTTGGCGAAGCTGCTGCCGTCCACGTACAGCTCCCAGTCTGCTGATGTTTAAGGGTGGTCTCGGTGGTTGGGCCTACTAGAATAAACTGAATCCAATACTTGTACACAGTTATGTTTAACTGGGCTCTCTGATACCAGAAGTAAGGTGGCAGGGTTAGGGTGTTGCAAACTTCAATGGTTGTGTGGGGATTTTCACAGAGCAAGCTTTGGTATCTAGTTAGTCTAGCATTCGTTAGCTAATGATGTCCTTTGGTATTTATTAAAGTCACCACAGCATGGGGGTACTTTATGTTTAGGTTTTGCCTAAGAGTTAGCTTATCTGCTTCTTGTGCTAACAGGGCCAATGCTACCAGGGCCCTTGGACATGGGGGCCAGCCTTTGGAAACCCTGTCTAGTTGTTTTGAGAGATAGACCACTGGCCTTGGCCAGGGCCTACGGTCTGGGTTAAAACTCCAACTGCCATTTTTTCTCTTTCTGACACATAGAGTGTAAAGAGTTTTGTCAGGTCAGGTAGCCTCAGGGCTGGGGCCGACATGAGTTGTTTTTTTTTTTTTTAACTCATAAAAAGCTCTTGCTTTTTATGAGTTAATAGATGTAGTTTATCTAATTTACATTTTTATTGACTGTCATTTACCAAAATATTGACTTAAATCCTGTAACTATTTGATTTCAAGCTTTAAATTAATCTGGCATTCCTTGTGGGGCTCCAATTGCATCTAAACAGATGTGAGAGTTGAAAGACATATAAGGGGCTTCTCTCGCTTTACAATGTCTAATTATTTTTTTTTCTTCCTCTGGTTGATGAAATGCCAGGGTGAAAGGGATAGCCAAATGGACTAAAGCACAAGTGCCACTCTAGTTATTCGGCAGAGTGCCCAGTAAAGGTCCACCACACATCCACTCGGGGATGAACAAGGGCTGACTGATTGATAAGCTCTTGAACATTCTTAAGCTCACTGCGTCCCTTCAGGTCTCCATGGAATGCTAAGTCTCCTCCCTGTCGTGAGAGACACTCCCTGTTGGGAGAGGAAGCTGGATGGCCCTCGGGGGCTGACCTGCAGGGAATTCGGGATATAGCAGAGAGAGCTTGGCATGACTTATTACTCCAGGCTGTAGAATCCTGGAAAAGAGCTACCATGCAGCCCACACCTGGTTGACTGGAGGACCACCTTAGTGGAAGGGGGACAATCAGGGCCTCTGGCCTGCCTTGTGCACAAGCATAACAATTGCTTTTGTTTAACGTGCAGATGGAATATTTGATCCATTTCAACCAGGCATTTGCATCTTGGTATGCTGTCTTAATTGCCAAAGTTTAAGTCTTTAACTTCTGTGACCCTCTAGTAAAATGAATGTTTCCTTTAGCACCAATTTTTATTAGTTTTTAGACCAAAGAAAGCTAAATACCATTTTATATTTAATAATGTTTCTTGTATGATTTTTATACCAGATAAGCTAAATTTTACCTTTATATTAGTGTGTTATTAATATTAAACTTAATTTTAATAAAACCTTGTAGACATATTTATCCAATTTTTTATGTTTGACCATAAGGTAAGATTTTATAGACTCTTTTTAGCCTTTTGTAATTTTTGTAAAAGAGCAGGTTGATGCTTTAAGAAAAACCTGTTGCATTTTTACTTTAATGTCCATTTCACAGAAAAACTGGATGATACCATTTTAACTTTAGCTAATATGTTTACACACAGAATTTTCTTTATAATTAAAGTTTTAAAACTTGCTTAAACTTTTAAAACAATAGTTTTTTTAATCTTTTAATGTAGGTAAAAATCCACATTTTTATGCCCTTTTATAATCTTTTTACCAAAAGTATATTTTACTTTTCTTATACACCTTGCACATAAACTGTTTTTTTTAATAGTACTCAGGAGGCCTTATTACTTTTAAATTATACAACATTTTTTGCATAAATTTTTTTTTTTTTTTTTTTTTGAGAAGGAGTCTCACCCTATCGCCCAGGCTGGAGTGCAGTGGCACAATCTTGGCTCACTGCAAGCTCCACCTCCCGGGTTCACACCATTCTCCTGCCTCAGCCTCCCTAGTAGCTGGGACTACAGGCACCCGCCACCAAGCCCGGCTAATTTTTTTTGTATTTTTTAGTAGAGACGGGGTTTCACCTTGTTAGCCAGGATGGTCTCGATCTCCTGACCTCATGATCCGCCTGCCTCAGCCTCCCGAAGTGCTGGGATTACAGGCGTGAGCCACCACGGCCCGGCCCATAAATTTTTTTATAACATTTTTTCTTTCATGACTTTCACTGACAATTCTTTAACATGTCTCAACTTTTTGACTTATTACAAACTTTTTTTTCTTTAAACAACCAGTTAATTTATTTCAGGACAAGAATTTACCATATAACACTCTTTACATAAATTCTGCCTCTCCCTTTCTTTTTTTTTTTTTTTTGAAGATAACCATTCCTTTTTCAAAGCAAACTTTCTTTATGTCTTTGGACTAGACTGTCTAAGGCCACAGGATTAGAAGTTACCATAATACATGTTACACTGTTAACTTTTAGCAAACTTCACTTTTGTTGAAAACCTTGTAAGTTTGGGATTTCAATCATCCTTTGCTATTAATAAGACCTTGTTTAGTAAATTAACTTAGAATTGGTATAGATGGCCTTTTTTTCTCTCTGCTGGTCTTTCCTTGCCTCTGCCAGCTGCTTATGCTGCTGTTCTTTTAACTACTGTAGGCGGGGAGGGGGTCTAAAACCAGCTGTAACTGTCTATGTATGGAAACTGGTCTGGGTGCCTTGGCTTACAGGTTACCTTGTGTCATACCTTTGAAACGAGGGACCTGTCCAGGCTTCCTTCTGATGGCCAACCCACCTCTAATGCTGGCCAGTCTATTTCACACAAAGTTCAAAGTTTTCCTGGTGTCACAGTAACACTGTAATCTCCCTTAAATTCTTTCTTGAAAAATTTTTTTTAACATAGTTCCTAGTAGGGTGGGCTTATTTGTGCCTGACCCATGCTTCTTCGAGACAAAACACCACGCTTACACCACACACACACCACAAAACAAAAAACAGGTAAAAAGGGCACACACACACTTTTGCAGTTTACACCAAACCAAAATCAAAACCAAAATCAGAGTATCCAGAAATCCAAGCCAGGTCAAAACCAAAACCAAAGTATCACGCAATCTAAGTCAAGTCAAAACCAGAACGAAAGTACCAATGCAGGCACGTCGTGGGTGATCAGTCCACGCTTCCACTCAGATGGAGTGGGGCAAGTTCCAAAGACTAGTCTTACCAAGTTTCAGATGTCCAGACTCCAAGTGCCAGTTCCTTCCTGGTGTTCAGCCACTGTGTTAATCCTCCGTGGGGGCCTGCTACGTGCTGCTCTAGCGAGGCGTTCCACTGGGGCAATTTCCTACCCAGGAGCGCTCTTTGGATTGCGTCACTCAGGCTGGCCGGAGTTCCCCACAGGGATGCTCCACAGGGCAAGTCTAAGCCGCCTAAGGGGCTGCCTCAGCCGTCCGTCAGTTACGTTTCCCAGTGAGGCAACCAAGAAATGTAGCAGGATGAGCCGCAGACAAAACCTCTCAGACACTGAGTTGTAGAAGGAAGGGCTTTATTCACCTGGGAGCATCGGCAAGCTACTGCCTTAAAATCCGAGCTCCCCAAATACACAATTTCTGTCCCTTTTAAGGGTTCACAACACTAAAGATTTCACATGAAAGGGTCGTGATTGATTTGAGCAAGCAGGCAGTACGTGACAGGGGCTGCATGAACTGGTGGTCAGAGAGAAACAGAACAGGGCAGGGAGTTTCACAATGTTCTTATACACAATGTCTGGAATCTATGAATAACATCGGTTTCTAACTTATGAGTTGATTTTTAACTACTGGTTTTAGGCCAGGCAGGCCCAGGCCTGGTTTTGGGCCTGGTGCCGGGCTGCCTGTCTTTGGTTTTACTTCCTTGTTGTTTTTTCTTAAAACAGGTACTGAGTATAAAACAATATAGAACAACATGAGAGGGTCTCTCTCTTCCCTCACGAGCATCATTTGTCACACATAGTCATCTTCCCCTCCCACCTGCAACAGGAATGTTCCTTCTCACCGCAAGCAAGTTCCTGTTCACACCTGGATCTGTTTCTGGACTCCCTGTTCTCATTTGTCTTGTACACCAAAAAGAAAATTCTAAGTCCTCTAACCAGCTGAATGGACCCCTCTTCTCAGCCAAGGGGATTCCAGAGAAATCTGAAAAACGAGTTCAGGCCATGATGGGAAGGGGAGTCAGGCCTCATTATACTCTCCTCCCTTCAGACTGTGTCTTCAGGCACAAATGACCAGCATTAACATTAAAACAGTCCAGGCGTGGTGGCTCACATCTGTAATCCCAGCGCTTTGGGAGGCTGAGGCGGGTGGGTCACCTGAGGTCATGAGTTCGAGACCAACCTGGCAACATGGTGAAACCCCGTTTCTACTACAGATACAAAAATTAGCGAGGTGTGGTGGTACACGTCTGTAATCCCAGCTACTGAGTGTCATGCGCATCCATGTGAAGAGACCACCAAACAGGCTTTGTGTGAGCAGTAAAGCTTTTTAATCACCTGGGTGCAGGCGGCCTGGGTCTGAAAAGAGAGTCAGCAAAGGGTGGTGGCATTATCATTAGTTCTTATAGGTTTGGGATAGGCGGTGGAGTTAGGAGCAATTTTTTGTGGGCAGGGGGTGGATCTTACAAAGTACATTCTCAAGGGTGGGGAGAATATTACAAGGTACCTTCTTAAGGGCGGGGGAGGATATTACAAAATACCTTCTCAAGGGTGGGGAGGGTGTATCGTACAAAGTAATTCACAAGGGCGGGGGAATATCACAAAGTACATTATCGCAAGGGCGGGGAGGGTGTATTGTCACAGTCAGTTGATCAGTTAGGGGGAGGAACAAGTCACAATGGTGGAATGTCATCAGTTAAGGCAGGAACTGGCTATTTTCACTTCTTTTGTGGATCTTCAGTTGCTTCAGGCCATCTGGATGTATACGTGCAGGTCACAGGAGATATGATGGCTTAGCTTGGGCTCAGAGGCCTGACATTCCTGTCTTCTTATATTAATAAGAAAAACAAAACAAAATGATGGTGAAATGTTGGGGTGGTGAAAATTTTGGGGGGTGGTGTGGAGAGATAATGGGCAATGTTTCTCATGGCTGCTTCGAGCAGGATTAGGGGTGGCATGGGAACCTATAGTGGGAAAGATTAAACTGAAGAAAGATTTTGGGGTAAAGGGTAATATCGTGGGGTTGTTAGAAGGAGCATTTGTTGTATAGAATGATTAGTGATGGCCTGGATGTGGTTTTGTATGAATTGAGAGACTAAACAGAAGACACAAGGTCCGAATAAAAGAAAGAGAAAAACAGGTATTAAAGGACTAAGTATTGGGAGAACCCAGGACATCCAATTAGGGAGTGTCCAAGAGGGTTCAGTGTAATTATTTGCTTGGTTGGCGAGTTTTTGGGCTCTGTCCTTGAGTTTTTTATGTTGTCATATACCAGGCCAGACTGATTTAGGTAAAAACACTCTTCATTTAAAAATATACGAGTTATTCTTTTTCAGCAGTGAGTAAATCGAGGCCTCGGTGGTTTTGGAGGAAAGAGAAATGCAAAGCCAGTAATTGTTTGTTAAAGAAGGATTAGAAACAGCTAGGAGAGAGTGAGTGAGATTGATAGTGTGGTGGAGATAGGTAGGGAGAGGTAGAGAGTGACTGGAGAATGGGGGCAAGGATAAGAGTGAGTAGAAAAGTGAAAAAAGGGACTTCATCAGAGTGAAAGTATTGGAGGGTACCCTGTCAGCAAAGATCATCTATCAACTCCAAGAGGGAGTCAAGAGTGGCAGATTAGGGATAGTACTAGGAGATATCTGCTACAATGGTTTGGAGGAAAAGTGTAAACTGGCAGTGTAAACGGGCAGGGCATTTATGAGTAGTTAAGAATGCTGAATAGGGGTATGACTAGACAGAAGATAGTAGGGATGACAAGTTTTCGGGGTGCAGTCCAAGTGGGTGGGGGGTGACTGCGTAAAGCCTGTTGTAAAGAGTAGGGTAAGGAAGAATAGACCTAATAAAAATGAAAGGATGTATTAGGCTTATAAGGGTTACTGTTATCCTTTAGGAATGCAGGTGAGTTTAAGGGAAGTAGGGGTGAGTACTTGTGACTTCCAGGAGGAAGAGGAGCTATCAGGCTGGCTGTCCGACAGACACAGCTTTATTCTGGAACGGTGAACCCAGTGGGGAGGGTCCTGCAGGCGGATGGCAGTTGGGGTACTATAGATGACTAACTAGGGTCCGATCCGTCGAGGTTGTAGAGTTTGAGGGGTCAGATTCTTAACAAGAACTGATCGTCCAGCTAGGGTGTCTTCATATGGCTGGGAATCTGAAGTAGGCAAGAGAAGATTAGCAGCCTGGCGAGTTTCCTGTCTAGCCTGCTGGAGGACTGGAAGATAGTCGCCTAGAGGGCTGGTGTCTGGGACAAGGTTGGGGCCGAGCAAGAAAGTGCGTGCGTATAAAAGTTCAAATGGACTGTACCTTCAAATGGACTGTGACATATTTTGAAATGGCCCTGCAAAACTGTCTCTTATGGGGGAAGTTTACATTTTCTTTACAGAATCCCCTTCCCTTTCCAGGTCTTTTTCTGATCCTGAAGAGATTAGCTAAAAATCTAGCACCTGTTAAAGGTCTGAATAGGAAACATTTGCCATCTATTGCCTCTAAGGGCAGCCACCTATGAAATTTCATCTACATAATAAGAACCTTGGTCTCCACAACTCCTTATGTTTTTTTTTTTGAAATGGAGTTTCACTCTTTGTTACCCAGGCTGGAGTGCAGTGGCACAATCTCAGCTCACTGCAACCTCAGCCTCCCAAGTTCAAGTGATTCTCCTGCCTCAGCCTCCTGAGTAGCTGGGATTACAGATGCCTGCTGCCATGCCCAGCTAATTTTTGTATTTTTAGTAGAGATGGGATTTCACAATGTTGGCCTGGCTGGTCTCAAACTCCTGACCTCAGGTGATCCGCCCACCTTGGCCTCCCAAAGTGTTGGGATTACAGGCGTGAGCCACCGTGCCCAGCCCACAACTCCTTATCTTAACCCAGACATTCCTTTGTGTTGGTTCGAGGACTTAAGATAATAACTCTTTCAACCAATTGCCAACCAGAACATCTTTAAATCCACCTATGACCTTTAAGTCCCTGCCCCTTCAAGTTGTCGCTCCTTTCCACACAAACCAATGTATATCTCACATGTAATGATTGATGTCTTAAATCTCCCTAAAACATATAAAACCAAGCTGTAATCCAACTACCTCGGGCATATGTTCTCAGAACCTCCTGAGACTGCATCACAAGTCATGGCCCTCACATTTGGCTCAGAATAAATTTCTTCAAATATTTTACGGGGTTTGGCTTTTTTTGTCCAACAGTCTGTCCCTATTCCAGTACTGTGCCAACTGTAGCTTTATAATTAGTGCTGATCATGGCAGCGCAACTTCTGCCACCTGATTCTTTTCTAGGAGCATCTTTGTTCTTCTATATAAAATTTAGAATCAGTTTGCCAGGTTCCTTGGGAAAAAACTGACAGGAATTATATTGGAATTGTATTACATTTATAGATCAGTGTAGGGGGAGTGGACATCTCCATGATTTCTTTGAATGTTGCTTTATTCCCATTTTCCCTATTGTATACTTCTGGAAATTCAGTTCAAAATTTTAGACCTAGCAGGGCATAGTGTCACCTATATAGTCCCAGCTACTTGGGAGGCTGCTGGGGGAGAATACCTTGAGCCCAGGAGTTTGAGGCTGCAGTGAGCTATGATCACACCACCGCACTCCAGACTGGGTGACAGAGTGACCTTGTCTCTCAAAAAGAAAAAAGACATCTGAATCTCAATTATATTGTATTTTTCTTTATTTTTATTTTCTTTTTACTTTTTGAGACAGGGTCTCACTTTGTCACCCAGGCTGGAGTTGGAGTGCAGTGGCATGATCATGGCTCACTATAGCCTCAACCTTTCTGGGGTCAGGTGATCCTCCCACCTCAGCCTCCTAAGTAACTGGGACTACAGGTGCATGCCACCATGCCTGACTAATTTTTTGTATTTTTTGTAGAGACAGGTTTTTGCCATATTGCCCAGGCTGGTCTCGAATTCCTGGGCTCAAGTGATCTATCTGCCTTGACCTCCCAAAGTGCTAGGATTACAGGTGTGAGCCACTTGGGCCCGGCCTGTATTTTTCATTTTTAGAAGTTCTATATGGTTCTTTTAAGATCTTCTTGGTTATACCTACTATGTACCCACAAAAATTAAACATTTTTAAAAAAATCTCCTTGGTCATTCTTTATAATCTCTTATTCATATTTTTAAGGCCCTCATCCCTTAACTCAGTATTTCATAATCTATCCAAAGTCTTTGCAAATCTGATTCTTTTGTCTGCTGTTTTTGCCAGTAAAGCTCGTACTGCCTTGTTTCCTTGCATATTGAGATTTTTTTTAAAAAAACTATTACCTTATTTATTTTTCTTGGAACTTTATCTTGGGAATTCTTTGAGGCCTGGTTTGAAGTTGTTTTCCTCCAAAGAGGGTTTGCCTTTCCTTCTGCCACCTCACCACCCCAGGAACACTTTAAATTAAATATTTGGCTTTAGAGTTTTCTGCCCCTACAGGTAACTGTGAATTCAGATGGTGAACTACAGGATTTAGTCAGACCTGAGGTGGAACCCTCACTCACTTACTATGTGACCTGGGGCAAGTCATTTAATCTCTCTAAATCTGTCCTATCACCTGTGAAATAGCAATAATAATACCTACTGCCTAAGGCTACTGCAAGAATGAAATGGGATCATGTATATAAATAAAGGCTTGCCTGGGGTTCTTTCTCAGCTGAGGTCGCTGCCTACAATTCTCTTCCTTGCTTCCTTTTGCCCCAGCCAGTGGGAGCAGCCTGGTGGTGGCCCCCAGCCTCAGTTCTGCCTCTCACCATAGGACCTGAGTTATAGTGGAAGCAGAGTGCTTCACATCTCGCTCCTGTGGCTCACTCTGCCTTTAGTTTTGAGATGACTCAGCCTCCAAAAGCCTTTGAGAGATACCTCTGCCCTCAGTCTTGGCTGTGGTTTGGAGTTGTCTCAGAGGTCACTTGGAGCTAGGTAACAAGAAAAATTACATTTGACAGAATTGTTTTCTTTGTCAGATGCTGCAGGAATTTTTTGGGGAGTTTGTTGGTTATGATTTCTTAAAAAATCATTTTTTTAAGTGGGACATTAGTAACAAGATGTTAAAATTATTAATAATTTTTTTTTTGAGACATAGTCTCGCTCTGTTGCCCAGGATGGAGTGCAGTGGCATGATCACAGCTCACTGCAGCCTCAACCTCCCAGGCTCAAGTGATTCTCCCATCTCAGCCTCCCAAGTAGCTGGAACTACAGGAGCGTGCCATCATGCCTGGCTAATTTTTAAAAATTTTTTGTAGAAACACGGTTTTACCACGTTGCCCTGGCTGGTCTAGAACTGCCGGGCTCAAGCGATCCTACTGCCTCCCAAAGTGCTGGGATTACAGGCATGAGCCACCGCGCCCTGCCCCACATCATGTGGGAAGGGTGCGGTAGCTCACGCGTGTAATCCCAGTACTTCAGGAGGCTGAGGCAGGCGGATCACGAGGTCAGGAGTTTGAGACCAGCCTGACTAACATGGTGAAACCCCATCTCTACTAAAAATACAAAAATTAATCAGGCGTGGTGGTGGGCGCCTGTAATCCCAGGTACTCAGGAGGCTGAGACAGGAGAATCGCTTGAACCCAAGAGGCAGAGGTTGCAGTGAGCCGAGATTGTGCCATTGCACTCCAGCCTAGGCAACAGGAGTGAAACTCTGTCTCAAAAAAGAAAAAAACAAAACAAAAAACAAAAACAATGGTAGCATATGCTTTGCTGACAAAATTATTTTATGTCCCTAGGTTGGTTATGTGAAGTTTTCTGACTCTTCCCTGCTATTTAGGAAGGGCTTCAGAGACCTGAATACTTAGTAGCCAGTGCAGCAGGGTTTCAGGGTCTGGCCTGGGGAGGGGAGGGGAGGGGGAGGGCAGGTTGCAGCTCAAGTGGCTTTAGAGGTGCTGAGCCTCTCCTTCTGTCCTGCCCAGGACGCAATGAGCCCCTGAAGAAAGAGCGGCTCAAGTGGAAGAGCGACTACCCCATGACTGACGGGCAGCTGCGGAGCAAACGGGATGAGTTCTGGGACACAGCGCCTGCCTTCGAGGGCCGCAAGGAGATCTGGGATGCCCTCAAGGCTGCCGCCTATGCTGCTGAAGCCAACGACCATGAGCTGGCCCAGGCCATCCTGGATGGAGCCAGCATCACCCTGCCTCATGGTAAGTGGGCAGGGCCAGGGTTTTATCCCTGCTGGAGCTAGGGGGTCACCAGCACAGTTTGAGGGTGTTGAGGGGTGTGGAGCGGTGGGGCAGGTGGTTACTCACGTATTCATTCATTCAAGCACCCCTTACTGAGTATGGACCAGGAGTGGGTACACAAAGAAAAAGAGACACAGTCTATGCTTGCCTAATGACACTACAGAAGACAACAAACCTGCAAAGCAGTGTCACAAATGCACTTTGGGACCCCAGAACATCCAAGGCACCGACCTTTTTGTTTTATTTTATTTTATTTATTTATTTATTTTTTTTGAGATGGAGTCTTACTTGCCCTGTTGCCTAGGCTGGGGCTCAGTGGTGGGATCTCAGCTCACTGCATCTTTCACCTCCTGAGTTCAAGCAATTCTCCTGCCTCAGCCTCCCAAGTAGCTGGGATTACAGGCATGTGCCACCACGCCTGGCTAATTTCTGTATTTTTAGTACAGACGGGGTTTCACCATGTTGGCCAGGCAGGTCTCAAACTCCTGAGCTCCAGTGATCCACTGGCCTTGGCCTCCCAAAGGCACTGACCTTTTATTGGGTTATTATGTGCTGGACACTGAACTAGAAACTTCCACTGCATTAGCTCACGTAAGTTCATAGCAGTCTTATGGGGCCATGTAAAGCAGAGAGTAACAGTGGAGCCGTAGTTACAGACTTGAGTTTCTTTTTTTTTGAGACGGAGTTTCGCTCTTGTTGCCCAGGCTGGAATGCAATGGTGCGATCTCGGCTCACCGCAACCTCCGCCTCCTGGGTTCAAGTGACTCTCCTGTCTCAGCCTCCTGAGTAGCTGGGATTACAGGCATGCGCCATCACACCCAGCTAATTTTGTATTTTTAGTAGAGACAGGGTTTCTCCATGTCGGTCAGGCTGGTCTCAAACTTCCAACCACCGGTGATCCGCCCGCCTTGGCCTCCCGAAGTGCTGGGATTACAGGCGTGAGCCACTGCGCCTGGCCACAGACCTGAGTTTCAATCTGAATGTTTCCCTTTCCTAACTGTCTTGGCTTTAGCAAGGAGCTTCTCGAATTTAGAGCCTGAGTGCCTTACGACTGTAAAGGGGAGATGATTATTAGGATTCAGCAAGATACACATAACATCATTTAGTCCAGTCCCAGCACTTAGTAGGTGCTCAAGAGACAATAAACATATTTCTCCATGCATTAGGTTTTGCCAGTAAGGACACTAAGGCCCATGGAGAGCAGAGCTGTGCTATTTCATTCATCCCTGTAATCCCAGCACCTGGCACATGTGAAGAAGTGAAAAATAATATGCCAGGATGAACAAGCCAGTACCTGGTGGAGCTGGGATGCCAGCTCAGGTCTTCCTGACTCCAGCCCTGTACACCTGGTGATCAGGCTGTCCTAGGGAGATCTGACTGTGGGGTGGCCATGGCAGATGTATTAGTCTGCTCAGGCTCCTGTAACAAAATACCACATGCTGGGTGACTTAATCAAGAGACATTTATTTTCCACAGTTCTGGAGGCTGGGAAATCTGGCATCATGGTGCTGGCCAGTTCAGGTTTTGGTGAGAACTCTGTTGCTGGCTTGCAGGTGGCTGCCTTCTTGCTGTGTCCTCACATGGGGAGCGAGTGGAGAGTGAGATAGTGCTCTAGTGTCTCTACAAGAACTGTAAGCCAGGGCAGTGGAGCACACCTGTAGTCTCAGCTGCTCGGGAGGCTGAGTGGGAGGATTGCATGAGCCCAGGAGTTGGAGACTAGCCTAGGCAACATAGGGAGATCTTGTCTCAAAACAAAACAAAAAAAACCATCTTTCCGATCAAGGGATCAGAGGGTCAGGGCCCCACCCTATGACCTCATTTAACTTTAATTATTTCTGTATAGGCCCCATGTCCAAATACAGTCACATTGGGGGTTAGAATTTCACCATATGAATTTGGGGGGACCCAAACATTTAATCCATGATAGTGGATCCCCAAGCTGACTCTGACAGCCCTGCGTCTCCCACAGGCACCCTCTGTGAATGCTACGATGAGCTGGGCAATCGCTACCAGCTGCCCATCTACTGCCTGTCACCGCCAGTGAACCTGCTGCTGGAGCACACGGAGGAGGAGAGCCTGGAGCCCCCCGAGCCTCCACCCAGCGTGCGCCGTGAGTTCCCGCTGAAGGTGCGCCTGTCCACAGGCAAGGACGTGAGGCTCAGCGCCAGCCTGCCCGACACGGTGGGGCAGCTCAAGAGGCAGCTGCACGCCCAGGAGGGCATCGAGCCATCGTGGCAGCGGTGGTTCTTCTCTGGGAAGCTGCTCACAGACCGCACACGGCTCCAGGAGACCAAGATCCAGAAAGATTTTGTCATCCA
Source organism: Nomascus leucogenys (assembly GCF_006542625.1). Lineage (NCBI taxonomy): Eukaryota > Metazoa > Chordata > Mammalia > Primates > Hylobatidae > Nomascus > Nomascus leucogenys. The sequence goes on along the minus strand of NC_044383.1, from coordinate 36,060,804 downwards.
GGTCATCATCAACCAGCCCCCGCCACCCCAGGACTGATGGGCCCACGGACCCCTGGGAAGAGGCCCCGCCTACAGCACTAGGCCCCCACCCTGCTGCTGCCTTCCAGTGCTGTCATTTTCTTCAGGGGCCCTCCCCTCGGTGTGGCTGGTGGGTGAACCGTGAAGGGACCCTGCCTTTCAGAGCACTACACGCCACCAGTTCCCGGTACCCAGGGAGCAGGCAGCCACACACGGGCCTTGCAACCTTGTCAGAGAAAAGGCAAACAGGGTCCTCACCCTGCCTCTCTCCTGCAGCAGGTTCGAGCCACGAGGGCCAGCCAGGAGGCCCGTGGAGCCCAGATCTGTCATCTGGTGCTGCCAGCTGTGCTCACTCCAGTTTTCTGCTCAGGGTCTGAAGCAGCTGCTGTCTCCCTCCTCTGCCCCCATCCCTTGGCTCTCCCCTGGGCACAGTGCCGCTCCCTTGGAAAGAAGGGAACCACCCTTGAGCCCCAGGGCTCGGGAAGCCTGAGGCGGGCCTCTGCCTCTCCCTGCCCCCCAGCACAATTGGCAGAGATGAGGCAGGTGGTGGACGGCTGGGCTGTCGTGGCAGGGTCTGCACAGGGCCATGTCCTGGCTGTAACCCAGGCAGTGGGAAGTCTGCAGCCTGGTCATGGCCCCCACAGCAGGTCCCTGTGGACAGACATATCTGCATATTTATCAATAAAGCCTTTTGCTCCTTCTTGCTTGCCTGGCATTTGACTGAATTCTCCTGCAGCTCTGTGGGGCCCCTGGAGCTGTTCTGGTATGGGAACAGGTGGATGCCTGGCCTCCCCAGCTGCTCTGGGCATGCAGTCTCCAGCAGAGTGAGCCTGGAACTGCCAGTCTTCTGGGCCCTGATCCCAGCTCCCCTGGTGTCCTCATGAGTCCTCAGGAAAAGCCACTTAACCTCTGAACCCTGTTTGCTTTTCTTTAAAGCACAGTCATGCCGCCTGCCCTGCCTCCTCCATCAGTTGCTGGGAGGATTAAGCAGGAAGACAGATGTGAAAGTGCTTGCAAGGAGAAGACAGCACCTCAGGAAAGTGGTCTGCTCCTGTAGCAGAAGGGGCTAACTTCCGGTCCCTGGAGATGCTGTAGCCATCATGATGTTAAAGCAAAATCTCTGACAGATTTAGATTGTGTGTCAGAGGTTCGTGTCAGCTTCCCAGCAAGGGAACCGGAGAGGAAAAGGAACCGGTTCCTCATGCTTCCTAGAGGAATGCATGCATATCTGAAGAGAGGGGAATCTTATATAAGGCTGTTTAGCTAAGGGCAGCCACCAGCCAGGTGAGCCTTACGGAAGCACAGGGCTGGGTGTCCACAGTTCCCTAGCAGGTTAACCTGGGTCACGGTGACTCAGAACTCCAGCCTGCGAGTTCCAGGTGTGGAACTGAGCAAGTACAGATCTGCTTTTGCTCCAGTTGGGAGTATTTTCCTTCTTAGTGAGCATGGGCAGCCTCCTGGCCAGGGAAGTCTGGCACTGTCTGGGCCTGACAGGGAAACCCTGGGAGGGTAGGAGGATCCAGAGTAGCTGCTGTTCCTCGCCAGCTGGGCTTAGTGCTTTCCGGAGACCCCTTTCTTGAAGCAACACTCTGTAAGCCCTGCAGAGGTCCCCTGAGCACTTACCAAGGGAGGAGACAGATTGGATAAGGTTTGCTCATGACTAAAAGTCACCCAGCCAAATGCAGTGATGCTTAACCGGGGAGCATGTGGGACCCTGGAGAGCCGAAGGCCAGCATGAGCTGTGATCAAAGAGGGAGACAGCTGCCCTTCCTGCTACCATGGCCCTGGCCTGGACAAGTAGAGTGTGACCCTCCTCACAGCCAGCAGGGCCTGTCTGCAGGACAGCCTGGGAGTACAGAACTGTCCTGGGTCCCCACGTTTGGTTTTCAGGCCCTCTTCCTGGAGCTGGCTGAGCAGGGTTTCCAGGCATCCAGCAGGTGGCACTGTGATCTGGGCTGGAGCATGCAGCCGGCAGTTCCCTTTTGCAACTCAGTTGCCTTGGCTAAGGCCCAACCAGTCCCAAGTGCTCAGGACAGAGGCTGGACGGGCTCCTTCCTGCAGCCCTGCTCTTGGGACACAGTGCCCTCCGGCTCTAATATGCCAGGAGTTGGGGGGGCAACTGGCTCTGCTCCCTGGCCCTGGCTCCCCCTGCTCCCTGGGGCTGCCCGAGGTGAAGGTGACAGGTGGGGGAGGCAGGTGGAGAATTGGGCCGGTGAGCTCATGGCAAAGGCGCCCAGCTGGGCAGGGGTGGGTGTTCTGGCCTATAAAGCCCCCGAGGCCCTGTGGCCTGCAGAGGCGGTTATGGACGGCACCATGGAGGACTCTGAGGCGGTGCAGAGGGCCACGGCGCTCATCGAGCAGCGGCTGGCACAGGAGGAGGAGAATGAGGTGCGAGCAGGGGTGGAGGTGCCCAAGGGGGTCTGAGGAGATCCAGCTCTGCTGTCAAGGGGAGGGAGAGTCTGTCTGCTACCCCTGTGGTGGGGAGGGGGGCAGATGTCCCCTGGGGCCCAGTTGGGCCCAATTCCTGTCCCAGGGTATTACTGGCAGGGGGTATTGCTGGCAGCAGAAGACTGAGGCTTCAGCCTTCAAAATTGAGTCAGTGAGGTGGGGAGCTGGGTTGGGCCTCCTAAGACTGCTCACCCTCCTGGGCCTTGAGAGACAGTGGGCTGTACAAAGCAGACAGCTGGGTGCTGCCTGGGACTGTCAGGAATGTGTAGCCCTGTGATGCCCCTGTGACTGAGTGGGAGGCTGGGGCAGGGGAAACTCCAGTGTTTGGCCACTGAAGAAGAGAGTGAGGAAGGGATGCTGGGAAAGGAAGCATGGATTTTGCCAGCCTGCTGGCCACCCTTGGGGAGGCCTTTGGAGTGTGGTGTTCTGGGCAATTGCATTTTCTTTGGGATAAGGAAGTGGAGCGGCGGCAGGGGATGCTGGCTTGTCCTACTCAGCATTTTTTTTTTGAGATGGGGTCTCCCTCTATTGCCCAAGCTGGAGTGCAATGGCATGATCTTGACTCACTGCAACCTCTGCCTCCTGGGTTCAAGCGATTCTCCTGCCTCAGCCTCCCGAGTAGCTGGGATTACAGGCATGCACCACCATGCCTGGCTAATTTTTGTATTGTTAGTAGAGATGGGGTTTCACTCTGTTGGTCAGGCTGGTCTTGAACTGGCCTCAGGTGATCCGCCTGCCTTGGCCTCCCAAAGTACTGGGATTACAGGTGTGAGCCACCGTGCCCGGCCCCTACTCTTCACTTTATTTAAACTAATACTTCATCTAGTGTTGGCTCTGCCAAGAGCCCAGAGCTGTAGAAATGGGTGGACCAATAAGGCCCAGACCCTGCCTTCTTTTTACCAACCCAGCATTCATTTTAGCCCATTTGTTGGTTTCATAGTCAACTAAGAAACAAGGCAAAGGGAAGAAATGACTAAATAGAGGTGTGAATCAGAAGTGGAGGAACACAAGGGTCTCATGAATTGTTCTGAGGGCCGTCAAGGACTCCTCTGTGGACAGGGCCAGGTGCAGTGGCTGAAGCCTGTAATCCCAGCATTTTGAGATCTGAGATCCGAGGTGGGCGGATCACTTGAAGTCAAGAGTTCGAGACCTGCCTGGCCAACATGGTGAAATCCCGTCTCTACTAAAAATACAAAAATTAGCCAGGAATGGTGTCAGGCACCTGTAATCCCAGCTACTCAGGAGGCTGAGGCAGGAGAATTGCTTGAATCTGGGAGGCGGAGGTTGCAGTGAGCCAAGATCGCACCACTGCACTTCAGCCTGGGTGACAGACGGAGACTTCGTCTCAAAAAAAAAAAAAAAAGTGAGTCCTCTGTGGACAGGAGGATATCTGAGCTGGGCCTTCAAGGGGACTCAGTGGAGTCCAGGATGGTGGAGGGTATTCCAGCCTCAGGAAATGCAGGAGATGAAGTTTCCATGAGTGAAAGCATGGCTGTCTTGAGAAAGTCTGGTAGTAGGGGCTAAGGCTGGAAAGACACAAGCCAGAGAGGGCCATGTAAAAGATATTTATTCTGTGGGCAGTGAGGAGCCACTAAATGTTATTGAGTGAGGGAGATTGGTGTCATCTGTCCTGTTTTAGGAAAGCAGCTCTGATGGCCCTGAGAAGGACTTGTTGGAAAAGGCTGGCCCTAACAGGAATGGAGGGGAGGAGATAAATCAGGTTGGAGGTAGATGCCATTCAAAAAAAGGAGTGTGACTGAATGAGGGGTGAGGAGGAAGGAAGGGTCAAGACCTCAAGGGAAGAAGGGATGAGGTCAGGAAAGAGCCTGGACTGAGCCCTGGCTGGGGCAAGCATCCCTGGATCTCTAGGAATCCCACTTCTCCCTCCCCCAAGGGCGTGTGCCTATGGTTGGCTGGTGCCAGGCAGGTGAGTCATGCTGCTATGCCAGTTCTGGAGTGCTGCCAATAGACACAGGGACCTTCAGCAAGGGGATGCAGAGCAGTGCTCTTCCGTTCATGCATCCAATAAATATAGCTACAGAGCTGTCAGGACACCAGTGCCAGGCCCTGTGCTAAGCATTTTGCAGGCATTCTTTCATTTAATCTGCATAGCAATCTATGAAGTAAAGTGGGAACTTTGTGTGTTTCATGAACTCACATTCAATGCAGCAAACAGCTACTGAGCACCTACTGTGTGTCAGCCCACAAAGACAAACCTGAAATGAAGGGCTATAGGGTCTGAGGAAAATGTGGGTGAGCATTAGAGTCCCCAGTTGTCTCTACCAGGCCCCAGCCTGGCAGGGTTCTTGGAGGAGAGCCTCTGTCTAGCCTGTGCCCCATACCTAGGGTGGGAGGGGAAGGAGGGCCCCAGAGACCAGCGCAGGGGCTGGAGTTCCACTGTGGCGAGTTTACTGGGTTAGGTCATCACTGAGAACTTAAGGGTTAGCAGAGATGCTGAGTCTGCTTGCCATCATCCGTTCACTCATTCATTCATTCATTCATTCACCAGTCACTAAGCACCTACTATGTGCTAGGGCCTGTCACAGATGCTGGGGACACCAAGATAATTAAGACACAAGCTGGGGAGCCACAGTGGCTCAGGCCTGTTGTCCTGGCGCATAAGGAGGCAAGGCTAAGCGTTCGAGGCCAGCCTGGACAACATAGAAACCTCTCATCTATGTAACAACAACAACAAAATTTATAGCCGGGCGCGGTAGCTCACGCCTGTAATCCCAGCACTTTGGGAGGCCAAAGTGGGCAGATTGCCTGAGCTCAGGAGTTCGCGACCAGCCTGGGCAACATGTTGGAACCCCGTCTCTACTAAAATACAAAAATAATTAGCCAGGCATGGCGGCATGTGCCTGTAGTCCCAGCTACTCAGGAGGCTGAGGCAGGAGAATTGATTGAACCTAGGAGGTGGAGGTTGCAGTGAGCCAAGATCGGACCACCGCACTCCAGCCTGGGCGACAGAGTGGGACTCCATCTCAAAAAAAAAAAAAAAAAAAAAAATACACAAGCTGGCCCTCTGGATGCTCCCTGAGGAGCCCAGCCAGAGTCCCACATGCAGCAGTAGCTGCAGCCCCAGGTTATCTTTCATTCTTGGAAGAAGATGCAGTGTTTCTGATTAGGCCAGCACTGAGACCTCAAACCATGAAGCCCAACATGAAAGGGAGAAAGCAGTGGCTAATAGAACCTTCAGAATGAAGACCTGGGGAATTGGCTCTCAAAACCACCTTGAAGGAGCAAATGTGGGAGCTCAGGGAGGAATGGGAAAGGGGCCTGCGTGCTCTGTAAGGGTGGCCTCCTTCCCAGCTGCCACATTGACTCAGGACCCTCCAACCTGGGCAATTGTTCCTGGACTCATAGCCACACAAGCTGCCTGGTGCGGACTGCAGAGATGGGAGTGCCAGCACATCACAAAAAGAGAAGACGCAGTCCAAGAAAATCAGAGGGCAAATGCAGAGGAGACCTGGCAGGCAGTTGGACCTGGATTACAGTGAAAAGAAGGTTAAGACTTAGAGCCCGTTTCAGGCTGAAGGCTGAGGAGCTGCCGCTCCCATCGCCAAGTTCCCCTGAAAGCAATAGTTTCCAAGCTCTGGACTTCACAGATCAGTGAAATCTGAGAGAAAAAAAAAATATCTAACAAAGAGTTGCCAAATTTTATATTGCTAAGTAAGACCATTTAAGAAATAATCATATCTCATCATAATTATTTCATCAAAGTGAATTATTTATTTTTAAAACTTATTTATTTATTTATTTATTTATTTATTTTTTGAGACCGAGTCTCACTCTGTCACCCAAGCTGGAGTACAGTGGCACGATCTTGGCTCACTGCAACCTCAACCTCCTGGGTTCAAGTGATTCTTGTGCTTCAGCCTCCCGATTAGCTGGGACTACAGGTGCGTGCCAACACGCCTGGCTAATTTTTGTATTTTTAGTAGGGATGGGGTTTCACCATGTTGCCTATGGCTGGTCTCGAACTTCTGGGCTCAAGCAATCCACCTGCCTCGGCCTACCAAAGTGCTTGGATTATAGACGTGAGCCACTGTACCTGGCCTATTTATTTTTTGAGGCAGGGTCATTCTCTCTCTCTCTCACTGTCACTCAGGCTGGAGTGCAGTGGCATGATCTTGGCTCACTGCAACCTCCCCTTCCTGGGCTCAAGTAATCCTCCCACCTCAGTCTCCCAAGTAGCTGGGACTACAACAAAAGCCACCACGCTTGGCTAATTATTTAAATTTTTTGTAAAGATGGGTTCTCACTATATTGCCCAGGCTGATCTCAAACTTCTGGGCTCAAGAGATCCTCCCAACTCAGCCTCCCAAAGTGCTGGGATTACAGATGTGAGCCACTGTGCCTGACCTATTTATTTTTAGAGAGACGATCTTGCTGTCTCTGGAGCTGGTCTCGAACCCCTGGGATTGAGCAATACTTCTGTCTAAGCCTCCCCAGTAGCTGGGACTAAAGGCTGGCACCACCACACCCAGCCAAAGTGGATTTTTAATGCCAAAAAAGTAAAGAAAACAATAATCTTGGTGCTTGAAAGAGTGAATATATTTAATCTCATGAAAAACTCATTCTGGTGGCCTTTAACGTTGTTTTGCAGAGATCCGGGCCAGTCAGCGGGCAGGTGTCTGAGCTCAGGGTTGGGACTAGGGCTGAAGCTGAGGTGGGGAACTCGTCCCTTTTGGGGGCCTCTCCAGGGGCCCTTCTCTTGCTGGGGGCTCCCCAGGATCAGCCAGAAGGGCTCTGAGACCACCCAGGAGGAGGTCCCTGTGGGGTGTCCTTGGCGTGGTTGGGGGAGAGGCTGCCTGTCTCCTCGGGTCCTGGAGAAGGTGCCCTCCTTGGATCACCAGAAACTCCGAGGAGACGCACGCCAGAAGCTGCCCATGGACTTGCTGGTGCTGGAGGATGAGAAGCACCACGGGGCTCAGAGTGCAGCCCTGCAGAAGGTGAAGGTAAGCCCGGGAGGACCCAATGTCTGCACCCAGCGGACCAGCCAGGTAGCCATGGCCTGTCTGCACCTCTCCCCACGTGGCCCACGGACCAGCAGTTCAGCACCCCTGGTAGAGCTTGCTAGCCCTGCAGAATCTCCGCCCCGCCCCAGAGCTACTGAGTCAGAATTCCCCCAATCTGAGAGCCATCTAGGCCTGGAAGAGGGGATAGACTTTGGTTCCTTCTTTTTTAAGAGGGTCTTCCTGCCCACCCCACCCTCCCCACCAGCTTAGCTCAGAGGTCTCCCAAGCCCCCCAAATTCTCTGCCCAGCCTGGAGGTTGATGGGCCATCCCACGCAGGGCCAAGAGCGCGTGCGCAAGACGTCCCTGGACCTGCGGCGGGAGATCATCGACGTGGGAGGGATCCAGAACCTCATTGAGCTGCGGAAGAAACGCAAGCAGAAGAAGCGGGACGCTCTGGCCGCCTCACATGAGCCGCCCCCGGAGCCCGAGGAGATTGTAAGGGTCCTGGAGAGGACACCGCGAGGGGGCGGAGGGGGAGCCCGGGAGGCTTCGAATCGCCGGGACGGCCCGTGACTGCTGCGTCCACACCTGCAGACTGGCCCTGTGGATGAGGAGACCTTCCTGAAAGCTGCGGTGGAGGGGAAAATGAAGGTCATTGAGAAGTTCCTGGCTGACGGGGGGTCAGCTGACGTGTGCGACCAGGTGACGCTCCTAGCCGACCCTGACCGGCCTCCCTGTCAGTTTCCACCCCCACTCCGCTCAGCTCCCGGGTCGGCCCACTGTGAGCCTGTTTGAGAGGAGGCACGGGTGTTCTTTGGATGGATGGGTGGTTGGGGTGCTCAGAATGGGTGTCCCTTCCCCGTACAGGAATTGACCTAAATCCTTAAACCCTTTTCCAACTTGAATCACCTGCAGAGCAACAAATGTCACATGTTTGTTTAGGAAAGAAAGAAAAATAGAATCAAATAAAAATAGACCAGGACCAGAAGACGTGGGCTCAAATCCCATCTCTCTCACTCACGAGTTGTGGGACCTGTGGCTGGGTCGGTGCCCTCTCCATGCCTCAGTTTCCTCCTCTGTAAAATGGCCTTCCCTCACAACATGTTATGGTGATCAAATGGAATATTAGGCTGGGCACTGTGGCTCACGTCTGTAATCCCAGCACTTTAGGAGGTCAAGGTGGGAGGAGTGCTTGAGCCTAGGAGTTCAAGACCAGCCTAAGCAACAGAGTGAGACCCTGTCTCTGTATATAGATATAGATATAGATATAGATTTTTTTTGGTAAAAGGAAAAAAGGAATATTAGCACCTCAGTAACTCAGTAAGTATTCACTGAGTGAATGAAGAAACTATCAAGCATGTGTTATGATATTTTTGTTTCTCATGCTATAGTACTGTACTTTTTTTTTTTTTTTTTAAGACAGAGTCTCACTCTGTCACCCAGGCTGGAGTGCAGTGGCGCAATCTTGGCTCACTACAACTTTCGCCTCCTGGGCTCAAGCAATCCTCCCACCTCAGCCTCCCAAAGTGCTGGGATTACAGGCTTGAATGACCACACCTGGCCTATTTTTTTTTCATGGTAAAACATAACATGAACTATTCCGCTTTAACCATTTTAAGCGTACAATTCAGTGGCATTAATTACATTCGCAGTGTTGTGCAGCCATATTTTCTTTTCTTTTCTTTTCTTTTTCTTTTTTTTTTTTTGAGACGGAGTCTCGCTCTGTTGCCCAGGCTGGAGTGCAGTGGCGCAATCTCGGCTCACTGCAAGCTCCGCCCCCCGGGTTCACGCCATTCTCTGGCCTCAGCCTCCCGAGTAGCTGGGACTACGGGCGCCCGCCACCTCGCCCGGCTAATTTTTTGTATTTTTAGTAGAGACGGGGTTTCACCGTGTTATCCAGGATGGTCTCGATCTCCTGACCTCGTGATCTGCCCTCCTCGGCCTCCCAAAGTGCTGGGATTACAGGCGTGAGCCACCGTGCCTGGCCTAATTTTTTTATTTTTAGTAGAGACAGGGTTTCAACATGTTGGCACTCCACAACAGGCTGGTCTTGAAATCATGATCTCAGGTGATCCACCCGCCTCGGCCTCCCAAAGTGCTGGGATTATAGGTGTGAGCCACCGTGTCCAGCCCCTTGCAGCCATATTTTCTAAATTTTTCATCACCCATCATAATTCTTTTTGTTTTCCCTGAAACTGCCTCTTTCACACTTCCTGGGGTGCTTTCTTGCTCTCGTATCCTGGGATTTGGCACATTAGTGGTTTTCCACCTTTGGTCTGCATTATTGTAGACTTGGACCACGTGTCCTTTCTGTTCTTTAGACTCCAAAGTCTTCATCCTCTCAGTCTGTCCAACTACCTCCTACTTCTGAGCACCATGCTAGGTGCCAGAATACAAAAAAACAAAACAAAAAAAGCAAAACAAAACAAAACAAAAAAACAGACCATGGTTGGTTCCTTGGGGAGACTGACATGTAACCAGATCATTAGAATATGGAAAGATACTCACTGTGTGTGGCCTGTAACTGGATCATGAGAATATGGAAAGATATTGTGGCTTGAGCGTTTCACAAGTCCAAGGCAGAAAGGAGAAGGGGAAAAGTTTATTCTTTCTTTGAATCAGTGATCAGTGTCGCCTGTTCATTCTGGCCTTGTGCTAGGCACTTGGGGAGTCCAGCAAGACTTGACCTGCCCTCGAACACACTCTGACAGTTAAGGGTCATCTGGGCCCTAGGGAAGCCCTGGCCTAGAGGTTTCAAGAAAATGATGGCATTTGAGCTGCATCTTGAAGGAGTAGCAGATTTCATCAAGCACTCCCAGGAAGTGAGAGCAAAACAGGCATGCTTGGCAGAGGAAACCGCCTGTAGAGAGGCATGGCTTGATGTTCTTGGGGGGCAGTGAGAAGGTCGGGTTCCCCGGGGCAGAGGACTCCCAGGCTGGTCTGGATAGAGCATAAGGGAGCTGGCAGAACACAGAAAACATGGGGGCCAAGCACAGGGGTGAGAATCAAGCTGATGGGAAGGCCTGGGCCTCAGCTTGGGTGGGAGATGGGCTCAGGCCTGGAGCCAGAGGCCAGGCCCTGACAGCCTCTCTGGGGATAGTTCCGTCGGACAGCACTGCACCGAGCCTCCCTGGAAGGCCACATGGAAATCCTGGAGAAGCTTCTAGATAGTGGGGCCACTGTGGACTTCCAGGATCGGGTGAGTGAGAGGGCAGGTATTCAATGGGAGACAGGAGGTGGGTCCAGCACTGACAGACACCCTCTCCCTGCCACCTGTGCCAACCTGAAGCATGAACCGGTTGCTCAGGTGCCAGACTCCACCTCAGTGGCTTATGTGACCTTGAGTAAGCCCCTTCTCCTCCCTAAGCATCCTCTGTGAGTCTGGCTTGGACCAGATGGGCCCTGAGTGTTCCTCTGTTCCGCTTGGTCCGTTGCCCATGCCCAGGCCTGCTCTCTGTACCTTTCTCCTAGATATCCCTCTGCCCTCCTGGCTGGGGTACTTTCCCCCCGAATACTTTCTTCCCTACATCATTTCCTTCTAGCTGGACTGCACAGCCATGCATTGGGCCTGCCGAGGGGGCCACTTAGAGGTGGTGAAACTTCTGCAAAGCCATGGAGCAGACACCAATGTGAGGGATAAGGTGAGGCAAAAATGCTCAGAAGCAACAGGCATTGGGGTGGTTGTGGGGAGGAAGGCAGGGGTCTAAGGGCAGGAAAGCCCAGGGGGCAGGAAGGTAGTGAGCTAGTCTGGTTTCTGGCTGCAGAGCAGGGAAGCTAAAACAGTGTCCTACTTGGCCTCCCAGCCCAGGGCTGGGTCCCTGCCATCCACACAGGCCCTTGAGGAACCACCATCTGAGGATAGGAGCAGGAAGAGCAGACAAGAAGGGAGGACAAGAGACTCACTGTCTTGGGAGCTTTGGGACCACTCAAAAAATGCAAGATTTGTTCATGCTATCTGTCATTATCCTTCTATCTACCTATCTATTCATCTATCCGTCTATCCATCCATCCATTCCTCCATTTATTCATCCCCTCATTTATTTATTTATTTATTTACGCACCATCCTTCTATTCATTCATTATTTCATGTACAACCTTGAACAAGTGATAGCCTCTGAGCTTCTGTTCCTCATCTGTAAAATGTCTTGCAGAGTTCTTGTGTAGATTAGGTGGGAAAACATATGTAAATGAATTATTTATTCAACATAAGGCAAACGTCTTGTAAGCTTTTGCCATGTCCATTACATAGTCATCTCTCAATAAATGACGTCTATTATGATTATTAAAAGAAGGGTAGAATAGTGAGCAGCTGGGTGAGAGGAGAATCATAGAAGGCTTCCCAGAGGAAGTGGCATTTAAGGTTTTAGAGTTAGGCCATTGGATAGGATGGTAAGAAACTGTACCATTCTCTGCCCCTCCAGGGCTCAGGCCTTGGCACTAGGACTTGGAAGAGGGATTAAGCTGGAGTTAGGACAGCCACCCCTCCCCAGGGGTACCACAGTTCAGGCCCTGTCAACCAGCAGTTCCTTCCTGATTCCTCCCACCCAGCTGCTGAGCACCCCGCTGCACGTGGCAGTCCGGACAGGGCAGGTGGAGATTGTGGAGCACTTTCTATCCCTGGGCCTGGAAATCAATGCCAGAGACAGGGTGAGTGCTAGCCTGTCCGCTGCTCACCTGCCATGGGTGTGTGGGCAGCCCACGGGCCCCTACAGGTGGTGTCCTTCCTCCTGGGGCCTTCAGGACTTGGCTCCTGAGCAGGGTCTCTAGCCCACCTCCCATCGCCCTTGCCTCCTCCCACTGCCCACAAGGGCCATACTGAGTGCTACACTGACTCTAGGAAGGGGATACCGCCCTGCATGACGCTGTGAGGCTCAACCGCTACAAAATCATCAAACTGCTGCTCCTGCATGGGGCTGACATGATGACCAAGAACCTGGTAAGCTCATTCCCTCCCTGATTCAGTCATTGGTGTGAGCACTGACACGATGGAGGGACTGTCCAGGCCCCTGGAGCAGCCCCCGCCTAGGGACATGTATCATTGGCTCTGGCCAGCACCGTAGTACATAAAGTTGTCCTCTTCCAGAGCAGCATTCCAACTGCCCGCCCCATTCTCTATGTGTGTCTATGTCCAGAGTGCAAGTGCAGAGAGAAAGCAGGAGGAGCAGCAAGAGGACTTCCCAAAGACCCCCAAGTAGGCCAGAGGGGGTCCTCAAGTGCTGGCCCAAGGAGGCCAGAATCATGAAAGGCCAGAGCTGGAAGGGACCGAGCACTCAGCTGGCATGACAGTTCCTAGCACCCCATGTCAGCTCCTGTGGTCTTTGAGTTTTCTTAGGATCTAGGCAGGAAGTCCTTGGAAGGGGAAGGTGCCCAGGGAACACCTTGGACTAGGGAACACTTAGTCCAAGTTCTTCTTTGGGGCCCAGAGCATTCACAAAAGGAGGGCATGGGAGAGTCCCTCGGGCTCAAGAAAGGCTAAAGGGATAATGAGAAAAGCAGGAAAATATGGAGAAGGTATAAATGAGGGGTTTTCACCCTCAGCATTATTGACATTTAGGGCTGGGTGATTGTTTGTTGTAGGGGACTATCCTATGCATTGTAGGATATTTAAGCAGCATTCTTGGCCTCTGCCCACTAGATGCCAGTAGTACCCATCCCCTAGTGTGACAACCTAAAGTATCTTCACACAATGCCAGTTGCCCCCATTTGAGAAGCACTGGTGGTGTCAATGAGGGTACCTTCTGTGAAAGCCTTCAGGACAGTTAACAGATTTTCTCTTGCCACCCCCCCAGGCAGGAAAGACCCCGACGGACCTGGTACAGCTGTGGCAGGCTGATACCCGGCACGCCCTGGAGCATCCTGAGCCGGGGGCTGAGCATAATGGGCTGGAGGGGCCTAATGAGAGTGGGCGGGAGACCCCTCAGCCTGTGCCAGCCCAGTGAATGCGTGCCCCAGCCCAGCCAGCTACCCAGCCCCTCTCTGTGTGCAGCCACAGAGTCCTAAGAATGGCTCCCAGAGCTAACTGAGGGCCCAGCCTTTTTTCTGCGTGATCCAGGAGCACCCACAAACTACCACAATAAAAAAGCTGTTTTTGCTAATTGCGATGGTCATTTCCATTTGTGTCTGAAATCTTTGGGACTGAAGGAAGACTGGGGGCAAATGCTGGTTTGGGGAGGAGGGAAACTGGCCCTCTGAGCCAGCCCTGCAGCTTCTTTACTGTGGTCTCTTTTCCTTTCTTCCCTGCCACTCAACTTTTCCTGCCCCTTCCCATGTCTCCAGGGCCAGGCTTGGCCCCTGCATGGATTGACTTGGTAATACACTCATCCTGGCCCCCTTCCTGGTGACTGCTGTCCTATGGGGCTGTGTGTGGCTAGCACAGGCTTGTCACGTGGCCGCCTTGGCAGGAGGAGCCTGGTAAGGGAGCGGGGCAGGGGCTGGACAGCCTGTCACAGGCAGCTTCTTGCCCAGCCTTGCCACACCTCCCACAGGGCAGGGCCTGCTCAGCCAATCAGCTCCACCAACCTCAGAACTCCCGGTGGAAAACTGGCTGGGCTTCTGGCTTTGGAGCTGGGAATTGTGGGAGGAGGGCCCAGATCCCACTGGAGATACCGAAGGAGATACCCTTTAATATTGGGATCCCAGAAACCAGTCCTACATCTGGCCAGAGGGACACCGGGTTGTGGCATCTCTTCAGCTGCTACCCAGAAGGAACAGGGCCCCCTGGGGCCTATAGGCCTTGCCCCTGACCCTGGGGACACCCAGCTCAGGCCTGCCCCAGTGGCCACAAGTCAGGGAGGCCGCAAATTTTTAACTAGACACATTGATCATTAATAGGGGGTTAGAAAGAGTTCAAACTGAGTCTCACTCTGGGACATAGACCAATTGTGCCTCAGGCCTCCTGCAGAGATGCTGGGTCCCCAAGTCTGGTCCTCTGTGAGGCAGGGACTAAGCAGGAGCTTGTCCAGGAATGTGGGGGGCTGGGCCTCAGGGGAGGGGAAGAAGGTGGACATTGCGGGCATCTACCCCCCTGTGACCACCCCCTTCACTGCCACTGCAGAGGTGGACTATGGGAAACTGGAGGAGAATCTGCACAAACTGGGCACCTTCCCCTTCCGAGGTAAGTGAGGCTGCCCTCTGTGGGACCTGGGGAGATGTGAGTGGCCTTTTAGCCAGAGACCAAGGGAGGGTACACAGGCTCTGTCCAGCTGTCCAGGGATATTCTGGTACTCAGTGGGTCATTTTATTACGGGAGAGGAACAGGGGAGACTGGTCTGGAGTCAGTAGACAGGCAGGAAGCTCCACACTGGCCTGTAACCTTAAGCTAAACCTCGCCTGCTTCAGTTTACCCAGCTGTAAACTGTTAAAGTGTCTTTGTAGCTCCCAGAGTGATTCTGGGGTTGGACTGGATAGTGGGTGTGAAAGTCCTTGTCAACCTTGTCACTCAGTGCAGATGTGAGGGCATGTGGCTGGGGTCACGTGGCAGCCCAGTCACAGTCCCAGTTCCCTCCAAAGTTTGTTTGTACATTCTCTTCTGGACAAAGCCTCCTTGCCAGAATTAGTTCTCCCTGTTGTGGCTCCTGTGACCCCATCTCTCTTTACACATGGGTCTCCCCAACTCTGAGGTTAGGGACCAGATGATATTTGCGACACTCAACATGTAACAGAGTCCCAGGCGCAATAAATGAAGGTAGAAGAAAATGTCAAATCCTGCCTGCCCTGCTCCGCCCATCCCCATTACTTACGGCACAATCCCCTGAGGCAGTGCTCTCTGTAGGACCATCCCACAGATGGGAATCTGGGCCTCAGAGTGACATGGTCACCGCCCAAGGTCATTCGGCTAACACATAGCTGAGCTGAGGTTTGCACCTCGTTTGACTGCATGGCCCATGCTCCGTTTTAATCCTCGCTGACTCTCATTATAAACCCTTTGGAGCTGCTAGGCCACACTGCTTCAACAGAGTGTCTGGTCAGCACTAGCTTTGGTGTGGCTGCCATTGAGGCAGTATCGTATAGACCATGGACTCTGGTTTCAAATCACAGCTCTGGGGTGAGTGCCTGTAATCCTAACACTTTGGGAGGCCGAGGTGGACGGATCATGAGGTCAGGAGTTTGAGACCAGCCTGGCCAACATAGTGAAACTCCGTCTCTACTAAAAATGAAAAAATTAGCTGGGCGTGGTGGTGGGTGCCTGTAATCCCAGCTACTTGGGAGACTGAGGCAGGAGAATCGCTTGAACCCGGGAGGCAGAGGTTGCAGTGAGCTGAGATCACACCACTGCACTCCAGCCTGGGCGACAGAGCAAGACTCCATCTCAAAAAAAAAAAAAAAAAAAAAAATCAAATCACAGCTCTGGCACTGACTTAGTGTGGGATGATTGCTGTCCCTATTGGACACATGGGAGTGATAATGCTCATATTATGGGATGGTTGGACAAAAAAATCTGCGAGAATGCAAGTGAAATCATGCTATAAATTGTGGAGTAACATACATTGGAAGGTACTGATTCCAATGGTAATAATGATTAAAATGACAGTGTGATTGGCATTGCAGCAAAGCTGCTTTGTGACTGTGACCCCTGGCCTGATGGACACGTTGATCATTCATAACTCAGTACTGAGGGAATGTGCCCCTTCCTTGGGGACAATGAATGCCCTGTGGAGGCCCACGTTGAGCAGGCACACAACTAAGTTTCTGCTGGTGCTTGGCTCGTGGGGCCTGGAGGTTTGGTGAGGTCCTGGTTCTCTTGAAGTGATAAGCATTTTGAGCCTCTAAGTGAAGACCTTGCGTCAGCTTCAAGGTTCAAGGATGCTCTAGTTCAGGGTGGAGAGGGTGGACTTTGCATCTGGTGTTTGCCTGACACCCAGAGAATCCACAGAGACCCCCAGACTCTTCTCTGGACCCTCCCTTCTGGGCCGCCCCCGACTCTTGCAGAGGGCATGGGGTGCCCAGGAGCACAGGCTTCCGTGGATTTAGCAGGCTGTGGGCTGCACACACCCACTTGTCTGTCTCCCTCGCAACCTATGCAGGCTCCAGCTCCCATCTGATCACTCACCCACACACCAGAGAGCCAGCGGAGTGTGATAGGAAGAGCCCAGCATCTTGAGTTAGAGGACCTGGGCAAGAATCCTGCCACTTCTGCCAGTTAACAGAGATCTTGGGGAAACCACTTAACCTTTCAAATCCAGTTTCCTCATTTTAGAATAGGCACTGAGCCTTCAGGCTCCTAGCCACAGGGTCAATATAATCTTCCCAAAGCACTGTCACGGAAAACACAGAGATAGAGGGTCCCTTCCCTGCTTCCAGGGTGCAGCCAAAATGCCCAGGAAGGAAGACACAAACAACTTTAGCTCTGAAATCTGTGTTTCTCTTGCCCTGTCCTGGCCCCTGAGGTAGACTTTGCAGCCCAACACTCAGGCTAAGGAGGGAACATATCACATTGTAAGGGCCTCCTGCAGCCGGTTAAAGGTCCTCTAAAGAGGAGATGAGGGCCAGGCACAGTGGCTCACTCCTGTAATCCCAGCACTTTGGGAGGCCAAGGCAGGAGAATCTCTTGAGACCAGGAGTTGGAGACCAGCCTGGCCAACATAGTGAGACCCTGTCTCTATTAAAACAAATAGGAGGTGGAAAGCTGCCCTGGATGAATCAGTGAAGAATTAGAGATTCTTCTGGAAAGCACTCCCTGAAACTGTGTAGCTCTTTTTTTTTTTTTTTTTTTGAGACAGAGTCTTGCTCTGTTGCTCAGGCTGGAGTGCAGTGGCACGATTTGGCTCACTGAAACCTCTGCTTTCCAGGTTCAAGCGATTCTCCTGCCTCAGCCTCCTGAGTAGCTGGGAATACAGGCACCTGCCACCACGCCCGGCTAATTTTTGTATTTTTAGTAGAGATGGGGTTTCACCATGTTGGCCAAGCTGGTCTCGAACTCCTGACCTCACAATCCGCCGGCCTCGGCCTCCCAAAGTGCTGGGATTACAGGCGTGAGCCACCGCGCTGGGCCTCTTATTTATTTATTTATTTTTAAGATGGGGTCTCAGTCTGTCACCCAGGCTGGAGTGCAGTGGCACGATCTCGGCTCACTGCAACCTCTGCCTCCTGGGACTAAAGCAATCTGCCCATCTCAGCCTCCCGAGTAGCTGGGACCAAAGGTGCACACCACTATACCCGGCTAATTTTTCGTATTTTTAGTAGAGATGGGATTTTGCCATGTTGCCCAGGCTGGTCTCGAATTCCTGAGCTCAAGTGATCTGCCTGCCTCTGCCTCCCAAAGTGCTGGGATTACAGGCGTGAGCCACCATGCCCAGCCCCGTGTAGCTCTTTTTAAAAAATCTTTTTAGCATTGCTAATTTGTACTGATTATTTGAATAAAGAGTATTCTTTTTTTTTTTTTTTTTTTTTTGTGACAGAGTCTTGCTCTGTCTCCCAGGCTGCAGTGCAGTGGCGCGATCTTGGCTTACTGCAAGCTCCGCCTTCCAGGTTCATGCCATTTTCCTGCCTCAGCCTCCTGAGTAGCTGGGACTACAGGCTCCCACCACCAAGTCCGGCTAATTTTTTTTTTTTTTTTTTTTTTTGTATTTTTAGTAGAGATGGGGTTTTACCGCATTAGCCAGGATGGTCCCGATCTCCTGACGTCGTGATCGTCCGCCTCGGCCTCCCAAAGTGTTGGGATTATAGGCGTGAGCCACGGCGCCCGGCCAAGAGTATTCTTTTTAAATAAAAGTTATGACTAGAGACTAGAGGAAGGGGTCATTACAGAAGAGCTCTATGGCCCTGAACTCACAGCCATAAACACCCTCAAAGATGGACTTTGAATTGTTATTTCCAAATGAGGTTAGCCAACCACAGAACTAGTCCAGCAGGACTGGGAAGATGAGGTTCTCCATAAAACACTTGTGTCCTATTCCTTTCACACGTAGAGTGGACTATGCTTTCTTGCAATGATATAATATTTTGTATATATTAAAACCATTACTCTGTTAAAGAAAATATTTTGTTTAAAGCATCACAATTTTTACAACCCCATTTTGGCATTTCTTATTTTTTTTAAATGGGCTGGATGCTTTTGAGGGAAAAAAAAAAAAATACAGTGGCCCAGGCCTGTTTATACCCTGAGAGGCCTTGGAGATTAATTAGGCTTTTAGTTGTCTGCACTTATGGAAAGCCTGGCCAGCCAGACCACATGCTCACAACCCGAACCATGCCTATTTATGGGGGGGCAAATTCCGGGTTTGTAGGTGCATCACTAAGGCAAGAGGTAGCAGCCACCATCTGGGAGTGGCCCCAGGGATCTAGACTCAGTGAAGTCTCCTGTCCATTCTGCCTTCTCAGCCCACTGCTTGCCTCCCCGCCCTCAGCCCATTATGACCTCATGTTAGTTATTCCAGAATGAGCTCCTTCCTGGGTTCTTTTCACTCTGAACTCTGCCCTGTAGTGAGGCCAGGGGCTGCAAATGAGGATGGAATATGCCAGGCTGGCAGCAGACATGGGCACTGGATGGAGGTGCACTGGTCTCAGATGGCTAGGAATGGATATCAGCCCAGTCAAGGGGATTCTTCTGCCATGGCCAGCCTGACCCAGCATCCTTTGCCCCCTCGGGGCCACCAGATGGGGAGGGAGAGAAACCAAAGACTGGAAGATACAAAGGCCTAAGTTGTAGAATGGGTTCCAAGCAGAAGGACTCAGAATCAGAGAAGCGGCCCTTTCACTGAGCTTGGGGACAGCTGTCAGGGTAGGAGACAGGACCCAGGCCTCAGGCAATGCCTGACAGGCTAGACATGAGGGATGCTGCGACCTCTCCCCACCCCACCCCCAACTGCCTTCCTCACAATGGGGTTCATTGTTGAGGTGATGGGGGGCACCTAGGGAGGGTGCAGCAGGGGGCCTGACCGTCAGACATCCTTGGGGAGCCTGCCCTTTCAAGCATGAACCACACCACCAGAGATCGCCCAGTGTGCTCCTAGCTCTGCCTGCCTCGTGTAAGGTCCTGGAGACCTTCTTGGAGCTCATCCAGCAGCCATCATGCAAGGTGGTGCTGGGGACTGCCCTCTTGCTAGGAGGTGGAGGTCTCATGCTGTGGGTTCAGAGAAAGAGGAGAAGAAAGGCAACCTCTGAGTGTCCACCAGACAAGGACAAGTCACCAGAATCCCATAAAGCAAAGAATGAAAGCTGGATCAAATCCCACTTTAGTCGCCTTTCCGAAGAGAAGCTGGCCCTCAACAACAATGCCAGCACCAGTGGCAATGCTACCCAGACTGAGAGTGGGAGTGGAGAGGCCAGCACCACGGTTCACATAGAGACCTTCACTACGAGGCACGGAGAAGTGGGCTCCGCTCTGCACCGGGAATCCTTCACCAGCAGGCAGAAGATATCTGGGCCCTCAGTGATCCAAGAGATCCACCAGGAGTCTGGAAAAGCCCCATCCACCGATGAGGCCACATGGGCCGCTGTGGCTGCCTGCACCAAGGAGATTGACACCCAGGGGCGGCACCTGGCTGACTCCATGCTGCAGCGGGCCACAGCTTACCAGCACTCAGGTCACCTGGAGTCCAAGGACATAAACCAGGAGGAGCTGAGGGCCCTCGAGGAGGTGGAGATGAAGCTGCAAAAGAATTTCCTCACCCAGGGGGAAAACACCATAGCTGGTGCCAACCACACACACACTTTCTATGGCCACAGTCACCACAGTCACCATGGCCACCCAAGCCACCAGAGCCACAGCCTGCCCAACCGCAGACACTAGATCTATGACTTCTTGGAAGCCACCTAACCATGGATGGAGATGCCCCTGCCCCCAGCAAGGCTAGCTCACACACACGTCTGTTTTCTCTCCTATGGGGCCATCTATGCAGCCCAGGGTGAGATGCTGTGCCCAAATCCCTACTTTCTTAGGCTCCCCACGGGGATTATGGGCTCTTTAAACTCCATGAGTTGGGTCTGCCACAGAAGATGGCCCCTGTTGGAGGGAGAGCTGGGAGGACACAGCGCAGGTGAGACAGATCCTGAGGCCTCTGAAGACCCACCAAGAGAAGACAGATGGGAGCAGGCAACAGCCCCACACTGATGTCATTGCCCGGAATAGAGCCAATAAAGCTTTGTGTGCCTTCACTCCGAGTCCAGGGGCTCTGTGGGCAGCCTAAGATCTGGCAGGGATGGAGAGAGGGGGCTCCCTCTCCAGCAGTCCTCTGCGTGTGGGCCCCAGCCTGGGGCCTTTTCACTGGGCCTCATTTAAAGCTCCATAAAACAGCTACCGTGGTTTCAGGTTCTGGAAAAGGGGTACCTCCAGACGTCTCAATACCCCCAACCTGATGTTGCCAGGGAAAAGGGGAGCAGCCAGGTATTGGGCTTGGACGAGAAACAGGCTTTCAGAGGACAGTAACTAAGCCAGGTGGGAATAAGGGCTCCTGTCGTCTTGGTGCTATCTTTGCTCTCAAGTCATGTGGCATCCTACAAGGCAATTCTCTCCCCAGCCCCACCTGCTTCCTGGGGCCCCTTGGGATCCATGTTAGTACCTCCCCACCACCTAGGTCTATAGCCACTGAGTGGGCACAACACTCTCTTCTTGTTTGTTTTTTCTAATTTAATTTAATTTTAAGTTCCGAGTTACATGGGCAGGACATTCAGGTTTGTTACATAGGTAAACGTGTGCCATGGTGGTTTGCTGCATCTATCAACACGCCACCCAGGGTATTAAGCCCTGCATTCATTAGCTATTTAACCTGATCTTCTTGTTTTTTTTTTTCTTTTCTCTTTTTTTCTTGTTTTATATATATATATATTTTGAGACAGGGTTTCACTCCTGCCGCCTAGGCTGGAGTGCAGAGGCGTGATCACGGCTCACTGCAACCTCTGCCTCCTGGGTTCAAGCTATCCTCCCACCTCAGCTTCCCAAGTAGCTGGGACTGCAGGTGTGTGGAACCACACCTGGCTAATTTTTTTTTTCTTTCCTTTTGAGTGTGTGTGTGTGTGTGTGACAGAGTCTCGCTTCATTGCCCAGGCTGGAGTACAGTGGCGCGATCTCGGCTCACTGCAACCTCTGCCTCCCGGGTTCATGCGGTTCTCATGCCTCAGCCTCCCGAGTAGCTAAGGCCAAAGGCACACATGCCTGGCTAATTTTTTTTGTATTTTTAGTATAGATGGGGTTTTGCCATGTTGCCCAGGCTGGAGTACAGTGGTGATATCATAGTTCACTGCAGCCTCAGACTCAAACTGGCAAAATTCAAATAAAGTCGTTAGTTAATGACATTGTACCAGTGTTAATTCTTTGGTTCTGGTCATCATAGTATAGGTAGGTAAGACATTATCATTGGTGGAGGCTGGGTGAAGGATGTATAGAAAATCCCTGTACTTTTTTTTTTTTTTTTTTTTTGAGATGGAGTCTTGCTCTGTCACCCAGGCTGGAGTGCAGTGGTGCGATCTCGGCTCACTGCAAGTTCTGCGTCCCGGGTTCATGCCATTCTCCTGCCTCAGTCTGTCAAGTAGCTGGGACTAAAGGCACCCGCCACCACACCTGGCTAATTTTTTTGTATTTTTAGTAGAGATGGGGTTTCACTGTGTTAGCCAGGATGGTCTTCATCTCCTGACCTCATGATCCGCCCGCCTCGGCCTCCCAAAGTGCTGGGATTAGAGGTGGGTGCCACCGCGCCCAGCCAGAAAATCCCTGTACTGTTTTTGAAACTTTCCTGTAAGTCTAAAAGTAATTCAATATTTCAAGTTTAAAAAAAAGTTTTCAGACAATTTGACTATGAGTGCATGTCAAAGTTTGATTATGGTTGTAATGCAAGCAAAATGACCTGTAAGCAGCTAACTCAAATATATACTCCTGGTAAGAATATTTTTATTAAAAAAAGAATGGTCAGGCTGGGTGTGGTGGCTCATGTCTGTAATTCCTGCACTTTGGGAGGCTGAGATGGGCAGATCACTTGAGGTCAGGAGTTTGAGACCAGCCTGGACAACCTGGTGAAACCTCATCTCTACTAAATAAGCAAAAATTAGCTGGGCATGGTGGTGCCCACCTGTAATCCCAGCTGCTCGGGAGGCTGAGTTGGGAGGATGGCTTGAATCCGGGAGGCAGAGGTTGCAGTGAACAGAGATTGCCCCACTGCACTTTAGCCTGGGCGACAGAGTGAGACTCCGCCTCAAAAAAAAAAAAAAAAAAAAGAGAATGGTCAGATCACTCACTGTTAAGGCTACATAAAGACAAAGAAAAGTAGTTAACAGCTTCTAGGCTCTTGCCCGAGAGTTGGCCGGGAGGGTGGCTAATTTTCCAGATCAAGTCTTAATTCCATTAAAGTTCATTGGGGGCCGAACACGGTGGCTCACGCCTGTAATCCCAGCACTTTGGGAGGCTGAGGGGGATGGATCATCTGAGATCAGGAGTTTGAGACCAGCCTGGCAAATATGGTGAAATCCTATCCTACTAAAAATGTGAAAAATTAGCCGGGTGTGGTGGCGGACACCTGTAATCTCAACTACTCAGGAGGCTGAGGCAGGCAGAAGAATTGCTTGAACCTGGGAGGTGGAAGTTGCAGTGAGCCGAGACCAGGCCACTGCCCTCCAGCCTGGGCAACAGAGCCAGACTCTGTCTCAAAAAAAAAAAAAGAAAAAAGAAAAAGATAGATAAAGTTCATCAGGAAAATGCTTAAGCGTTTCATCAGGAATTGTAATTTCTTTCCAGAGGGAGGTTATGAATTACGTCATGCAAAAAACTTTGGCCACAGACCAGGGCAGAAAAAAATAAAGAACTTCTTTTCTTTTTTTTTTTTTTTTTTTTTTTGACAGAGTCTCGCTGTCCCCCAGGCTGGAGTGCAGTGGCGCGATCTCAGCTCACTGCAGGCTCCGCCCCGCGGGGTTCACGCCATTCTCCTGCCTCAGCCTCCTGAGTAGCTGGGACTACAGGCACCCGCCACCTCGCCCGGCTAATTTTTTGTATTTTTAGTAGAGACGGGGTTTCACTGTGATAGCCAGGATGGTCTCGATCTCCTGACCTCGTGATCCGCCCGCCTCGGCCTCCCAAAGTGCTGGGATTACAGGCGTGAGCCACCGCGCCCGGCAGAACTTCTTTTCTTTTGCACAACAAATTGTCAATACACACCTCAACACCTATGTTAGGTGCCACACAGGAGGCGAGAATGCATCCAGGCAAAGTAAAGCAAGCACTGGGCAAGGAAAACAGAATGCTGGGGAGCGGACTTGAGCTTGTTGTCCGTCATGGCATTTGGAAGGTGTTCCAGGCAGAAGGGAGCAGCACAAGCAAGGGTGTAGAGGGAGGGAAGTGCAGTGTGTCTGGGGAACCATGGCAGTCAGCTTGTTTTTTTTTTGAGACCAAGTTTCACTCTTGTCACCCAGGCTTGAGTGCAGTGGCACGATCTTGGCTCACTGCAACCTCTGCCTCCCGGGTTCAAGTGATTCTCCTGCCTCAGCCTCCCGAATAGCTGGGATTACAAGCATGCACCACCACGCCCAGCTAATTTTTGTATTTTTAGTAGAGATAGGGTTTCACCACATTGGCCAGGCTGGTCTCAAACTCCTGACCTCAAGTGATTGGCCTGCCTTGGCCTCCCAAAGTGCTGGAAATTACAGGCATGAGCCATTGTGCCTGGCCTTTCTTTTTTTTTTTTTTTTTTTGAGACAAGAGTCTCACTCTGCCACCCAGGCTACCTGCAGTGGCGCGATCTGGGCTCACTGCAACCTCCACCTCCCAGGCTTAAGTGATTCTCCTGCTTCTGATTCCTGAATAGCTGGGATTACAGGTGCGCGCCACCACACTTGGCTAATTTTTTATTTTTAATTTTTTTTATTTTTTTGAGACGGAGTCTCGCACTGTCGCCCAGGCTGGAGTGCAGTAGCCTAATCTCGGGTCACTGCAACCTCTGCCTCCCAGGTTCAAGCAATTCTCCTGCCTCAGCCTCCCGAGTAGCTGGGATTACAGGCGCCTGCCACCATGCCCAGCTAATTTTTGTATTTTTAGTAGAGATGGGGTTTCACCATGTTGGCCAGGCTGGTCTCGAACTCCTGACCTTGTGATTCGCCAGCCTTGGCCTCCCAAAGTGCTGGGATCGCAAGTGTGAGCCACCGTGCCTGGCCTAATTTTTCATTTTTTTTAGTACAGACAGGGTTTCACCATGTTGGCCAGGCTGGTCTTGAACTCCTGGCCTCAAATAGTCCGCCCATCTTGGCCTCCCAAAGTACTGGGATTACAGGTGTGAGCCACTGCATCCGGCCCAATTTCTCATTTTATAGGAGAGGTCAGATTGAAAAATTTTGTCTAATTCCACAGCTGGGGGCGGGGGTGGGGGATTGAAGAGTTCTGAGGACCTTTGTAGATGGGTGCTGTCCATGGGGAAATATTATACAAGGAACAGGTAATGGAAATGCAGAGCAGGGAGGCCCAGTGGAGAGATCCCAGGAAGACTTCTCAGAGGAGGTGGCAGTGATGATGGACCAAGAAGGCATAATAATGTCTGGGGACACTCCTTATGTGATTCTTTTTAGCCACAGTAAGTCACCATGTTGCTTATGTGTCCCCAGCCCCAAACACCCACTCCCCTCCCTGCCACCCCAGCTCCCAGAGCAGCAAGTGCAATCGTGGGGGCAGGGGAGAGTATCTTTCTTTGTCTTGCAGCTGGAGGGGGCCTTGCACACCCACTCCTAATATCACAGTGGGTGTACAATGAGAGGTCATTGAGAGCAGCCTCCCCTTCAATACCAGCCACCCTCCTGATTTAAGGTTTGAGCACTTTTTCCTGACTCCATAAGAATGAGAGCTAACACTTATTGAGCACCAGGTTCTATTTGAAGTACTTTACAAATAGTATCTCATTTAAACTTCAAAACAACCCTGAGAGGCTGGGTATGATGGCTCATGCCTATAATCACCAGCAGTTTGGGAGGCCAAAGCAGGCGGATCACCTGAGGCCAGGAGTTCAAGACCAGCCTGGCCGACATGGTGAAACCCTGTCTCTACTAAAAATACAAAAATTAGCTGGCATGGTGGTGGGTGCCTGTAATCCCAGCTACTTGGGAGGCCGAAGCAGGATAATTGCTTGAGCCTGGGAGACAGAGGCTGCAGTGAGCCGAGGTCGCACCACTGCACTCCAGCCTGGGCAACAGAGTGAGACTCTGTCTCAAAACAAAACAAAACTCTGAGAAAGGCACTAATATCATCACCATTTTTTAACTGAGTTAGCCTGGGCTTCTCTGACTTCAGGGCCTGTGCATCTGACCCCTCTTCTGTGAGCCCTCTGCTTTTCTGCTTTTTCCCCAGTCCCTGGTTCATTGGAGATCCTGGCCTTTTCCTCTCCTCTGGCCCTGTCTCTACACTAACAGGGACACATCAGGCTCACACCTGGACATCTAACCAGGGTGAAGGAGGGGCTCTTTGGGGTACCCATTCACAGATTTCTGGGACATTTTCTTATCCTTTAAAACAGTCCTATAAGCTAGGATTGAAATGATTTCACTGTCATCCCATAGAAAAGGAAACAGAGACTCAAAGATGTGATGTGACTTGCTCAATATCCAGAGGTGACTCTTGAGTCTAGTGCTGCCCTGACTACGCCACACTCCCTCTTCTCCAGCCAGGCACTTCTTCCTTCTCGGGAGTCAGGCATGGGTCAGTTGCCCCCTTCAATGAGACAGAAGAGAGGGCTGTGTCATAGAAGCCTTGAGCACAGGGTCTGCTTCTGACTCCCAGAGTGCAAGCCTCAGCTGTCCTGCTGTTTAGACCACCTCCACCTGTGGGGCCCAGAGGGCCCCTGGAACTGACCAGCAGGATGAGAGGTGAAGGAAGCGGGTGA
Source organism: Nomascus leucogenys (assembly GCF_006542625.1). Classification (NCBI taxonomy): domain Eukaryota; kingdom Metazoa; phylum Chordata; class Mammalia; order Primates; family Hylobatidae; genus Nomascus; species Nomascus leucogenys. Next base: position 36,034,591 of record NC_044383.1, on the reverse strand, counting down.
TGGTGGCTGAATCAGTGGCTGCAGCAAGAACCTGCCCCAGCCCAGGACAGCAGGCAGGGGTGGGGAGGAAGATGACTTTGGTATTGGAAAAGAGAGAGTGGCAAGAGTTTGATCTTTGACTCTTTAGTCAGAGGGTGCTGGTCCAATCGTAGCTAGATTGGAGTCCTCATCCAGGGCTGGCAGCTTTTACGGAGAGCACTGCAGCCCCATGTAGCAAGACACAAGGAGGCCCTTCCTTGGGCTGCTAGCCTGACACAGAGGAATCAATCCCCCAGAAGCAATCCCACAGGAGCGAGAAGCTGTGTGCCTCCAGATGTTCCCTGCAATGTTACCAATGCAAAATAACTACTCAAAAAAAAAAAAAAAAAAGCAGCTAAATATCCAATGAGAGATATCCCGATATCCTGGCAACTCACTCTGGAATCTGATGGTGTAGTGAACAGCATGGAAAAAGGTTGGTGGAACGAAGTGGAGTCTACATCACACAGTGTCCCCTGAAGCATGACTCACAGGAACAATTTCTCTTGGTCCCAGTGCCAGGAAACTCTGTGTTTCTCCAGGGCAGTTGCTTTGCTTTTATCTTTTGGGTTCTACATGTCTGTTAGCTGACCATGTTTCCCTTTTAGCTCTGGCTGTCGGGAAACTCCACATCAAATTTCTGGCTCATTTCTCACAACTATATGGCAGAAACTTTGTATACCAATACTGCTTGCGGCCTTATTTTCATTTCCTTCTCCCAAATAGCCTCCAATTTTTTTTTTTTTTTTTTTTTTTTTTGAGACAGGGTCTTGTCTCCACCCAGGCTGGAGTGCGGTGGCACAATCATAGTTCACTGCAGCTTCAAATGCACCTGGTTTATTTATTTTTTATTTTTTTGTAAAGTCAGAGTCTCACTTTGTTACCCAGGTTGGTCTCAAACTTCTGGCCTCAAGTGATCCTCCCACCTTGGCCTCCTGAAGTGCTGGGATTACAGGCCCAAATTTCCTTCTATTAATTAAGAATCCTGTTGTATTGTACTCTGTGTTTGTAAACTACTTCCATTTTTTTTTTCTTTAATGGAATGGGATGGAGAGGAGAAAGAAGAAAGAGAAAGTTAAGCGGGCTGGGCACTGTGACTCACCCGTAACTGGTACAGGTTACTGGTTAGACATATCCCAAGTAAATGATTGATAAAAACAGGAAAACACAAAATAAAGCAATGAGATTCACTTTTCACCCAGAAAGTTGGCAAAAATTTGTTCTGACAATACCATGATTTGGCATGTACGACATTCTATGCTGCTCCTGAGGTCTACACTGATTGATTAGAAATGTGGCACACAGTCAGGCATGGGGGCTCATGACTGTAATCCCAGCACTTTCGGAGGCTAAGGTGGGAGGATCACCTGGGCCCAGGAATTCGAGCCATCCTGGGCAAAATGGTGAAACTCCATCTCTACAAAAAAAACTACACAAATTAGGTGGGCGTGGTAGCTCATGCCTGTAATCCTAGCTGGCTAAGACAGGAGGATCACTTGAACCCAGGGGGCCGAGGCTGCAGTGAGCCGTGATTGTGCCACTGCACTCCAGCCTGGGTGACAGAGTGAGACCCTGCCTCAAAGAAAAAGTAAATACATAAAAAATGTGTCACAGATGAAGGTGCACATAGATATGACTCAGCAATTACACACCAACGTATCTGAACTCTAGAGGAACTCTTAGACATATGCACAGAAGACTTTACAGAAAATGTTTGTTTCAGCATTATTTGCAACAGCAAAAAGAAGAAAACATTCTTTTTTTCTTTTTTCTTTTTTGGTAGAGACAGGTATGCCATTTTTTGGTAGAGACAGGCAGCCATGCTGCCCTGGCTGGTTTTGAACTCCTGGGCTCAAGTGATCCACCCACCCTGGCCTCCTAAAGTGCTGAAATCATAGGTGTGAGCCACCAGGCCCAGCCAAAAAGAAGGAAACATTCTAAATGCTCTCAACAAGAGAATGAAAAATAAATTGTGTTCTAACCATACAACAGAATACCATAGAGCAAGTAAAATGAATGAATCGGGGCTACGTGTGCTGCTATGGACAAAGCTCAAAACATAGTATTAAACAACCAGCAAACTGCAGAAGGCTATTTAAGCTTAATTCCATTTCTACAAGGCTTAAAATTGTAATAACCATATTACATAAGGATCACTTGAGCCCAGAAGGTCGAAGCTGCAGCAAGCTATGATTGAGCCACTGCATCCCAGCCTGGGCAACAGAGCAAGACCCTGTGTCTAAAATAGAAAAACGATGTGAACAGTCATTGCAGTTGTGTGGGAACCTTCTGCCTGCAAAGATGGGAAGGAAATGTGTGAAAGATTATGGTGTTGGAAGGTAGGAACACCAATGTCCTGGTTGTTCGGTAGAGGATGGGAAGGTGTTGGTCAACTGTGTCTCTTGCAGGCTTCGTGGTCCAGGGCTCCAATGGAGAGTTTCCTTTCCTGACCAGCAGTGAGCGCCTCGAGGTGGTTAGCCGTGTGCGCCAGGCCATGCCCAAGAACAGGCTCCTGCTAGCTGGCTCCGGATGCGAGTGTGAGCCAGAATGCCCTGGGCCCTGGGGGTGGGTGGGTGTGCAGGATCCAGGCTCCTAGGCCCTAGCTTGGGTCCTGTCTCCTTGTTCTGCCTCTTCTGGGACATGCTGAGGCACCTGCGCTTGGCCCAGTGTCCTGATCCAGGCCTCCTTCTGCCAGCTCTCATCTCTCTCCTTCCTCTGGCAGCCACTCAAGCCACAGTGGAGATGACCGTCAGCATGGCCCAGGTCGGGGCTGACGCGGCCATGGTGGTGACCCCTTGCTACTATCGTGGCCGCATGAGCAGTGCAGCCCTCATTCACCACTACACCAAGGTGTGTGTGGGGCCTGAGACCAAGAGGAGGCTCTGCCTAGGGAGAGGAGATAAGGGAAGCTGGGAGTGGGGTGGTGCTTCACATGAACGGCAGCTATAGGAAATGGGTGGACTGCCACCATGGATCAGTTGCACGACATTGGGAGGCTTACCTGACCACTCTGTGTTACTGCTTTCTCCCCTCTAAAATTGGAGGAATGATGTCATCTATCTCATAGGGTTGCAGTGAGCATTAAATGAGATCAGGAACATAAAGGCCTTAGAACTGTGCCTGGCATATGGAAAGCACTCCATAAATATGACTCACTGTGATTGCTTACGCTTGGGGCATGTAGCACGGGAGGGAGGCCTGTCCAGGTGGCCCTGGAGTGAAGCAGGCTGGGACCTGTGGGTCTCAAGTCTCTGGCTCCTGGGACCTGGGGCGGCTGCCCTCTCTTGCTCTTCTCTGCACCCCCCCCCAGGTTGCTGATCTCTCTCCAATCCCTGTGGTGCTGTACAGTGTCCCAGCCAACACAGGGCTGGACCTGCCTGTGGATGCAGTGGTCACGCTTTCCCAGCACCCGAATATTGTGGGCATGAAGGACAGCGGTGGTGATGTGAGTGGCAGCAGCTCCGGAGCTGGGGTTCTCTCCTCCTTTTCTGGGTCCTAGCACTTTTTCTCCCGAGGGCAGCTCTGAGATCTGTTTCCATCCTTGGCTTCTGTGTGGATTCTCTCTGTCGTGCGGGCTCTCTGGGGGCTTTCTTGAGGGCATCTCTTTGGGCACTGGGCTTTCATTCCATCACACTTACCCAGCCTTCATCCAGGATGAGGCTCTGGGCACAGCTCTCACACCACATTTGCTGTTGCAGGTGACCAGGATTGGGCTGATTGTTCACAAGACCAGGAAGCAGGATTTTCAGGTGTTGGCTGGATCGGCTGGCTTTCTGATGGCCAGCTATGCCTTGGGTAGGCTGCCCACTGCTCTCAAATTGTCATGGGTGACTAAGAGATACCCAAGCACCTGGGTCTGCTGGGAGAGATCGTGAGGGCTAGGGCTGGGTCTGCAGATGGTGGTTTGCCAGCCTGCCCACTCTGAAAACTCAGAAACCTGGCCACGCCGCTTATCTGTCTGAATTTGAGGTCCCGTGAGTAACCTTGTTGGCTGGAGGAGGATGTCCGTGTACAATCCCTGGCCTGTAGTAGGGATGCCTGCCTTTTGTTCTGAGTCCTGAGCTCCATGATTAGATGACAAACTTAGCTGCCCTAATCCCACCTTGTACATCATTCTCTGAGGGCAGAGGCCTTGGGGCCCTCCTCTGTAGTTCAGGAGTCCATTTTCCTCTCCCCTGTCCCAGGCCAGAATGAATTGTCAGATCTACAGAGTTGAGCCAGGGATCTTCAGTTGCCTGATCAGATTCTGTTTCAATCCAGGATCCCTAGGAATGTCACTTAGATCAACTGCTCTTGTCTATTTTGGGTCAGGGTCCTTGGGTTTGGATTAGATTTGAGCCCTGGAGGGAAGGGAGAAGAAGGGAAGCTGTTCCCTTCAGCTGAAGCCCCAGTGAGTAGAGATTTGAGTGACTTTTCTAGCACTGCAGGGGAGAATGCTGGTTCCTAATCCATCTGGTCCCTCCAGACTTTGGCTTGTTGTCTAGGCCCTTGTACATCTCCCCTGCCATGTCATGGCCTCTACAGTGAAGGGGAAGAAGAAGGGATCCATTTCTCCCTCATTCCTGAAAGTGGAGTAGATTAAAAAAAAAAAAAAAGCACCGGCTCTGGAGGCTGGGGGGAATCTCAGCTCTGCAGTTTATTCACTGAGTAATGCTGGGCAAAGCATTCACCTCTCTGGGCCTGAGTTTCTACTCTGTGTACAGAGGGATCATGAGGAGTAGAGAGCATCAGGGCCATGCTGCTGTAATGCACCTGGGATACATAGTAGGTATTCCACAAACAGCTCTATTAGCTCGTTCTCAATTGCCTACTCTCTCTACGGTTTTGAGGCCACTGTGCCTAGGGTTCCACTCCTATCTAGCCTTAGAAGCATACTTACAGGCTTGCAGAAGTGGCAGGGCTTTCTGAGATAATAGCCAAACTCATTTTCATTGCCCTGATGAGCACAAAGAGGACTAGAGAGGGTCTCATTCAGGTTTATGCAGTCAATGGGAAGACATGCCTGGTGACCTGACTCTGTCCAGAGTGCTTTCCACGCCCACTGCTGTCTCTGGTTGCATCCACAGGGGGGAATAAAATTTCAAAAGAGCAAAAGCTTCCCATCCATCCTACCCTCTTACAGGACTGATGAGTCAGGGGGCTATTGGAGGAAGCTGGAGGTGTCAACTGTCAGATGGGATTTTATTCTGGGAGGGGTTCAGGGAAGGAACTGCCCTTGAGTTCACTTTCAGGCTCTGCTCCCTGCCCCTCACAGATCAGCCCTGAGCAGTACTTGACCTGAGGGATTCTATTTTGAATATGCAGGCAGCTCTTCTCTCTGGAAATGTATACTCTGGACTCACAGAGCATGCCTTTGATGTAGCCAGCCAAGTGACATAGAAATCTGTATCTAATGTCCCCAGGTTGAAGAGGTGCTGGGACCAGGGCTTGGGATGCCTGGAGTGGAGAGACTCTGGCTGACGTTCTGCGTCTTACTTCGTGCAGGAGCTGTGGGGGGCGTGTGTGCCCTGGCCAATGTCCTGGGGGCTCAGGTGTGCCAGCTGGAGCGACTATGCTGCACAGGGCAATGGGAAGATGCCCAGAAACTGCAGCACCGCCTCATTGAGCCAAACGCTGCGGTGAGCCAGTGGCAGCGGGGGCGCGGCGTGGTGGGGGGTGGGCAGACTGTGTCCTCACTGGAGCAGGACCCAGGGCTGGCACCAGGCCCCACTCAGTCTCCTCCTTTCAGAAAATCCTTTGAGAGAACATCCCAGTGTGGGAACTCCTTGTGACTCCCAGAAAATCCTGACTTTGGACAAAGTTGAGCACTATTGATTGTCAAACTTAAGTGTGCATTAAAATTCCCTTAGGGGCGAATTAAAGTTCCAACTTTTGGGCCCAAGAAGATGCATTGAAACAAACATCCTGTGTGATTGTGACAGAGTAATCCTAGGACCACACTTAGAGATGCCTGGAGAGAAAGAGTGTAAACCAGGGGCCTCTAAATCTGTGCTATCGGGGGCCAGGTCCTGAAAAAATATGAATGATTGGGGCTGGCAAAGGAGTTAGAAGGCAGGAGAGTGTTGTCTTCAAATAATCGGTTCTGTGGTCAGACTGTATACCCCAATTCTTTGTTGGGCAAGCAAAGTAGAACTTCAGAGAGAACGCCCATCTAGTTCAGGGTCATTCTGAAGTCTGAGGCAACAGAAAAATGTGTGCCCCTGTATTCAAGTTTTAATGTACATTTTATCCTTTCCTTCCCTCCTTCCTTCCTTCCTTCCTTCCTTCCTTCCTTCCTTCCTTCCTTCCTCTTTCTTTCTTTCTCTTTCTTTCTTTCTTTCTCTCTCTCTCTCCTTCCTTCCTTCCTTCCTTCCTTCTTTCTTTCTTTCTCTCTCTTTCCTTCCTTCCTTCCTTCCTTCCTTCTTTCCTTCTTCCTCTTTCTTTCTTTCTTTCTTTCTTTCTTTCTTTCTTTCTTTCTTTCTCTCTCTCTCTCTCCTTCCTTCCTTCTTCTTTCTTTCTTTCTTTCTCTCTCTTTCCTTCCTTCCTTCCTTCCCTCCTTCCTTCCTTCCTTCCTTCCTTCCCTCCTTTCTTTCTTTCTTTCTTTCTTTCTTTCTTTCTTTCTTTCTTTCTTTCTTTTTTTAGACAGAGTCTTGCTCTTTTGCCCAGGCTGGAGTGCAGCAATCTCAGCTCAGTGCAACCTCTGCCTCCCAGGTTCAAGCAATTCTTGTGCCTCACACAACTGAGTAACAGAGATTACACATGTGCACCACCATGCCCAGCTAATTTTTGTTTTTGTTTTCATTTTTCAGTAGAGATGGGGTTTCACCATATTGGCCATGCTGGTCTTAAATTCCTGGCCTCAAGTGATCTGCCCACCTCAGCCTCCCAAAGTGCTGGGATTACAGGCGTAAGCCACAGTGCCCAGCCTATTCTTTTTTCTTTTTTGAGACATAGTCTCGCTCTGTCTCCCAGCCTGGAGTGCAGTGGTGCGATCTTGGCCCACTGCAACCTCTGCCTCCCGGGTGCAAGCAATTCTCCTGTCTCAGCCTCCCTAATAGCTGGGATTACAGGCACGTGCCACCATACCCGGCTAATTTTTTTGTATTTTTAGTAGAGACGGGGTTTCACCATGTTGGCCAGGCTGGCCTCAAACTCCTAACCTCAAGTGATCCTCCTGCCTCGGCCTCCCAATCTTTTTTCTTTTACTTTTTTATTTTCGAAACAGGGTCATTCTCTGTCACCCAGGCTAGAGGGCAGTGGTGTGATGACAGCTCACGGCAGCCTCAATGTCCTGGGCTTAAGCAATCTTTTTTATTTTTAATTTTTATTTTTGTAGAGATGGGGGTCTCAGTACGTTGCCCAGGCTGCTCTTTATCTCCTGGGCTCAAGCAGTCCTCCCACCTCAGCCTCCCAAAATGCTGAGATTATAGGCATGAGCCACCATGACTGGCCTACTGTATATTTTATATTAAACTTTTAATTTTATTTTATTTATTTATTTTGAGATGGAGTTTCACTCTGTGCCCAGGCTGGAGTGCAATGGCACAATCTCAGCTCACTGCAACCTCTGCCCCCCGGGTTCAAGCAATTCTCCTGCCTCAGCCTCCCAAGAAGCTGGGATTACAGGTGCCTGCCACCACACCCGGCTAATTTTTGTGTTTTTAGTGAAGACGGGTTTCACCATGTTGGCCAGGCTGGCCTCGAACTCCTGACCTCGTGATCCACCCGCCTCGACCTCCCAAAGTGCTGGGATTACAGGCATGAGCCACCGCGCCCGGCCGAACTTTTTATTTTTAGATAATTATAGATTCCCATGCAACTTTAAGAACTAATACAAAGGGATTCCATGTACCCATCATCCAGTTTTCCCCAATGGCAACATCTTACAAAGCTGTAGAATAATTTCACAGTCTGGATATTGACCTTGATACAGTCAAGACACAGAATATCTCTGTCCCTACAAGGATCCCTCATGTCATCCTCTTATAGCCATGCCTACTCACATTTGCCTTCACCGGCTCCTTAACCTCTAGCAACCACACATACATTCACCATTTTACAATTTTGTCAGTTCAAGAGTATACTATATGGAATCACATGGTATATAACTTTTGGGGATTGGCTTTTTTCCACTCAGCATAATTCTCTGGATATTCATCCAGGTTGTTTGCTGCATGTATCAATAGTTAATTCCTTTTTATTTCTGAGTAGGATACCATGGTATGGCTGTACCACAGCACGTTTATTTATTATTTATTTATTGAGACAGGGTCTTGCCCTGTCACCTGGGATGAGTCCAGTGGCAGGATCATTGCTCACTGCAGCCTCGACCTCCTGGCTCAAGCAATCCTCCCAGTGTATCCTCCCAAGTAGCTGGGACACAGGTGCACACCAACACACCTGGCTAATTCTTTTTTATTTTTAGTAGAGACAAGAGCCTGCTATGTTGCCCAGGCTGGTCTCAAACTCCTGGTCTCAAGCCATCTTTCCTCAGCCTCCCAAAGTGCTGGGATTACAGGCATGAGCCACCACAGCTGGCCCCCCACAGCATGTTTAACCATTCACCTGTTGAAGAACAGCTAGGTTATTTTCAGTTTTTGGCTATTAAAAGCTGCCATGGGCTGAGTGCAGTGGCTCACGCCTGTAATCAGGTGATCACCTGAGGTCGAGAGTTTGAGACCAGCCTGGCCAACGTGGTGAAACCCTGTCTCTACTAAAAATACAAAAAAATTAGCCGGGTATGGTGGCACGTGCCTGTAATCCCAGCTACTAGGGAGGCTGAGACAGGAGAATTGCTTGCACCCGGGAAGCAGAGGTTGCAGTGGGCCAAGAATACAAAAATACAAAAATTAGCTGGGCATGGTGGCGCACGTCTGTAATCCCAGCCGCTCGAGTGGCTGAACAGGAGAATCGCTTGAATGCGGGAGGCGGAGGTTGCAGCGAGCCGAGATTGTGCCACTGCACTCCAGCCTGGGTGACAGAGTGAGACTCCATCTCAATAAATAAATAAATAAAAGCTGCCATGAACATTCATGAACAGGTTTTCGTGTGTCCATAAGTTTTCATTTTTCTGGGATCAATACACAGCAGTACAAATGGTGGGTCATAGGGTAGTCGTATGTTTCATTTTCTGAGAAACTGCTGGCTGAGTGTGGTGGCTCACATCTGTAATCCCATCATTTTGGGAGGCTGAGGGGGGTCGACTGCTTGAGCCCAGGAGTTCAAGACCAGCCTGCGCAACATGGGGAGACTCTGTCTCTACAAAAAATACAGAAAATTAGCTAGGTGCAGTGGCATGCACCTGTGGTCTCAGACTCGGGAGGCTGAGGCAGAAGGGAAGATCCCTTGAATCTGGGAGGTTGAGGCTGCAGTGAGCTGTGATTTTGCCACTGCACTCCAGCCTGGGCTACAGAGTGAGATCTTGTCTCAAAACAAACAAACAAACAAACCCAAAACAAACAAACAAACAAAAACCCAGAAACAAACCTGCTAAACTTTTCCAGAGCAGCTGTACTATTTTAAATTTACACTGATGTAAACGTATGAATGATCTAGTTTTTCTGCAGCTTTGCCAGCATTTGGTGTTGTGACTATTTTTCATTTTAGCCATTCTGATAGATGTGTAGTACCATCTCATTGTGGTTTTAATTTGCATTTCTCTGATGGCTAATGCTATTGAACATTTTTTTTCATGTATTTATTTGCCATCTGTATATCCTTTTCAGTCAACTATCTATATTTCTTACTCATTTTAAAATTGGATTGTTCTTTTGACTGTTGAATTTTAAAGTTCTTTATAGCTTCTAAATACTAGTCCTTTGTTAGGTATGTGGCTTGTAAATATCTTCTCCCAGTCTGCAGCTTGTCATTTCATTGCCTTAACAGGTCTTTTGCAGAGCAAGTTTTACATTTTGACGAAGTACAATTTATCAACATTTTCTTTTACAGATCATGCTTTTGGTATCAAGTCTAATAACTCTTAAAGAGTTCTGGGCACGGTGGCTCACACCTATAATCCCAGCACTTTGGGAGGCCGAAATGGGTGGATCACGAGGTCAGGAGTTCAAGACCAGCCTGGCCAAGATGGTGAAACCCCGTCTCTACCAAAAATACAAAAAAAAAAAAAAAATTAGCTGGGGGCAGTGGCAGGTGCCTGTAATCCCAGCTACTCAGGAAGCTGAGGCAGGAGAATCGCTTGAACTCGGAGGGCAGAGGCTGCAGTGAGCCGAGATCGTGCCATTGCACTCCAGCCTGGGAGACAGAGTGAGACTCCATCTCAGAAAAAAAAAAAAAAAATCTTGAAGAGTTCTTAGAAGATCATAAAGATTTTCTCTTATTTTTTTCTTTTAAGTTTTATAGTTTTATGTTTTATAAGTCTGTGACCCATTTTAAGTTAATTTTTGTATAAAGTGTAAGACTTAGGTCAAGGTTTTGTGGTTTTTTTCCCTAATGGATATCCACTTGCTCTAGCATCTTTTGCTGAAAAGGCCATCTTTCCTCCATTGAACTGCTTGCGTGCCTTTGTCAAAAATCAGTGGGGTGTATTTGTGTGGGTCTATTTCTGGGTTCTCTATTCTTTCCACTGATTTATATGTCTAGCTCTCTGCAATACCACACAGACTTGATTGCTGTAGCTAAGTCTTAAAATCAGGTAGACTGATTCCTCCCACTTTGTTCTTTTTTTTTCCTTCAAAATTGCTTTAGTCTAATTTCTTTACCTTTCCATATAAATTTTACAAGAATCTTGTTTATATCTACAATAAAATCTTGCTGGGCCTTTGATCGAAATTGTGTTAAGCCTGCATACCAATCTGGGGACAACTGACTTCTTTACTATATTGTCCTCCAGTCCTTGAACATGGTACATTTCTCTGTTTATTTAGATCTTCTTTATTTCTTCAGCATTTTGTAGTTTCCAGCCAAGAAGTCCTGTACATATTTTTAAAAATTGACACCTAAGGATCTGGTGCAGAGTGGCTCACACCTGTAATCCTAGCACTTTTGGAGATAGAGACGGCAGTATTGCTCGAGGCCAGGAGTTTGAGACCTACCTGGGCAACATGGCCAGACCCCATCTCTGAAAAAAAAAAAAAAGAAAAAAAAAGACACCTCTGCACTAGGCTCTGTACTAGGCATCTGTGGACATCTTGCTGCCTGGAGGGTAGAAGAGCCCCCTGGCTGCCCCCTACACACTGCCTCCACTGCATTGCCTGTGTGTCTGGCAGCAGGTGGGGTGGGCTTTGGTGGCCTTTTGAAGATGAGCAGTGGTGCAAGTCCTGACTTCCCTCCACCTGGCCTGCTCTGACACCACCCAGCTGGGAGCGGGGGTGGCAGTTCAGACTCCTTCATTCAGTCTTTGCTGGCCTGGTTGGTGTTTGGCTGGAGTAGAGCATTTACTGTCTGAAAGCTTTCCATCTTGCTAGGCAACCCCTTTTCTGGTCCTCTGGCTAGAGAGAACTGGCTTCTGTTAGTGCGTGTATTGTCTGTACCCACTGGCACTGCATGCTTGCTGACTTCTTCAGCTCCAAGTCTGGGCCAGGGTACGTAGCACTGTGTTACTTCTTGGGTCTCTAGGTCCCTTGTTGGTCTTCCTTCTCTCTGTCTTCCAGAGTCTTCTTATGTCTGTTTTTTATATAATGTCCAGATATATATATAATTTTTATATAATGTCCAGATAATATTTTTATGTAACATCCAGAGCTTTTAGTTGTACTTATTGGGAAGAATTGGGACAAGTACATCTACTCCATCTTCCTGAAAGTAAATGCTCTAAGTATTTTTCTAAATGGTGATTTTTTTCCCCCTAAGAACATTAAAGTGGATGAAAAAATATTGAAAACTGAGAAGTAGGTATGTTAAAACTCACAGCACTATTTGAGGCTTAAATATTTCATATACCAAAAACATGATTTATTATAATTTTATTTTCCTGGATTTGATGGAAGCAAACTCATCAAAACATATTTTTCCAAGTCTACTTCTAGAGAAAGATTAACCATTAAAAAGACACCAGCAGGGCACAGTGGCTCACACCTGTAATCCCAGCAATTTGGGAGGCTGAGGCAGGAAGATCATTTGAGGTCAGGAGTTTGAGACCAGCCTGGGCAATAGAGTGAGATTTTTGTCTTTAGTAAAAATAAACGAAAATTAGCCAGGCGTGGGGGTGTGCAACTCTAGTCCCAGCTACTCAGAGGCTGAGGCAGGGAGATTGCTTGAGCCTGTGAGGTCGAGGCTGCAGTGAGCTACGATCATGCCACTTCACTCCAGCCTGGACAAAAGAGCAAGACCCTGTCTCAAAAAAAGAACTTTAAAAAAATACAATAAATAAAAATGAAAAAATACACCAAAAAACCCCATGTATATGGGGCACACATGATTACTTATGCATGAGCCTTCAATATGGTGGGGCACAGCTCTGTTGGATCCTGTCTTTATTTAAAGTTTTGTTCATTGCGGATTTTTTTTTGCATTAATTTTGATTTTTAAAAAATATTGCATTGAAATATTACTTATTTTGTCCGGGCGCGGTGGCTCATGCCTGTAATCCCAGCACTTTGGGAGGCCAAGGCGGGCAGATCGTCTGAGGTCAGGAGTTCGAGATCAGCCTGGCCAACATGGTGAAACCCTCTTTCTATTAAAAATACAAAAATTAGCTGGGCATGGTGGTGGTCACCTGTAATCCCAACTACTCGGGAGACTGAGGCAGGAGAATCACTTGAACCCAGGAGGTAGAAGGTGCAGTGAGCCGAGATTGCACCACTGCACTCCAGCCTGGGTGACAGAGTGAGACTGTTTAAAAAAAAAAAAAAAAATTGCATTGAAATATTACTTATTTTGATGATTGAGGTTTTTGGCCTCCCCTTAAGTTCTGCATGCAAGGTAAGGGCCTCATGGGCCTGGCTGCAGTCCCAGGCTGAGCTAGGCACTTCACAGTGTTTTGTTTGGGTAAAGTGGTGGGTGGGCTCTAGAGCTCCCTCACAGCTATATCCTTACCTCAAAGGGGCAGATTAACTTAGATTTACAGAAAGGACAGCTGAGGAGGTAAATCTGAGTCCCTCTGGAGGTGAAGGTGCTTCTGAGATGGGACCTTCTATAAATAAGTTATAAGAACTTGCAGAAACGAGGGCCCCATTGGGCACAGGCTGTCCTGCACATACTGAACATTCCACTGGGGTGGGGCCTCTGCTCTCCCACTCCCAGTGCACCTGTGAAAGTGAAGGTCCCAGAACCCACATGCCACCGGGACAGGAAAAGGAGCGGCTTCCAGGGCTCATGGGAACTGGTCTAATATTAGCGGTGTTTTTCTCATCTGGCCCTTGGGACGTCTCTATGGGGTAGATGTTGTTATCACTCATTTCACAGATGAAGCAGCTTGGGCTGCCCCTGGGGAAGAGTGGATGCCTAGCTGTCATCCCAGATCTCTGTGTGTCATCCTGCCCTACCCCATCCCGCCTCACCCTTCATTCTGCGTCCTCTCCTGTGCCAGCTCTGGGCACATACCCAGGAATGCCTGGAACACCTTTTTGCTGCCTGGGCTGTAGGCTCAGACACCCCGAGAGCAGCTTGATGTCACTCTATTGCCCATCCCTGGTCAAACACAATGTCCTTCCTCCACCTTCCCACCAGCCTGCCTCCTGCCCCTGGCTATATTTAGGACTGTCTACAGTCTTTGCCACCAACCCTTTCTTAGGGTTTGAAGAGGGGCCACATGAGATATCTTTGGAAACCCACGGCAGGAGAGAGCTTTTCTCTAGGTACCTCTTATTTCCATCCTCTATCCTGGGTCTTTCCCACCTACTCAGGCTTTGGGTAAAAAGGCCAGGCTATTAGAACATCATGGGGGTGGCAAGGCCTGCAGGAGGGTGACTTACCACCCATTCCAAGAAAAAAAATCCATGCTTCATAAAGCCTCCGGGACTCTAGTGGTAAACAGTTATTAGTCAATCTTTCACCAGTGGTTCCTGGCCTTTTTATCCCAAACAACCTCTTGTTTTTATCCTCCTAAGGTTTTAGTTTCTCTCCAAATAAAACTTTCTTAAGGACTACTTTCATAGTTTTTAGGTAGTGAAAGATTCATCTAATATTTCTGATCAGCATGAAATAACCAGTTGCTATACCAAAAGCAAGGAAATTTGTCGCTTCATTTATTCTGTAAAATTCCACACGATTTTAAATTATAATAGGCCAGATGCCGTGGCTCATGCCTGTAATCCCAGGACTTTGGGAGGCTGAAGTGGGCAGATCACTTGAGCTCAGGAGTTCATGACTAGCCTGAGCAACATAGCAAGACCTCGTCTCTACAAAAAATGCAAAAATTAGCCAGGCATGGTGTCATGCACCTGAAGTCCAAGGTGCTCTGGAGGCTGAGGTCGGAGAATCGATTGAGCCCAGGAGGTCTAGGCTACAGTGAGCCATGATCATACCACTGCACTCTAGCCTGAGTGGCACAGTGAGACCCTGTCTCAAAAAAATAAACATAAAATAAAAATAAATAAATTATTATGGGTGCGGTGGCTCATGCCTGTAATCCTAGCACTTTGGGAGGCCGAGGCGGGCAGATCACTTGAGCTCAGGAGTTTGAGACCAGCCTGGCCAACATGGCAAAGTCCTGTCTCTACTAAAAATACAAAAAATAAATAAAATAAAATGAGCCTGGTGTGGTGGCAGGTACCTGTAATCTCAGCTACTCAGGAGGCTGAGGCAGGAGAATCACTTGAACCCAGGAGGCAGAGATTGCAGTGAGCTGAGATCACACCACTGCACTCCAGCCTGGGTGACAGAGCAAGACTCTGTCTCAAAAATAAATAAATAAATAAATATATTATAACAATAGCTTTAGGTCCCCCATTATCATGGAAAAGCCTTTAGAGATCATGTTGTCCAGCCCCTTCCTTTTTTAGACAGGAGAACTTACTCAGAGATAATAAGTAAATGACATACAGTTTATACAACAAAACTTCCTTGGGCAATGATGCTTTGCTTTTCCTGGGAGAACATTTAGTGTTAGGGTCAGGAGGAGCTATGGGGAGGTGAGGGCAGCCAGATGCAAGGGGAGTAGAGGTCTGGGCTGTGCCTGAGACTCTCACAGATCCTTCCCCTTCCTGACTTCCCAGGTCTGGTGTGCCCTGCATCAGGTTTCAGGGAGCTGGGCTGCAGACTGCTGATGCTCTAGTGCCTAGACATGCAGCCTTGCTGTCTTCTCCCACCCCAGCTCGAGGACCGAATGCCACTCTCCTCTCTGTTGGAGTGGATTTTTCTCCTAAAACCAAAGGAGGCACTCTTCTTCCCCAGTCTGAAGTTTTTGCATTTTGCTATTACAGACCTGCTGTCTGGTCTCTAAATCTGGATTCCCAATCTACGCTGGGTGCCATAGAGTTGACAATTGCTTTCCTGGGGGAAGAGGGTAGGACTTCAACGTTCTGAAAGTGACAGATCTCCGAGTTCCAGATTTGGGTGTTCAGCAAATTTCTCAGTCTCTTCTAACAGGCCCTGCTTTGCAGGTGACCCAGCGCTTTGGGATCCCAGGGCTGAAGAAAATCATGGACTGGTTTGGCTACTATGGAGGCCCCTGCCGCGCCCCCTTGCAGGAGCTGAGCCCTGCTGAGGAGGAGGCACTGCGTATGGATTTCACCAGCAACGGCTGGCTCTGAGGGCAGGCAGGGTCCATGGCTGGCCTGAGCCCATCTCAGCCTCCTGCCTTGCACTTGCAGCCTGAAGTGGAGAGCGCAGGGGGATGAGGGTGGCGGGCAGGGGTGAGCCGGTAGAGGTTCCTTTGCCTACTTTGGCCCTCCAGGCAGCCTTTCACAGGCACACCCATGCACATCTCCTATTCTCATGGCCGCTGACCTCTCGCTTTTGTATCCTAAACTGTCTCTCTGGTCTGAAGAGTGGGAAGGAGCAATTTCTCAATTTATCTCTCTACTGTGGATGCTTTTCTACGCCCTGAGGCACATGAAGTCAGAAAGGAAGGGCAGAGGGGCAAGTAAGCACAGTAAGGGAATTTTTTTTTCTTTCTTTCTTTCTTTTTTTTTTTTGAGACAGAGTTTCACTCTGTCGCCCAGGCTGGAGTGCAATGGCACGATCGTGGCTCACTGCAACCTCCGCCTCCTGGGTTCAAGCGATTCTCCTGCCTCAGCCTCCCGAGTAGCTGGGATGACAGGCGCCTGCCACCACGCCCAGCTAATTTTTGTATTTTTAGTAGAGATGGGGTTTCACCATGTTGGCCAGGCTGGTCTCGAACTCCTGACCTCAGGTGATCCAACTGCCTCAGCCTCCCAAAGTGCTGGGATTACAGCCAAGAGCCACTGCACCCAGCTGGGAATTTGTTTTATCAAAGGGGGGACTACTTAGACTTGGGGCTTCAAACCTGAGTCTAGCACAATGCAGCTGGAAGCCAGGGCTACTCCTACAAACCCAAGTTCTGACTCCTTCCAGGGAAGTATCAGCTTAGGAGACTTGATCAGGAAAGTGACACTGGTCTTTCAAAGAGCCCTCTTTACCCTCCCACCCCTGCCCTCCACACTGCAAGCTGCATTCCAGCCACAATGCCCTTTTCTAAATCTATTTTCATTCATCTCCTATTCCGGTCTCTAGCCTTGACTCCAACCATTGAATGCACGGAGACAGCCCAGTGGCTTGTCAGATTGGTAAATAATGACACCTGGTGGATAAATGTTGCATTCTAGAAGACTATTCTGGCCAGCCTAGGTCTGAAACACTAAGGGGACTTGGCCTGAGATAGGGCCATCCTCTTGCCTACAGGCACTCTGCTTTTATTATTAAAAATAATCACTTTGTTACTATAATAAAATTTAACAGATAAAATTAGTGTGGCTATGTAAAGATGGACACTCGATTGCTATGCAGATCTTAGGTTTCCTGGCCAGATGTCAAGAACCTTTCTAAAGGCAAGTGAGCTCTGATGGTCTGCCTTCTCCCAGCTCTAAGAGCGGCCCCAACAATACTGAGCCAACAGGCATTCACTTACTGGAGACCTAGGGAAGGGGTAAGAGGCAAAAGAGAGCAAGTGAGCTATTTAGAAACACTTAGCACTTTTATTTTATTTTTTTGAGACAGAGTCTTGCTCTGTCATTCAGGCTGGTGTGCAGTGGCATGATCTCGGCTCACTACAACCTCCGCCTCCCAGATTCAAGTGACTTTCCTGCCTCACCCTCCCGAGTAGCTGGGATTACAGGCGTTCACCACCATGCCCACCTAATTTTTGTATTTTTAGTAGAGACAGGGTTTCGCCATGTTGGTCAGGCTGGTCTCGAACTCCTGACCTCAGGTGATCTTCCTGCCTTGGCCTCCCAAAGTGCTGGGATTATAGGCGTGAGCCACTGCACCCAGTCAGCATCCTTTTTGATTAAAGTGGTAAGTGTTTAGGGCCAGGCAGCACTTTGGGAGGCCAAGGCAGGAGGATCACATGAGGTCAAGCGTTTGAAACCAGCCTGATCAACATGGCGAAACCCTACCTCTACTAAAAATACAAAAAATTAGCCAGGCGTGGTGGCACACACCTGTAATCCCAGCTACTCAGGAGGCTGAGGCACAAGAATCGCTTGAACCTGGGAGGTGGAGGTTGCAGTGGGCCGAGATCGTGTCATGGCACTCCAGCCTGGGCCACAAGAGCGAAACTCCATCTCAACAACAACAACAAAAAAGGATGCTTTCTCCAAAATATTTAACCTTTTTCAGTGGTAATATTTGACTAGTGGCAGAAAAATGGAGATACATTTTTAAAAACGGACTCCTTAAAAAGAAAGTGTAAGGTTAAAAAGAGAGGTAAATAGATACTTGTTTAGGGCAGAGGCTAAAGGAGAGAAAATAAAAGATCTCAATCTTCAACCCAAAACCAGGCTCTGAATGGCACTACAGCTTGGGGCTTAGTGCCTGGGGTTGTCTCACAGGCAACTTCCAGAGGAGCAAGGCTCAGAGGAGAATCAAGTTTAGGACTTGGGGGAAAAGTTAGGGCTAGACAGGCAGGGTAGTGTACTGGGTAAGAGCTCAGCCTCTGGGCTTAAACAGGTCTGGGTTTAAGTTCTGGGATCTGCCCCTTAGTGTCTATGGGACCTTGGAGAAACTGCTTAACTTCCCTGAGCCTCATCTGTAATACAGGGATAATAACAGTACCTTCCTCCAACAAGGGCGTGCATGTAAAAGGGTTAGCATGGCGGTCAATGTTCCACCACTCTCCTATTGCAGAAAAGGGGAAACTCCGGCAGGAGTGGACCTGCCAGAGGTAACCCAGCAGGTGTGGCCATAACTAGTCTCAGGACTTAAGTACTCTGATGGTCAGGGTGAGAGGGGTCCAGTAAAGGGAGTTGGAATCAGAAAGGCTTGGTTGCAAATCTCACCCAGCTGTGCCACCTACTAGTTGGGACAGCCTGAGATTGTCTGATTTAAATAAGAAAAAAAGTTCA
Organism: Nomascus leucogenys; assembly: GCF_006542625.1. Taxonomy (NCBI): domain Eukaryota; kingdom Metazoa; phylum Chordata; class Mammalia; order Primates; family Hylobatidae; genus Nomascus; species Nomascus leucogenys. The sequence goes on along the minus strand of NC_044383.1, from coordinate 36,016,172 downwards.
TAAGTCCTCCTCCGTAGAGGCTGAGAAAATTAGATATAGTAATTTTGATATATTATTGATATATCAAATTGATATAACTTGATATAGTAAAGTGTGCAGGGTCAGTTCCAAGGGCTAACCCGATTAACTTTTACAAATAGCAAATGGGTTGATATTTATGAAGACGCAGGGCCAGAAAGTCAGGAAAACTAGGTATAGGCAGTTCTGGTGATTTCTTTATTCTTTATAAACACCTTTTTCTACAGTACAATTCAGAGAATAAATAGAGGCACACGGCTATAACTTCCACCACAATCTGCTGTTTAAGAGACATTCAATGTGAGGCTAGGGGGCTAGAGGTGGGGGACATATTTGGGTACCAGGGTAATGGGAGGCCTCTGTAATAAACTGCAGAGATCCCCTCAGTAAGGTCTGATTGCGGCCTGATGGTCAAGGCTCATGATAGAAGAGCTACAGTAAGCCAAATGCTCCTTTAGTTCCCCACAGTCCTAGAGTGGGTCCAATTCTACCAAAACCCCAGGGGTTCGGGTGAGTCTTATTTATTGGTCCACTGGGAAGAAACTGTGTCAGCCCAAGCCATCCCTACGAATTCAGTTCACTCCATGGTAGTGCCTGAAGTGGCCTAAATATTCTACCCTTTTCCCTGGATTTAGTCACAAATACAAGTAATAAGATTACAGTTTACATGAGTTTTTTTCTTGACTGTCCCAAAAGGGGATCCTGTTCCCCATCTAAGAAAGAAGAGAGGCACACGTGGGGATTATCTGCTCTAAGTTGATGAAAGAAGACAGCCCTGTCTTCTAAAGGGAGGAGGAAATAGCACTCTTACCGAATCCTTCACGGGGACATGGGCAGGAATGAATACCAGTCTGATCAGACCAAGCGGAAGCCTGCAGCCATGATTCCAACCAGCATGAGGAGTAACATACGGAAAAGCTCTGCCAGCCAGGCACGGTGGCTCACACCTGCAATCCTAGCACTTTGGCAGGCCCAGGCAGGAGGATCGCTTGAGCCCAGGATTTTGAGATGCGCCTGAGCAACATAGCAAAACCCTGGCTCAATTTTTTATAATAATAAAATTAAAGGCTGAGCGTGGTGGCTCACGCCTGTAATCCCAGCACTTTGGGAGACCGAGGCGGGTGGATCATGAGGTCAGGAGTTTGAGACCAGCCTGGCCAATATGGTGAAACCCCGTCTCTACTAAAAAGAATACAAAAATTAACTGGGCGTGGTGGCGCGCTCCTGTAGTCCCAGCTACTCAGGAAGCTGAGGCGGGGGAATCGCTTGAACCTGGGAGGCAGAAGTTGCAGTGAGCTGAGATCGCGCCACTGCACTCTAGCCTGGGCGAGAGTGAGACTCCATCTCAAAAATAAAAAATAAAATAATAATAATAATTAAATTAGAAAAGCTCTGGCCTTGACTTTCACAGGGCTGCTGTACTGAGCCACCCCTATCTTTTTCCTATTTCTCCAGAGTAGCACAGAGCACTGGCCCTAAGCTGGGGCTAGGATCACCTGTCCCAAAAGCAGCAGAACGAAGGTTCTGTATCACTTGGCAGAAAATGAAGCAGAAGGGTCACAGCAGGCTACACTGGGTAACCTGAGGTCTTAGGAACAGAGTATCAACCAGTGATAAGAGGTGGCTCCTCTGTCCTCCAGCACATAAGGGTCAGGGAAAGACAGGACCACCAATGACTGCTGCAGGGTCTGCTGGCCAGCATCCTCAGCACTTTTCTGTGGTCCAGTTCTGGAATGGCAGGTGACAGGGCACATACAAGGCCTCTGTTCCACTGTCATTGTCAACTCATCTCAGCTCTGATTCATTTGTTCACCTTGAGTCAACAACAGGGGCACTGGCTTTACCCAATACATGTCAGCTGGTGCCCACTGCGCTGTCAGGCAGTGAGATTTCTGGCTGACTTGGAGGCACTCTGGGCCCGCTGAACAATGGCAGAACACTTCTCACGCCGCAGCAGCTTGTTGTTCTCAAAGAGACCTTCATTGCGGGGGATTCCGTGAGAACCATCAGGGAAAGTCAGCAGGCCTTTGAGGAGGGCAGAGAAAATATGGGAGTGACAATGGCATTAACGTCTCAAAGATGAGCTTGATATGTCGAGGCCAAAGAAGAGAAAAACTCCTGGCTCTACTCAGGAGTACTCTATTGATGAGTTCAATGGATAGGTGTCAGGGACGGCCACTATGGATTGCTGGACACCCACAGGATTAAAACTAAACAGGTATATTTCCACCCATATTATGCCCACCTAAGTCAGCCATCCTGCTGGGCTGCAACTTACCAAAACCATCTACTCTGCCATTTTTAAATTCCCCCTCAAAGGTCATGTTGTCATATCGAATGAAGACTCCGACGCCATTAAACTTGCCCTGGGCAAACTCCCCCTCATACCTGCAGAAACACCAAGAAGTTAGCCTTCAGTGGAAAGTTAGCTGTCCAGATGAATGGAGTCGAGCAGCTGCTGATCTCTGTTATTTAATGATGCCAAGGAGCAAGCCGATTCCACCTGTCACATAGCTCCACCTACCCCACCTATTCCCAAGGAGCAGAGAGTATATATGACATGAAGCCCTGATCTCAAGGAAAGAAGATAGGACGTGAATGGGAGTGGGGTGGAAAGTCACTCACTTGGTTGACATTTCAAATTTTAGGTCCACTTAAAAAATAACTAATAAAAGAACTATTATTCCTCATCTGTGTTCTGCAGGGAGTGAGACAAGCTCAGGATTGACCAGATATTTACCAGAGTCCCATTTTTATGTCAGACCCTCCCTTATTTAAGGCTAAGAAAGGAATGACCTCATACCCACCTTGAACCATCTGAGAAGGTCAATACCCCGAAGCCATTAAAGAGCCCATTCTCAAAATGACCCAGGTAGGTGCCACCATCTGCAAACATCAGTTGACCAAAACCATGCCTGCGGCCTGAACAAAGAGAAGGATAGGTGTCAGGCTGGAAGGAGGCAGCTTCAGGGTCCCTTCTTACTCTTGTAGCATCCCTTACCTGCCATCACCCTACCCACAAAGAAAACAAGAGAAGCAGTGACATTAGCAGAGCAGAGGATTATTAGCCAGAGTCAGGCACTGGGAAAACCTGGCTCCTGGGGCCTTCCCATCTTATCACTACATATTAAAGCAGGTCTACCCAAGCATGAATAAGAGAGCACTTAAAAATAACAACAGCTGGCCAGGCGCCGTAGCTCATGCCTGTAATCCCAGCATTTTGGGAGGCTGAGGTGGGTGGATCATGAGGTCAAGAGATCGTGACCAGCCTGGCCAACATGGTGAAACCCCGTCTCTACTAAAAATACAATAATTTTTGTACACTAATTTGCTGGGTGTAGTGGCGCCTGCCTGTAGTCCCAGCTACTTGGGAGGCTGAGGCAGGGGAATCACTTGAACCTGGGAGGCAGAGGTTTCAGTGAGCCAAGATGGCGCCACTGCACTCCAGCCTGTTGACAGAGTGAGACTCTGTCTCAAAAAACAAACAAACAAACAACCAACCAAAAAAACAATAGCTGGCTGGGCACAGTGACTCACGCCTGTAATCCCAGCACTTTGGGAGGCCGAGGAGGCGGGCAGATCACCTGAGGTCCAGAGTTCAAGATCAGCCTGGCTAACATGGTGAAACCCCGTTTCTACTAAAACTACAAAAAATTAGCCAGGCATGGTGGTGGCGTGCTCCTGTAACCCAGTTACTCAGGAGGCTGAGGCAGGAGAATCGCTTGAACCTGGGAGGCGGAGGTTGCAGTGGGCTGAGATCATGCCGTTGCACTCCAGCTTGGGCAACAAGAGCAAAACCCCGTCTCGAAATAAATAAATAAATAAATAAATAAATAACAATTGCTAACATGTATATTTATAGTGCCTTTACTATGTGCCAGCCTCTCTTCTTTTTTTTTTTTTTTTTCTGAGACAGAGTCTCGCTCTGTCACCCAGGCTGGAGCACAGTGGTGCGATCTTGGCTCACTGTAGCCTCTGCCTCCTGGTTTTAAGTGATTCTCCTGCCTCGGCCTCCCCAGTAGCTGGGATTACAAAGTGTTGGGATTACAGGCATGAGCTACTGTGCCTGCCCTAAATTCTTGAGCCTTGAGAGAAATTGTACAGGTGTGATGTGACCTTGGCTCCTTCAATCCCAAGCCTTTCTTCATGGCTTTCAAATACCTGGTGTCCCCTTTAATGTGGACTGTTAGAGGACAGACTTCCTGAGGCTCTGCTGGGTGGGCTGTATCCACCACAAGAACTCCCTTGAATTCTGTTTGAAAGGCATGATTACTTCCACAACATCTTGCTCTGTTTTCTGGTCAGTTCAGAGAGTAAGCACAGCCCTGTTGCTATAATGAAGCCGAAACCAGTGCTGCTAATCAGGCTGTTAGATTTGCCCAGTACCTTTAAGTTGCTAATGGGATACTGGTGGTTGTTTTTTTTTTTTTTTTCCTCAGAGAGGCAATGTAGTTAGATTTTGAGGACACCGGGTCAGGCTGCCTGCTGTGTTTGCTTTCTTGTTCTACCACTTACAGTTCTGTGATCTTGAGTAAGTTACTTAGCTTCTCCTTGCCTCAATTTCACCATCTGTTAAATGGGAATAATAATAGTATGTGCCTACCTCATAAGGTTGTCATGAGGATTAAATAAGATGATAAATACAAAATGCTTAGAAGAGAGGCTGGCATGGACTGGGCATGGTGGCTGATGCCTGTAATCCCAGCACTTTGGGAGGCCGAGGTGGGCAGATCACCTGAGGTCAGGAGTTCGAGACCAGCCTGGCCAACATGGTGAAACCCCATCTCTACTAAAAATACAAAAATTAGCCAGATGTGGTGGCAGGTGCCTGTAATCCCAGCTACTCGGGAGGCTAAGGCACGAGAATCGCTTGAACCCAGGGGGCAGAGGTTGCAGTGAGCCGAGATTGCACCACTGCACTCCAGCCTGGGCAACATAGTGAGCGAGCGAGACCTCATCTCAAAAAACAAAACAAAACAAAACAAAAACAAAAACAAAAAAAAGAAAAATATAACTCATCCCTGGAGGTTGAATTAACAATAGCATTTTCGAATTCCTTTATTTAATCCTAAAATGGAATAAAGGAAAGGCAGGCACTATATGGAATTAAATCCTGGAGTTGAAAACGAAGATCCATAAAGTTGGCTATATATCCTGATGCATTTGTCTTCCAGCAAATGAAGTGTTCATCACTGGATACTCCCCAGGGGTCCTTCTCACCCTCCTTCCACTCGCCACGATATTCCTCCCCACTGGAGTAGGTGAAGGAACCTTTTGTCAGGGTCATGGTGACAGATTACAGGATAAAAGGATGAAACTGTAGGAAATAAGCAAAGGAGAACCAGTGTCATGGAATGGCGGGAGGAAAGGACTGCAAAGCAATTTTGTAGATACATTCTAAAGGCCACCAGCCTGGTAAGTGTACGCTGCCTTAGGTGCATTTAACCAAAATACCCCTATCTCCAACCACCACCAGCACCATCATCTCCACCTCTGCCCAAGTGCTCTTATCCTCCTGGTTATCTTAAAAGTTTTCAGACAGTTCCTGTTTTCTATGACCTGGAATGGAAATGGAGGATTAATCTACAAATATTTATTTGATACCTACTACGTGCTCAGTTGATGTATAAAATACAGTATCTTCCCTTGACGAGTTTATAATCTAGTTAATAAGACTAACACCAGCCCAGCATCAGAGTGTGCTGGGATAGAGGCCAACATTGCAAATACAACATTAATGAGAGCATGAGAAGTAGTTTTCCATCAGAATAGCAGAAAAAAATGCTTTCCAGTACAGATGGGCATTTTGATCAGGCAATCCTCAGCTCTTCCCAGAACTAAGTCACAGCACTAAAAGTCAGCTTATGGTTGAAGTTTCATTCCTTCAAAACACATCAGTTAGAATCTGAAGGGCTGTATCTTCCACTAAATCTTATAATTAAACAACCATTCCAAAACCTAAACACAAAATCACTATTTATACAAAAAGATTATAAGAGCATTTCCTTTAGATGTCTGGCAGCAGTTAACCAACTTGTTTTCACTCAAAATTTGGAAGGAGTTATTGCAGTGGGATTTGAGGAGTCATATTGACTACACAGGGACTCAGGGAAAGTACTGCCTTGTATTTATTTACTTTTTCTCAAGGCTACGTGAAACTTCCAAAGAGTGGCATTCTACCTTGTTCCAGAAGGAACAGTAGAAGATTGCTGAAAGAAGGGAACATTTCTCCAGTTTGAGGGTTATTTACGGACAAAGTACTAGTTCTCAAGTTGTACACCTAACCACTTTTTTTTTCTTTTTCTTTTTTTTTGAGACAGAGTCTCACTGTGTCACCCAGGCTGGAGTCTAATGGCGTGATCTTGGCTCACTGCAACCTCCGCCTCCCAGGCTCAAGAGATTCTCGTGCCTCAGTCTCCTGAGTAGCTGGGATTACAGGCGTGCCATCACGGCCAGCTAATTTTCATATTTTTAGTAGAGATGGGGTTTCACTGTGTTGGCCAGGCTGGTCTCAAACTTCTGGCCTCATGTGATCTGCCTGTCTTGGACTCCCAAAGTGCTGGGATTATAGGCATGAGCCACCACGCCCAGCCCCTAACCACTTTTTTAGTACGCTGTTAGCTCTTGGGGATTATACTCTAAATATTTTAAGGAAGCCAATGAAACCGAAAAGTTTACCTTCTTATTACCAAATGTGGCGGACTGTATTTCCAAGATGTTTGCAACAGTATCTTCTGTCTTACATGTTTGTCTACAATTTGATCTGGCCATTGATCCATTAAAAGGTGAAATCTACCTCCCCTCCCTTGAATCTGAGTAGGCTTGTGACTGCTTGGACCAAAAGAACACAATGAAAATGATGGTGTGGGCCGGGTGTGGTGGCTCATGCCTGTAATCCCAGCATTTTGGGAGGCCGAGGCGGACGGATCACCTGAGGTCAGAAGTTCAAGACTAGCCTGACCAACATGGAGAAACCCCGTCTCTACTAAAAATACAAAATTAGCTGGGTGTGGTGGCCCATGCCTGTCATCCCAGCTACTTGGAGGCTGAGGCAGGAGAACTGCTTAACCCAGGAGGCAGAGGTTGCAGTGAGCCAAGATCGCGCCATTGCACTCCAGCCTGGGCAACAAGAGTGAAACTCTGTCTCAAAGGAAAATGGTGGTGTGTTCTGAGGTTAGATCATAAAAGCTGATGCAACTTCCATCTTGTCACTCATACACTCACACTTGGGGATCTAAGCCACCACATAAAAAGCCTGACTACCCAGAGGCTAACACTGAAAGCCAAGCCACACAGAAATGCCATATATTGGTGCTCCAGTTGGCTGCCCTTACCTTTGAATCATCCTATCCCACGTACCAGGCATCAGTGAAGGAGCCTTCAGATGATTCCAGCCCTCAGCCATTGAGCCTGCATTCTATCCCATATCAGGGAGCAGAGAGAGGCCTCCCCATGGTGCCAGGTCCAAATTCCCTCACCCACAGAATCCATGAGCATCATATGGGTGTTTTTTTTTTGTTTGTTTTGTTTTTTGAGACAGTCTCGCTCTGTCACCCTGGCTGGAGTACAGTGGTGTGATCTCGGTTCACTGCAAGCTCTGCCTCCTGGGTTCAAGCAATTCTCCTGCCTTAGCCTCCCGAGTAGCTAGGACTACAGGTCCTCGCCACCACGCCCGGCTAATTTTTTTTTTTTTTTTTGAGACAGAGTCTTGCTGTCTCCCAGGCTGGAGTTCAGTGGTGCAATCTCGGCTCACTGCAAGCTCTGCCTCCCAGGTTCTCGCCATTCTCCTGCCTCAGCCTCCCCAGTAGCTGGGACTACAGGCGCCCACCACCATGCCCGGATAATTTTTTTTTGTATTTTTAGTGGAGATGTGGTTTCACCATGTTAGCCAGGATGGTCTCGATCTCCTGACCTTGTGATCCGCCCGCCTCGGCCTCCCAAAGTGCTGGGATTACAGGCGTGAACCACTGCGCCTGGCCCCGGCTAATTTTTTGTATTTTTAGTAGAGATGGGGTTTCACTGTGTTAGCCAGGATGGTCTTGATCTCCTGATCTCATGATCTGCCCCCCTCAACCTCCCAAAGTGCTGGGATTACAGGTGTGAGCCACCATGCCCAGCCATCATATGGGTGTTTTAAGCTGCTAAATTCTGGGGTACTTTGTCATACAGCAATAATAACTGGAATACCATGTTTCAACCTAACCCTCCCACCATCCTCTCCCATTGGTTTTTAACAGTACATACTACAAACTTCCATTCCATTTTGACTTAGGGACATATAGCAAATTCCCTTCAGCAGGTGCTTGCCAAAATGACGTCCATTGCCAAGACCACAGTCAGAAGTGCTAATGAAAGGGAATGCGTGTAGAATCCATGAGTCTCAGGCCATGGCTGAATACATTTGGCTAGAAACTGTCACATGTGCCCAAATAGTTGATATTGTCACTATTTGGGACAGTGTCTGGATTTTATGACTTTTATAATTAACCATGCTAATGAATAGCTTTACAGCTACTGACCTAAAAAGGAACTTCACCAGTAACCATGGTCATTGAGACAAATCTAGTTTAACAAAGTATAGTCAATGCTGATGAAGACTGAAAGCCCAATACTTTTTTTTTTTGAGGCAGAGTCTGGCTCTGTCATCCAAGCTGGAGTGCAGCGGTGTCATCTCAGCCACTGCAACCTCTGCCTCCTGGGCTCAAGCCATCCTCCCACCTTAGCCTCCTGAGTAGCTGGGACTACAGGGGCATGCCACGACACCCAGCTAATTTTTGCATTTTTTGGTAGAGACAGGGTTTTACCATGTTGCCCATGCTGGTCTTGAACTCCTGGGATCAAGTGATTTGCCTGCTTCAGCCTTCCAAAGTGCTAGGATTACAGGTGTGAGCCACTGTGTCTGGCCCAATACTTTAATAAGGGATGCAACTCAGTATTTGTATCAGTTATCCAAATCATATTTTTAAAAAGAATATATGGCTTAGGGGTTCAGGCTACAGATACACCCATGGAATCCAGTCACAAACCAAGATGATTCACACTTCTAAACAGACACTAACCCTTTCTGCACTCCTGATAGATGGGTTGCAAAGGATCAGTCCAAACATTTACATAAAAGAAAATTACTATTCTGTCCTTGTAAACCAATACACTATTAGTCTGCACTATATACCATATTCCTGCTATCTTCATTTTCTTCTGCTCCAGACATTTCTTTATTATTATTTTCTTATTTCCAAACAGAACTCTGAGACAATAATGAGAATTTTTGTTTCCGTTCTTTTTATCTTTTTCTAATTTTAAGAAATCAACGTATTAAACAACATTTTTTTATTCACAGTAAACTGTGTCCAATTTAAGAGGATTAAAAAAAAAACTGACATAAAGAGGAAAAGGGCCGGGCATGATGGCTCACTCCTGTAATCCCAGCACGTTGGGAGGCTGAAGCAAGAGGATTGCTTGAGCCCAGGAGTTCAATACCAAGCTGGGAAACGTAGTGAGACCTCATCTCTACAAAACAATACAAAAATTTGCTGGATGTGGTGGTGCATGCCTGTAGTCCCAGCTACTCAGGAGGCTGAGGCAGGAGGATTGCTTGAGCCCACAATTTGAGGCTGCCAGGGTGAGCAGTGACTGCACCAAACCTGCACTCCAGCCTGGGCAACAGAGCCAGACCTTGTCTCAAAAAAAAGAAAAGAAAAGAAAAACAAAACAAAAGGTTGGGGCGGTGGGGGAGATCCAGTTAGAGAATATTGGTTGGAGGCAGCCACCCTAACTACCCACATGTCCCCCCAAAACCACCCTTCCCAGGGTACAATAGTCTTGTCAAATTATTTCAGTAATAAAGAAAGCAGTTCATAAGCTTTTAGAATCCTAAAAAGAAGAAAATGAAGGCTCTGATGAACAAAGATTAGCCTTGTTAGGAACCTAGAACAAAAAGTCAAATAATACTCCTTTATTTTTTTGAGACGGAGTCTTGCTCTGTCCCCATGCTGGAGTGCAGTGGCAGGATCTCGGCTCACTGCAACCGCCGCCTCCCAGGTTCAAGCGATTCTCCTGCCTCAGCCTCCTGGGTAGCTGGGATTACAGGCGCATGCCACCACGCTTGGCTAATTTTTGTATTTTTAGTAGAGGCGAGGTTTCACCATCTTGGCCAAGCTAGTTTTGAACTCCTGACCTCGTGATCCACCCGCCTCGGCCTCCGAAAGTGTTGGGATTACAGGCGTGAGCCACCGCGCCCGGCCGAAATATTCTTTTTTAAGTGTTTTAAAAGGAGCTCGAAATAACTGTTTTTCATTATAAGTCTAACCTCCTCTTTCCTTGTGTGAAAAGTAAAGAAATGCATCGTTGCTATATGAAGGATTCGTTTAGGAAGACTGTGGGATGGTTAGATTGAAGAAAGTGGGAAGAAAATACTGGCGCCAAAAAGATTTTTTTTTTTTCTTAAAGGCGATGATGACCTGGGGGTGATTGGGACTAGGGAGTAATACCGCCAGAATACTATCCTATTTCACGGGAAAGGGAATGCCAGGGCTGGACTCCGATATAGCAGTTATTCCTGCTGGTACCTAAGCAGTTCAGAGATGCTATACTGCAGGGATACCACTCATAAACTAAATGAAGCATCCCATTCCCCAGGCTTCCATATGTGGGAGTTCTCTCCACCCGTGAGATAAAGGCGGGCCCAGGGAAAACAAAGCCCTAGGCCACAACAAGGCAACACCTTCTCGCACCCCATTTTCACCTTCCAGCCGCGTTCCTTCCTGCTATCCGGGCCCGCTCTCCCGCCCGGCAGGGTCTAACCCTCACACAGGTCTGCCAATTCCCCTGATGCAAACCTCCACCCTCTGCTCGCTAACCCCAGTCCAGTCAGCTCTCCCGGGCCTCGACCCCCGCGGTGGAGACTAAAGGGTTCAGGTTTGGGTCCCCCACAGGCAACCGCCCTCAGGTCAGCGTATCCGAGGTGGAGCCGCGCCCCCGAGCCGGGTCATCTCGTGCTCCGTTTCTCAGTGCCCACCTGACCGATCACACTCTTTCCCGGCCCCCTCCCTCCTGCGCCTCCAGCCAACCTGGGGCCGGCCTTTCGGGATGACCGTCACGCCTGGACGCAGGGCTCCAGCGCCTCGGACTTTTCCTCTGATGGGCTCCCGGCTGCCACCTTGCTCTCCGCCACCTCCACCAGCGATTGCCCCACTTGACGCCGCCATCCTGGGCGACCGCACTGGGTACAATTCCCGCTGCCCATTGGCTGTTACCTAGGCAACCGGGAGCAACGCCACACCGCATTGGCCCAGCCCGCCTCCACGCCATCTTTGTGCGGGGCCGAGTGTTTGCGAACCGGAGCTAACTATGTGAAAGAGGGGTGGTCCCACCTCTGCAACGCAGATAAAGACAGAGGATTCAGATCTGGCCTACCCAGAGGCCGTCTAGTTGAAATGGCAACCCCAAAGAAAACCAAACCTGCGCCCGAAGCAACAGTGACCATCAACGCGAGCGGCTCTGATCTTGCTCCAGTCCCCACTGCTGTCAAGGGCCCCGCCGCGGAGTTTAAGGCAGATCCTAAATCCAGCTTCAGAGAAGCAGCTTTGTAAATTGTAACACGCTGGGCAGGATAGCCTCCAATAACTCTGTGCTAGACATTGTGATATCAAGACACTTTTGCATTCATTATAGGAATTTGTGCTGTCCTTGTCATCACCTAGATCCTTTTTGTTTAAAATATAGTACCTGGCCAGGCGCAGTGGCTCACATCTGTAATCCCAGCACTTCCGGAGGCCGAGGCAGGAGGATCGCTGGAGCCCAGGAGTTCTAGATCAGCCTGGGCAACGCAGGGAGACTCCATATCTACAGAAGAAAAAAATTACCCAGCCTAGTGGTGGGTGCCTGTAGTCACAGCTACTCAGGAGGCTGAGGTGGGAGGATCCCTTGAGCCCAGGAGATTGAGGCTGCAGTAAGCCATGATTCTGCCACTGTACCCCAGCCTGGGCAACCTAGCAAGACCCTGTCTCAAATAAATAAATTGCAAACCAAAAAGTATCTGAGACAGGTCTCAATCAATTTAGAAGTTTATTTTGCCTATGTTAAGGACATGCCTGTGACACAGCCTTAGAAGGTCCTAAGAATGTGTGTCCAAAATAGTCGGGACACCGCTTCATTTTATACATTTTAGGGAGACATAAGACATCAATCAATACATGTAAAATGTACATTGGCTTGGTCCTGAAATGGGGGGTGGGGGTGGCAAGTTCCAGGATGTAGGTGGATTCAAAGATGTCCTGATTGACAATTGGTTGAAAGAGTTTAAAGACCTGGAACCCACAGAAGGGAATGTCTGGGTTAAGTTAAGGAATTTTTGTTGAGATATGCACACACACACACACACACACACACACAATGAATTGTGGAAATCAAGGTTTTTATTATGCAGAGAAGGCTACAGGTAGCAGGCTCCAGAGAGCATAGATTGTAAATGTTTCTTTATTTTTTGTTTTGTTTTGTTTTGAGACAGGGTCTCCCTCTGTCACCGAGTCTGGAGTGCAGTAGCTGGATCATGGCTTACTGCAGCCTTGACCAGGCTCAAGTGATCTTTCCACCTCAGCCTCCTAAGTAGCTGAGACTACTGGTTCATTCCACTATGCCTGGCTTATTTTTGTATTTTTTGTAGAGATGGTGTTTCGTCATGTTGCCCAGGCTGGTATTGAACTCCTGGGCTCAAGTGATCCTCCCATCTCTGCCTCCCAAAGTGCTAGGATTACACGTGTGAGCCACCATGCCTGGCCAGTGTTTCTTATCAGATTTAAAAAGGTATCAGACTCTTAGTTAGTTCTCCCCTGGATCAGGAAAAAGATCTGGAAAGGGAAGGGGATTTTCTACAGAATGTAGATTTTCACCACAAAAGACACCTTTGCCTGCTATCATGACAGATGGGGCCTGCTATCTGTCAATGTTGGTATCATTGCTACAAAGAGTCTGCTGTGTCAACTTAAGATCTCTGCTTTAATGTTAAATGCTGGTCCTGAATTCCAAAAGCAGGAGAAAATAATGAGGCATGTCTGACTCCCACTTCTCATCATGGCCTCAACTAATTTTTCAGGTTAATTTAGGAATGCCTTTGGCCCAGAAAAGGAACCCATTCATTTGGTTGGGGGGCTTAGAATTTTATTTCTGGTTCACTAGATAAATAAATAAATAAAATATAGTGCCAAGATTGGAGCAAATCTTCCCAAATACCACGCACATCAATCCGTGTATCCATATGTTTATTTCTTAAACAATGTGAGTACAGCACGATGCTAGGTTCTGTCAGGCTTGAAAAGCCATGATTGCTACTCTTATGGCCTTTATAATTAGCTGAGTGTGGTGACAAGTGCCTGTGGTCCCAGCACTCGGGAGGTTAAGGCAAGAGAATTGCTTGAGCCTGGTTAACAGAGACTCTGTCTCAAAACATAAATAAATAAATAAATAAATAAATAAATAAATAAATAAAATGTAGTTTCTTGGCCAGAGGAATGACATACTACAAGCAATATTTTATGAAAATTAATCTGGCAGTGACACTCAGAGATGACCAATGACAGACTGGAAGCAAAGTAACAAACTCAGAAGTTATTGTAATAATGCAACTAACACCTCCTGAAAGTTTCACGTGGCATCAGTGGAGATGCAAGAAAGGGGGTAAATATGAGACATATTTCATAGGGATATTTAATAAGAATCAACATAGTGTTAAGAGCATGGAAACAGTCTGCCTGGATTTGGATCCAGCGCTGCCATTTACCAGCTGAATGACCATGGGCACATTACCTTTACCTCCCTGGTCTTGGTTTCCAACATCACAGGATACTGTAAAGCTGGTTCCATGAGTTAATCCATGTAATGCATTAAAACAATGTCTAGGCCGGGTGTGGTGGCTCATGCCTGTAATCCCAGAACTTTGGGAGGCCGAGGTGGCCGAGGTGGGCGGATCATGAGGTCAACAGATCGAGACCATCCTGGCCAACATGGTGAAACCCCATCTCTACTGAAAAATACAAAAATTAGCCGGGTGTGGTGGCCCACGCCTGTAGTCCCAGCTACTCGGGAGGCTGAGGCAGGAGAATCGCTTGAACCCAGGAGGCGGAGGTTGCGGTGAGCTGAGATTGCGCAACTGCATTCCAGCCTGAGTGACAGAGCTGGCTAATTTTTGTATTTTTAGTAGAGACAGGTTTTCGCCATGTTGGCCAGGCTGGTCTTGAACTCCTGACCTCGTGATCCGCCTGCTTCGGCCTCCCAAAGTGCAGGGATTACAGGCGTGGGCCACTGTGCGCGGCCAAAAAATTTTTTTAGATAAAATAAAAGACTCTGAGGGGTTTCTGTGGAGAAAAAACTCAGAATTCCAGGGAGAACTCTAAATCTGGGACCTTTCCTTTACCATAATTTGAAGCTTATGGGCTAAATGAGATGAATGATACCAAAAGATTATCTATGTGGCTACAGACCCTAGGCCACAAGAGCCAAGCATCGGTTGATTATTGAGGTCTAGATAGGAAAAGGAAGTGCATGTATTATAACTGAAAGGGACAATTTAACCATCTGTACGACTTTTGTTTAGAATGGTTTATTTGGCCAAAAATGTTTAAGACCTTCCCATACATATAATTAAACAATAGTGCTTTCAATTTGGTATTTCTAGTTAGCAGTGGCAATAATTTGATTCAAGAAAGAATGATTATGAAATTTTGGTGACTATGTGACTGGCCATGATTCGTGAAAACCCATACCTCTAGTCTGCTGGTGACTTTAAGCATAAAAACAAAAACAACATCAACAATAACATCAGCAGTGATTTTTTTCAAAAAGCTACCATATGTTGAGTGCTCTTTATGTACAAAACACTATGCTAAGTGCTTTATTTTTATTTTTCCTATTAGAGAGTCACGCTTTATGTGCTAAGTGCTTTACATAACATTATATTGATTCTTGGTTCAATAATCATGGGGATGATTATTCCCATTTTATAGATTAAGGAACTGAGGCTTAGAGAGGTTATGTAACTTGTCTAAAACAACTGATCATCATGGAGACTGGATTCAAACTCGAATGTCTCTGATTTCCAAGCCCATGCTTCCAACCATTACATTTTATGCTTTTTTTTGAAACGGAGTCTGGCCCTGTTGCCTAGGCTGAAGAGCAATGGTGCGATCTCGGCTCACTGCAACCTCCACCTCCCAGGTTCAAGTGATTCTCCTGCCCCAGCCTCTGGAGTAGCTGGGATCATAGGCGTGTGTCACCATGCCCAGCAAATTTTTTTTTTTTTTTTTTTTTTTTTGTATTTTTAGTAGAGACAGGGTTTCGCTATGTTGGCCAGGCTGGTCTTGAACTCCTGACCTCAGGTGATCCACCCGCCTCAGCCTCCCAGAGTGCTAGGATTATAGGCGTGAGCCATCACGCCTGGCTTGTTTGTAGAAATTTTAACTGAAACAGTATTCCATGGATGTATTATTATTATTATTATTTAAGACGGAGTTTTGCTCTTGTTGCCCAGGCTGGAGTGCAGTGGCACAATCTCTGCTCACTGCAACCTCCTCCTCCCAGGTTCAAGCAATTCTTCTGCCTCAGCCTCCCGAGTAGCTGGGATTACAGGCATGCGCCACTAAGCCCGGCTAATTTTTGTATTTTGAGTAGAGACAGGGTTTCACCATGTTGCCCAGGCTGGTCTCGTTCTGTTCTACTTTCCAGGCCCTTGGTAATCCAGTTTAACTCTGCTTCCCCTCGAATCAAGAAGGTTGCTCTCTGTTCCCTATATGCCCTAGCCTTCCTCTTTTACTCAGGTAACTCCTGCTTGGTGTAACATTTTTTTCCTGTCTCCTTTTTTTCCAGCAATCTAATTACTCTTTCTTTAAGACTCAGCTCATAGCACATGACCCACTTAAAGCCTTTGCTTGATCCTTGAGCATTCTGGTTGAAAACAAAGAATAAGAAAAAAAAATAAAGCCTTTGCTGAGCCTGCAGCCTGCCTCAGTTAATTGGTGAACTGTTACGGAGTTTTGAGCTCATTTTGCTTTTTTTTCTCCTACTGCCTCAGAAAGCCACATGCCTTCAGCTT
Source organism: Nomascus leucogenys (assembly GCF_006542625.1). Lineage (NCBI taxonomy): Eukaryota > Metazoa > Chordata > Mammalia > Primates > Hylobatidae > Nomascus > Nomascus leucogenys. Next base: position 36,000,070 of record NC_044383.1, on the reverse strand, counting down.
GAGGGCAGGGACTCTATCTTCCTTCCTTTTCTCACGAATAATAATGTACTGAGCACCTACTGTGTCTAGACGCTGAGATTTTACAATGTGAATAAAAGTGATGGACTCTTACCTCGTGGTAAGAACTTCTTAGGCTCATGGGACCATATTTTTCTTCAATTAACAAATAAGCATTGAGCAGCTGGGCCAGGCATGGTGTAAGATATTAATTGGCTATGCATTATTCTTTGTATCACAAGTTTGTATCTTCACAGGAACTTGAAGATAATGGGTGAGGCAGCGAATCAGGAACAAAATGTCTTAACAATTGCCCCCGGGTTTTCCTAGGAACTCCTTAAAAAAATTAATTTTTAAAAAATAGATGGAGTCTTGCTATGTTGCCCAGGCTGGCCTTGAACTCCTATAAGATTGAGAAGGAAAGATAGCTTAGAGCAGTCTGAGCTCTGTGTGATATATGCACAGTTTATTGGCTCAAAGACGAGTATGGGACTTCAGTCATGCCTTCCACACCCACACTCTGGGGCAATGGTTTCTTTCTTTCTTTCTTTCCTTTCCTTTCTTTTCTTTCTTTCTTCCTTCCCCTCCCCCTCTCCCTCTCCCTTTCTCTTTCTTTCTTTCTCTTTCTCTCTCTCTTTTTCTTTCTTTCTTGACAGAGTTTCTTACTGCAACCTCTGCTTCCCGGGTTCAAGCGATTCTCCTGCCTCAGCCTCCTGAGTAGCTGAGATTATAGGCATGTGCCACCATGCCCGGCTAATTTTGCATTTTTAGTAGAGACAGGGTTTCTCCATGTTGGTCAGGCTGGTCTTGAACTCCCGACCTCAGGTGATCTGCCTGCCTCAGCCTCCCAAAGTGCTGGGATTACAGGCGTGAGCCACTGTGCCCGGCGGGTTTTTTCTTTTAAAAATTTTTTATTTTTTGTCCACACTGTGGGTGGTTCACACCTGTAATCCCCCAGCACTCTGGGAGACTGAGGCAGGAGGATCGCCTGAAGCCAGGAGTTCAAGGCCAGCCTGGGCAACATAGAGATAACCTATCTCTAAAAAAATAATAATAATAATTTAAAAAGAAATCTTCAGGGGTTCCTAGGAAAACCTGGAGGCAATTGTTAAGACATTTTATCCTGACTGGCTACTTCACCCATTACCTTCAAGTTCCTGTGAACTTGAAGTGTAACATGACACTGTTACATCTACATTGGAAGTATGTTAGGTCAACTGAGATACGAATTTGGGATACAAAGTACAATGTATAGCCTGTCTATAACTTGTTATTTTAATGTAAATTCCTGGTAAACAAGTTAGGAACTGCCTCTTTTCCTTTAAAAACCTACTTGCAGGCCAAGCGCAGTGGCTCACACCTGTAATCCCAGCACTTTGGGAGGTCGAGGTGGGCAGATCACCTGACCTCTGTCGTTTTTTTTTTTTTTTGAGACAGATCACTCTGTCTCCAAAAAAGAAAAACCCAAAAAACAACACCCCCCCAAAAAAAACCTTTCATCGAGGTAGAGCAGCAGCTTTGTTTCTTTGCTTCACTGCTGTCTCCCTAGCACTTAGAACATAGTACGTGCTCAATTAATGAATGAGTGCCTGACTGAATGAATGAGGATACATAGATGAGATTCCTCCAATGTCACAGTCGTTCAGAGTAGGCACTCAATGAGTGACTGACAGGATAGATGCTGTTTTGAAAGCGCCCAAGTCCAGTAAGCCAATTGGAAACTAAACGCGGCGCTGGGATAGTAGGAGCAGAGGGCGTGTCTGACCCAAGGTTGGGTCCTGGAGCATGCGCAGTCTTCACAGACGGTGATGGGGAGAAAAATGCGGAGGCAGCGATTGCGTAGGAGCAGGTTCTGATTGGCTACTGTTCGCGCGCGAGGAGCCGTGCCTATTCGTAGCCAAGTAAACAGGGAAGGTTAGGGGCGGGGCCAAGGAGGCGTCGCGACCTGGTTGGCCGGCCGGGGCCTGGGGGATGTCACGGATTGGTCGCGGCCGCGAGCGCAGCGGAGTGGAGCGCTCCGGGTCCCGGAGCCGGCTGTCTGAGGGATGGACGAGACGAGCCCACTAGTGTCCCCCGAGCGGGCCCAACCCCCGGACTACACCTTCCCGTCGGGCTCGGGCGCTCACTTTCCGCAGGTGCCCGGGGGCGCGGTCCGAGTGGCGGCGGCGGCCGGCTCGGGCCCCTCTCCGCCGGGCTCGCCGGGCCACGACCGGGAGCGGCAGCCACTGCTGGATAGGGCCCGAGGCGCGGCGGCCCAGGGCCAGACCCAAACCGTGGCGGCGCAGGCCCAGGCTCTGGCCGCTCAGGCCGCGGCGGCAGCCCACGCCGCTCAGGCCCACCGCGAGCGGAACGAGTTCCCGGAGGATCCCGAGTTCGAGGCGGTGGTGCGGCAGGCCGAGCTGGCCATCGAGCGCTGCATCTTTCCCGAGCGCATCTACCAGGGCTCCAGCGGAAGCTACTTCGTCAAGGACCCTCAGGGGGTGAGTGCGGGGGTGGAGACCGCTGCCGCGCTGGGGGCCGGCGGCGCTCCTGGGGAGTTGGGGGCTTCGCACAGCCAGAGGGAGAAGGGAGAAACTTCACAGTACCAGCCCCTGGCAGGATTTAGGGATGCCACTGAGGACTGGAGCTGGGGACGCTGTGCGGAATGGAGAAATAAATAAGAATCTACTTGGTGGGGGAGGAGTGAGCGGAAAATGAAAAGAGGAAATTGACCAGATACGGGCCGAGGGCTCGGCGGTGTGGTGGGGCTATCCGCCGCTGGACAGAGACTGCTTTCTAGTAGGGTACTTAGCTTCACACTACTGGGACTCCTATTCGATCGCCGACTTACAGATTTGGGGCTTTAGGCCTATTCTCTCTTTTTGGACCGACCGAACCAGTGTATCGCTGTTCACGGAGGAGGATGGGTGACCCATCAGGGGATGTGAGAATTCAGTTCCAGCTTTCTATGTTGTGGGGGATGTCCCCTGCCACCGTCCCAGCTCTTATTAACAGACGTTGAAGAAAGAATGGGCGGACTCACCAGTTTCATCTGCCCTGGTTATTGCTCACTTCTGGGAAAGGGTTCAAATCCTTTTTGACGGCTCCAAAGTTTAGATAGAACTTGGAGTTTTAGAAACATGGGGCCATCAGCTACTTTTTCTTTCATTTCTCTCCCAGGGCGATCAACAGCCTGCTTTTCAACTAAGGCAGAATGTTTGCCGACCTTTATTTTGTCCCCTGCCTGTATATAAAGGAGGATGGTGATAGGATGGGGCATGGAGTGACCAGGGCATCTGAGAAGTGACCTTTATCCTTTTGAGAACTGCAGAATTTAAGAAATACCAAGTCTTCCCTGTTTTCAGGGAAGTTTCAGGGAAATTTTCAGGTGTGCTGGAATGGGTCATTGGAAAGATGTATTGTTATTTAAATTATGGGTGTAAAATTTCCTCAGATTTTCCCTGACATCTCTCCTGTGTGAACTCTTTAGATGGCCAGGGTGCTGTTTTAATAGGAGTCCTGAGTGGCCAGGACGGGCTGCTACTTGTAGCTCTTGGTTCGGCTCATTGAATGATCTAGTTATTCCCTCAGAGTTTGAGTTGTCCCTGAATTAATCAAGAATTAGGGAACAATTCTGCCATCAACTCAGTTTCTCAGTTTACATAAACTGAGTTGGGGAAAGCTTTGCGAGTAATAAGTCTTTCGAAGTTTCTTTTTCTTTTTTTTTTTTTCTTTTTTTTGAGACAGAGTCTTGCTCTGTCGCCAGGCTGGAGTGCAGTGGCGCGATCTGGGCTCACTGCAGCCTCTGCCTCCCAGGTTCAAGCAATTCTCCTGCCTCAGCCTCCTGAGTGGCTGGGACTACAGGCGTGCACCATCACACCCAGCTAATGTTTGTATTTTTAGTAGAGACCAGGTTTCACCATGTTGGCCAGGATGGTCTCGATCTCTCGACCTTGTGATCTGCCCACCTCGGCCTCCCAAAGCGCTGGGATTACAGGCGTGCCACCGCGCCCAGCCTCCACGTTTCTTAAATAAAAGAGCTTGCAAGCTCAAGTGGGAACCATCATTTCTAGAAGCAAAGAAATATGAGTGCCCTGAAGTTTACATGTCAGCCAGATGTTTGCTTGCTTTCTCTCTTTCTTCCTTTTCCTTCCTTCCTTCCTTCCTTCCTTCCTTCCTTCCTTCCTTCCTTCCTTTTCTTGTCTTTCTTTCTTTCTTAGAGAGAAGGTCTCACTCTGACACCCAGGCTGGAGTGCAGTGGTGCAATCTCACTGCTCACTGCAGCCTTGACATCCCGGGCTCAAGGTCCTCCCACTCAGCTTCCTAGTAGCTGGGACTACAGGCACGCGCCACCACACCCAGCTAAAAATTATTTTTCGTAGGGACAAGAGTCTCGCCATGTTGCCCTGGTTGGTCTCAGACTCCTGGCTTCAAGCAATGATCCTCTTGCCTCAGCCACCCAAAGTGCTGGGATTACAGATGTGACCCACCATGTCTGTCCTTTTTTTGCGGGCAGAGGGTATTTTTAGTTTGTTGGCAAATGTAAGAAGGGGCTAAGATTATCTTTGATAGGTACAGGAGAAGGAGGAATATTTTTGTTTTTCTTTCATGACACTGTTAGAGCTGCATTGGAAGTGGGTTAGGTCAGCTGAGAAGTGAGCTGGTGCTTTGACAGATGGGAGTAATATGATCTCTTAATTCTACCTGGCAGGTAAAGTACTACCATCTCAGTATATAGGCCACAGAGAAGGACAGACCATAGGTATGTTACTTGGTGATTTAGGGATTCCAGTCTCTAAAATTTCCCGGCCACTATCCTTTCTCATAGGGGATGTCAAAACACAGATGCCCTGACAAAACTTTTTGATGTACTCATACTGCTTCCAGTGAAGAAAATGTGATTTAGAGCAAAGGGCACTTTCTAAATGCTTACGGTGGGTTAGACTGGCCCACAGACTTACTGTAGTTGGAATTGTCATCTTTGGCTCTCCTCCAAATGTATTTACTTTATTAAACAAATACTTACATAGCATTTACTATATTCCTTTAAGCGCTTTACAAATACTAACTCACTTAATCTTTATAACCACCCTTGGAGGTAGGTACTGTTATTATCCCCACAGGTGACAACACAAGCCCATGGTATAACTAATTTTTCCAAGGTCTCACACCTAGTAAGTGGTAGAGGCAGGATTGGGCCCAGGCGGGTTGGCTGTGGAATTCATGTTCTCACCACTATCCTTTGCTCCCTCAGAGTCAGTCATCAGAATTTCCAGGTTCTGGCCAGGCGCGGTGGCTCACGCCTGTACTCCCAGCACTTTGGGAGGCCGAGGCAGGCGCATCACTGGAGGTCAGGAGTTCGAGACCAGCCTGGTCAACATGGTGGAACCCCATCTCTACTAAAAATACAAAAATTAGTCGAGCACTGGGGCAGGCACTTGTAATCCCAGCTACTCGGGAGGCTGAAGCAGGAGAATCGCTTGAGCCTGGGAGGTGGAGGTTGCAGTGAGCTGAGATCGCACCACTGCACTCCAGCCTGGGCGACCAAGTGAGACTCCGTCTCAAAAACAAAACAAAACAAAAAGAATTTCTAAATTCTCTTCTCAGCTACTATATTGGTTAGTATTGAATTTGACTATATGTGACAGATATTTTAAAATAATGATGACTTGAAAAAAGGTTCATTTACGCCTCATGTAAAAGAAGTTTATAGGCTAGCTGCTCAGGCATGCTCAGGGCTGGCATGACATTTCACTTTACTGGGGACATAGGGTTCTTCCTGCCAGCTGATCAGCCATCTTTAGAATGTGGCTTCTACTCCATGGTCCAAGATGGCCGCTCAAGCTGCAAACATCTTGTCTGCTTTTCAGTCAGTTGGAAGAAGGAAAGGGAGAGGGCGAATATGCCCCCATCCTTTAAGGCACTTTGTAGAAGTTGTAGGAGACTCTTCTACTTACATCCCATTGTCTAAAACTTAGCTGTAGTAGTGGCTGGGAACTATAGTCTTTCTTCTTTTTTTGCCCAGGTAAAAATCATGGGTCTTGTGTCTAGGGAACAAGGGGGAACAGATTGGGAGAACCAGCACTTTCTGCGACAGCCACTTTTGGATCTTAGACAGTCTGAAAGATTCTTGAAGATAACAGCCCTGGTCCCATTTCTCAATTTTGGATGGTTTCTGTCTCAGTGGGGTCCAGGAACAGATGGAGAATGCTAGATACACATTACCCCCCTCACTTACCTCCTTGTGCTTCAGGTCTCATGCTCACTCAACTGCAAAAGGATTTTTTGAGCTTTTTCTCTTTTGCGTGGAGTAATACTAGATTTCCACATTGCCAAGAATCATAGGACAGCATGTGACTCACTAGGTTAAGAGGATTAAATGACATATCACACATGAAAGCCCCGATGTAGTTCTTGGCACTTAGTGGGGGCAGCTCAATCACAGTGTTTTGGGTTTTGTTTTTAAAAACATTTCTACTAACTGCTGAATTAGGGTTCTTGGGGTACATGGCATCGAATAAGGCTGTAAGAGTTGGTAGATGGGGCGCGGTGGCTCACTCCTGTAATCCCAGCACTTTGGGAGGCTAAGGTGGGTGGATCACAAGGTCAGGAGATCAAGATGTTAGCATCCTGGCTAACATGGTGAAACCCTGTCTCTACTAAAAATACAAAAAATTAGCTGGGCGTGATGGCAGGCGCCTGTAGTCCCAGCTACTCGGGAGGCTGTGGTAGGAGAATGGCGTGAACCCGGGAGGCGGAGCTTGCAGTGAGCCGAGATCGTGCCACTGCACTCCAGTCTGGGGAAGACAGTGAGACCCTATCTCAAAAAAAAAAAAAAAAAAGAGTTGGTAGATGATGCTTAAAATCTCAAGACCTACATGTATGACATACAAACTTGACTGCCTCTTAACGTTTTAGTAAAATAATTTTATTATATATATATTTTTGAGACAGTTTCTCACTGTCGCCCAGGCTGGAGTGTAGTGGCACAACCTTGGCTCATTGCAGCCTTGGCCTCCCAGTGTTGGGATTGCAGGTGTGAGCCACTGTGCCTGGATGGTTTTATATATTTGGACATGCCCTTCCCTCCCTTTTGTAAGAATGAACTTGTAAATAAGGCTTCTCTACCTAAATAGCTAAATCAAGGACTGCTATTTTCCTCCAACCTATACCATAGAATACAGCAGTTCTTAGAGTGTGGCCCAGAGATCTTGACCTCTGGGAATTCCTTTTTGGGGTCCACAGATCAAAATTATTTTCATCATTAATTCTAAGATTTTATTTGCCTTTTTCTTTTTTTTTTTTTTTTTTTTTGAGACGGAGTCTTGCTCTGTCCCCCAGGCTGGAGTGCAGTGGTGCGATCTTGGCTCACTGCAAGCTCCGCCTCCCGGGTTCATGCCATTCTCCTGCCTCAGCCTCCCAAGTAGCTGGGACTACAGGCGCCCGCCAACACGCCCGGCTAATTTTTTTGTATTTTTAGTAGAGACGGGGTTTCACCGTGTTAGCCAGGATGGTCTCGATCTCCTGACCTCGTGATCCGCCCGCCTCGGCCTCCCAAAGTGCTGGGATTACAGGCTTGAGCCACCACGCCCGGCCTTTATTTGCCTTTTTCATTCTCATTTACTTATGAGTGGAGAGTGGAGATTTCCAGAGACTACATGATGTGTGATATTGAAACAGATTGAATACTAAGATATGAGATATAGCCTTTACCCACATTAACAAATGCTTTTTGGAGTCCTTAATAATTTTTTTTTTTTTTGAGATGGAGTCTCACTCTGTCGCTCAGGCTAGAGTGCAGTGGCATGATCTCGACTCACTGCAACCTCTGTCTCCTGGGTTCAAGCAATTCTCCTGCTTCAGCCTCCTGAGTAGCTGGGATTACAGGCGCGCCCACCACCATGCCCGGCTAATTTTTGTATTATTAGTAGAGATGGGATTTCACCATGTTGGCCAGGCTGATCTCAAACTCCTGATCTCAGGTGATCCACCCGCTTTGGCCTCCCAAAGTACTGGGATTACAGGCATGAGCCACTGCACCCAGCCTAATTTTTAAGAGTTTAAACTTTCTGAGACCAAAAAGTTTGAGAACCATCCACTTTATGTTTACGAAACTTTAAAAGAAGACTTTTATAAAAGGTCATTTCTGTATATTTCACTGTGCAATATGAATGATATGCTTGAACTGTCTTATGTTTTAGGTTCTTGGAGAAAGGACCTCTTTTAGCATAGCATGACACCCTCCTTCTTGTCACTGCTGGTTAGATATAGGAACCCCCCTGGGTTCCAGGTTCCAGTAATTTTTTGTTGTTGTTTGTTTGTTTTGTCTGTTGCCCAGGCTGGAGTGCAGTGGTGTGATCTTGGCTCACCGCAACTTCCACCTCCTGGGTTCAAGCGATTCTCCCGCCTCAGCCTCCTGAGTAGCTGGTACTACTCAGTCTGGTCTTGAACTCCTGACCTCAAATGATCCACCTGCCTTGGCCTCCCAAGTGCCGGGATTATAAGTGTGAGCCACTGCACTGGGCTCAGTTTCCAGTAATTGGTTGTGGGTTCTGACACCAGCTGGTGCATGCCTCTTGCTTTCTTGTGTGATTTGGTTTTTATTCCCAACTTCATGGACTGCTACTGCTTAAGCTATCTGTACCTCACCCCTCCTTTGTTAAAAGGGGAGATTAGTAAATGGGTGTTAAGAAAAGTTGTTTTATAATATTGGCATCAAACTGAAGCTCTCTCCTAGCTATAATGAAGGAATTGAAAATCTATTAAAGAAGAGAAAAAAACCACAAAAATCTATTAAAGAAGAGAGTGGATGGTGAGGAAAAATTAGGCAGTAGTCATTTTCTTTTCCAGCTAAATACTAGTGGGTGTCTTTCCAATTTGAGTGGTTTTAGAGTTTGTTCTCCATGAATGAGGAGGGTATTCTTGGTTATTCAGTAGCATAGTTGATTTTATGAAGTGAACATTGGAAATTAGGCCAGAGGCTATTTTACCTCTCTGTCTAGGAAAGCCACCAAATGCCTGCAGAATGCTTGCACATCGTTCTCCACGGGCTAGGTCCTGAGCAAATGCTAACATAATTGAATTGAACTGAGGCCTACGCTTAGTCCTGAAAGGCACTTGTCTCCCCTTCTGTCTGAATGCCCTTTTGTTCCTCCATTCTTCATACTCTAACATTCCCTCATTGATCTAGTCCAGGCAGTATTCTTTAGTGAAACCCCTGTACTATTGCATAACCATAATTACTCATGCTTTTGGAGTCACTGAAATGCTTCTTATTCTCCTTATGGTAGAAGGAAATCAAGATGTTTGAGAGGTCAGTCTTTAAATGACACTTGACTGCAATCTTGGCCTTCAAGTTCTGCTTTCTTTTTTTTTGTTGTTGTTGTTTAATTTTTCTTTTTTAGAGATGGGGTCTTGCTCTGTCACCCAGGCTAGAGTGCAGTGGCATGCTCCTAGCTCACTGCAGCATTGATCTCCTAGGCACAAGGGATTCTCCCCACCGAGTAGCTGGGACTACAGGTGCATACCACCACACTTAGCCAATTTTTTTTTTTTTTTTTTTGAGATGGTATTTCGCTCATTGCCCAGGCTGGAGTGCAGTGGCATGATCTTGGCTCACTGCGACCTCCACCTCCCAGGTTCAAGCGATTCTCCTGCCTCAGCCTCCCAAGTAGCTGGGACTACAGGCATGTGCCACCATGCCTGGCTAATTTTGTATTTTTAGTAGAGATGGGGTTTCTCCATGTTGGTCAGGCTGGTCTCGAACTCCTGACCTCAGGTAATCCGCCCACCTTGGCCTCCCAAAGTGCTGGGATTACAGGCATGATTCCCGGCTGATTTTTAAAAATTAGTGACAGAGTCTTGTGGTATTGCCCAACCTGGTCTCAAACTCCAGGCCTCAGGCAGTCCGGCCTCATCCTCTGAAAGTGCTGGGCTTATAGGCATGAGCCACTATGCTCAACCTTTTCTGTCTTTAAGTATAAGTATTTACCAGTTGGCCTTAGCCCTGGTATTTTTCAGCCCCCAGTAGTGGTAGGAGTGTCTTGGCCTCCCTTTCATTGGGGACGAGCTTACTGAACTCCATAATGTGCCTCAGTTGAACTGACTGTTGCGTTCTGGGACATGCTTCAAGTTGCCTTTTGGTTTCCCTGTCCAGGTTCCGGAGGGTTACAGTGGACTCGTCAGTCATTCTCTGAGTTGTGAGCCTGTTGCTACTGCTGCTTTGTTATTCAGAGGCTGGGGTTCCAGGGGAGCAGAGACAGAGAAGACTGCTGAGGCCTCTAGCTAGCTGCTTTGGATAAGAAAGTAATTCTGAAGACTTAGGATGTGAATATATGCATTTTGGGTTTGCCAGTAAATAAGTTAGTTTGTCTTTAAGAATAAATTGATTCTTTTTGGAGGGAGAAGGAGGAGTTCTGTATTTTTCTTGTCCTCTCAAATCCTTGGAAGGCATTTTTAAAGGAGCTGGCTTCAAGATCGACCAGTTATTGTTAGCAACATGGACTTAGCCAGTTCCTAATATGAGTACTGAGTTGGTGAAAGCAGATGGGTGTATGTTGTCTGCTGTGACCTGCTATTCAGGAAGTGACACCCACAGGAAAATGTCTTATGACCCAGACTAGTTTGAGTAGGCTGTGGGGTGAGGGGACAAGAAGAGTCATATGATATGAGGATGAATCACTTGGATAGCATATTTGCTTTTTTCCCTTGAATTACCAGTTTGGGGACTGGAGGGAATTAGGTGAATGTAAAACAACCTCAGAGGGCTGACTGGCCTGTTGAAGAAAACACTCAGGAGGGAGGGCCATAGTTTCTAGGCATCCCATATTTCCAAAGACCTTAGAAGATTAAGTTACTGTCTGCTATAGAAGATGGATTTAATCTGTGTGGCATCTCATGTCCTGGTTTCTTGCCTATCAGAATTACTTAAGAGGGCTTCATTCTAACCAAGTAGCAGAGTCTTTTTCCTGCTGTGATTTTTCTCTTTGGATAATAGGGCTGCGAGAGGAAATCTCTTCATCATTGATGAAGGAATTTCCTTAACCTCATTCCATAATAGCTTTTTTTTTTTTTTTTTTTTTTTTTGAGACAGAGGCTTGATCTTGTCACCCAGGCTGGAGTGCAGTGGCGTGATCTCAGTTCACTGCAACCTCCACCTCCTGGGTTCAAGTGATTCTCCTGCCTCAGCCTCCCGGGTAGCTGGGATTACAGGTGCATGCCACCATGCCCAGCTAATTTTTATATTTTTAGTAGAAACAGGGTTTCACCATGTTGGCCAGGCTGGTCTCGAACTCCTGACCTCAGGTTATCCGCCCACCTCGGCCTCCCAAAGTGCTGGGATTACAAGCGTGAGCCACCATGCCCGGCCCATAATACCTTCTTTACTTCCTTCCAGTTGGTAAAGTTTTTAGTCTTTCTGTAATTGATGCAGAACAACAGTGTGCATATATGTAACTTTGGAAATTAGAGTTTATGGTGTTAAATTTCTGGCATACCACATACAGAAAGATCCCGTAGGATAAATAGGGCAGGGGTGCATGCAAAAAAAGAGAACATAACCTGTGATAAGTTAATTCCTCATTTTTGGGGGGAAAGATTACTTTAGAGTGAACCCGCCTCCCGGGTTCACACCATTCTCCTACCTCAGCCTCCCGAGTAGCTGGGACTACAGGCGCCTGCCATCACGCCCAGCTAATTTTTTGTATTTGTAGTAGAGACGGGGTTTCACTATGTTAGCCAGGATGCTAACATCTTGATCTCCTGACCTTGTGATCCACCCACCTCAGCCTAATGAACATTACGATATGTGCATTAGGATATTGTATTTTTCTGGAGGGCAGGAAGCGGTACCGTATTGGCATTAGATGCTGCCAGTGACTCAGCATCTACCACTGAATTGGCTTCTGTACCTTTTTTTTTTTTTTTTTTTAATGAGACAGGGCCTCGCTCGGTCGCCCAGGGTGAGGAATATAGTGGGGGCAATCTAGGCTCACCGCAGCCTCTGCCCCATGGGTTCAAGTGATTCTTGTGCCTCAGCCTCCCAAGTAACTGGAATTACAGGTGTGCACCACTGCGCCCAGCTACTTTTTGTATTTTTAGTAGAGACAGGGTTTTGCCATGTTGGCCAGGCTGGTCTCAAACTCCTGGCCTCAAGTGATCCGCCCGCCTTGGCCTCCCAAAGTGCTGGGATTACAGGCATGAGCCCTTGTACCTGGCCTGCTTCTGTATCTTGCTCCTAGAAATGTAGTAATCCATTTACCTTGTTTGTTTGAAGCACAGAGTTAGAGGTAGGTACTTATATGAGGGAAAAGAGATGGAGAAGAGGGATAAAGGAGCAAGGAAGAAAGAAAAGACTTAATATGTTCTTTGGCCACAACCCTTTCTAGCAGTGGGTCTCTTAGCTGCACACACGAGCTGGTGTCTTCCCCTTACCAACTGGGAGAAACCTGAGTCCGACTGTAAGTAGGAATTGTCTGCCTATGCCCTCTCATTTCTTTCTAGATTCCTGCTGACTTGGTCTGTGGGCTATTTCAGTCAACTTGGATTCAACATCCTCTTTTTCTTTTGTCTTTGTAGAGGATCATTGCTGTCTTCAAACCCAAGAATGAAGAGCCCTATGGGCATCTTAATCCTAAGTGGACCAAGTGGCTGCAGAAGCTGTGCTGTCCCTGCTGCTTTGGCCGTGACTGCCTTGTCCTCAACCAGGGCTATCTCTCAGAGGCAGGGGCCAGCCTGGTGGACCAAAAACTGGAACTCAACATTGTTCCCCGTACAAAGGTCAGTGACTCATCTCAGGAAGCCTTACTGCCTGGCCACAGTTTTCCTGGGGCCTAAGCCCTGCTACATGTTAGTGGGACCTTGGGTCCACTAGGGTCATTTATACCCTAGGTCTGGGTTCTCGATCTTTTTTCGGGAGGATGGCAGGCTTAGGCTCGTGATTTGATCATCTGATAAGGCTATTTTTTGAAGGATACACACACAACTTTTGCATACAATTTTAGGAAATTCACAAACTTCTACTGCATGTTTATTAGCTCCCTTGGTCTTTGAATCCCAGCTAACCCCAAGCTAGTTAGAAACCTAGTGACTTTGTGGCTTACTCTCAGACTTCTGAGCCATCCCAGCATTTCGATACAGTCTAGGACTGACTGATGACAGCTAAGCACTTCTGCAGGGTCTGACAAGGAAGACTTTAGGACAGGCTGAGGGTTAGAGCAATGGTCTGGCCTGAACCCTACAGGGAACTGACATGGAATTTTTCTAACTTATCTTTATGCTGTGGAATTTTGGGACTTGTCTGAACATATCAAAATAGGGGTGCCAGATCCAGGCAGACTCACACTCAGAATGGATTCATACACATCTTGTATGTGTTATAGACATAGTTGAGGTCTCCCCTCACCCCCACCTCCACCCCCACCAATATGCTTGAATACAGAATTTATTGCATAAAATTTCAGGGAGTTTACTGACACCAGGCTAAGAACCCCTGCACTACAAGGTATTCCATGAAACTCAACAAGGATTATGAGGGGAAGGAATCTGCTGGTCAGCATATGAACATGTCCGGACACATCATTCACTGAGTACGTGGCTATCTGGGGTTTAGTAACAACTTAGGTGGAACTCTCATCTGATGCCCTGAGGCTGCTGAGTCATCTCAACAATCCTGGCTCTGTGCTTAGTTTTAACTAATCTATGCTAGTTTATTTAATTATTTACTAAATAACTAAAACTAAATTTATTTATTTGTTAAATAACTCTTTGAGAATCTGATGAAACCTATAGACCCCCTTTCCAGAAAAAGTATATATATTTGCAATTATTGTTTTCTGGATAATTTTAGGGCGATGGTTCATAAATGTTGCAGTCTATCTGTTGACCCCCCAGCGAGCATGTCTCTAGATTAAAATCCCTCTGCTTAAAGTTTTCTTTTCTTTCTTATTTTTAGAGACAGGGTCTTGCTCTGTTGCCCAGGCTGGGGTGCAGTGGCACAATCACAGCTCACTGCAGCGTTGACCTCCCAGGCTCAAGTAGTCCTCCCACCTCAGTCTCTCAGGTTGGGACTATGGGCATGTGCCACCATGCCTGTTAATTTTTTTTTTTTTTAATTTTTTGTAGAGACAAGGTCTCCCTGTTTTGCCCAGGCTGGTCTTGAACTCCTAGTCCGAAGCTATCCTCCTGCCTTGGCCTCCCAAAGTGCTGGGATTACAAGTGTGAGCCACCATGCCCAGCCTTGAAGATTTCTTCACAGGTTTAGATAGCAGACTCTATGAGCAAAGAGATTGATCAGCAGATAGAAACTTCCCTTCCGTTTGAGAGGAAAATGTGACTATTGTGGATATTTAACCATGTCTGCTCCTTTGCTACTAAACTCCAAACAATTAGCCAACTAATTTGTAAGTTGTAGAAGTCAGAGACCACTTCTGAAGATTTCCTCTCTCACTCTCAGCACCTAGCAAAATACTATATTTATAGTAAGCATTCATGAGGTACCAGCTGAGTCAGTAAATGAATATCAAATCATGAGAAACAATACCAAAGTTCTCCCAACTTCAGGTCTAGCGAGAAAATGTTTGACCAGGCTTCTAGTTCCCATTTCACATCTAATTCACTGCCTGGCTTTGTACAACTCATTCCTTCTCTTTATGCCTTACTTTTCCCTCTCTGTGCAGATAGTTTTACAGCATGCTTTGAACATCTTGTATGATAATTAATGTTCTTAAGTCTCCTAACCTGAAATCCTTCTACTAGGCTCCTCTTAGACTCTAGAAACTTTTAAATTCTCCTTGCTTATCACTCTGTAGTTTTCTTCCTTTACTAGGCAGATAGCAGACCGTGCCTGGCCCTATGCCTGCCTGCTCTGTTGGTGCTTCTGGAGTGTGGTGCCCAAGAATCAGAGGACTTGAGTTTGAATTCTTGCTCTGCAGTTTTTGATTTGTGTAACACTTGGGCAAGTCGTGTAACCTCCCTAGGCTCAGTTTCCTTACTGTAAAAATAGGGATATAAATAGTTCCTACTTTGTAGAGTGGCCATCAATATTACACAAGACAGCCTATATGAAGCACATAGCCGAGTGAGTGCCAGGCACAACGTAAACCCTCCATATGTTAGCCTGTGATATTTTTTATCAGCTATTCTAATCGTTAGTGTCACCCCCACAATCCCTTTCATCCCTATCTCTGGTCTTCCTCTTTCCCTGTTAGAGAACCTTCATGAGGCCTGAGGATCTTTTGCATCAGAAAGTCAGCAACAACCAAAATACTTGTCTTGGCTCGGCTCGCTGGCTCACGCCTGTAATCCCAGCACTTTGGGAGGCCTAAGTGGGTGGATCACCTGAGGTCAGGAGTTCGAGACCAGCCTGGCCAGCATGGTGAAACCCTGTCTCTACTAAAAATACAAAACTTAGCTGAGCATGGTGGTGCGTGCCTGTAATCCCAGCTACTTGGGAGGCTGAGGCAGGAGAATCGCTTGAACCTGGAAGGCAGAGGTTGCAGTGAGCTGAGATTGTGCCACCACACTCTATCCTGGGCAACAGAGCGAGACTTGTCTTCCATGAGACTGAGATGAGACAGAACTTTGGAAGCTTAACATATAACTGCTGGAGAATAGTAAGAGGACTCCTCTCCCTGTCTCCCCAACTCTTGTGACAGGATTCTATCCAGTTGATCAGAGCATCTGTCATTATAGAAACAGGGCTCACATTGCATTGGAACTTCAAATGGTAAGGCTCTAATTCTCACTCAGTGGCTGTCTCTGCTCTCTGCTCCTATGAGGTTTCAGGTTATGATAGTTTCATTAGTCACGGGGAAAAAGTGGTTTATTAGGAAGAATGATAGAAAATAAATATGATGGGGGCAAAAGGGGATATATGGCTTGAGAGAGCCAGGAGTTTCACTGTGGACACTGGCAAGGTAGCCTTAGGAAAGCTCTTTTTCCTTCATTCCTATGCCTGAGTTTTCTGATTTGTAAGGCAGGGAGTGCCTCCTACAGTACCATGCACATCCATTTTAGGTACTCTATTAATACTAGATGGTAGCATGGAGCGATAGATGAGAGGCAGTTATTTTGCCTCTCAGGTTCATGGGAAAAAAATAGTTATTTGTAATAAATTTTACAAGGTTTAGGAAAATACCTTTCTTGTAAGTTTGATTTTAGGTATTTATATGCTAAAACTCACTTGTTGCTGTCTCTGAAAGAAGCTTGTAACTCCTTCTTCATTTACTTAATAAATATTTAATGAGCATATGCCAGCTACTGTGTTAGGTGCTGTGGATGCTAATATAAATAAGATGTTCTCCACTTCCTCAAATCTCATTAGTTTTAAGGGAGGAGTTAGATATACAAATGGATAATTACAAGACAATGTGATAAGTGTGACAATAGATGCATTTGTGGATTACAATTATGTCACTGCAATTTGACTTAAATCAAGTATAATATTGATGGCCCATAAAAATTTTTTTTAGAGTAAGTAATGCATGCATCTAGTACAAAAATCAGAAGGCACATAGGGTAAACAGAGAAAAGTAATTCAGACTCCCTGCTACCCTTATCTCTTGGTCATTCAGTTTCCTTCCTCAGAGGCAGCCAGGATTACAGTATATAGCCTATACATAAAAATAGCAGTTAATTAAAATGAAAACCAATTTTAATGTTTATGTTTTGAATATGCATAATTTCACAAATTAAAAATTTCAAAAGGGCCTGGGGAACAGTGGCTCATGCCTGTAATCCCAGCACTTTGGGAGGCTGAGGGGGGAGGATCACCTGAGGTCAGGAGTTCAAGACCAGCTTGGCCAACGTGGTGAAACCCTCTCTCTACTAAAAATACAAAAATTAGCCAGGAGTGGTGGCACACACCTGTAATCCTAGCTACTTGGGAGGCTGAGGCATGAGAATCGCTTGAATGCGGGACTTGGAGGTTGCAGTGAGCCGAGTCTGCGCCACTGCACTCCAGCCTGGGCAACAGAGTAAGACTCTGTCTCAAAAAAGAAAAAAAAAAAAATTCAAAAGGAAATAAAGGGGTACAGAGTAAATTGTTTGTCTCTGGAAAGAAAATGGGCATTTGGCCTAATCTAACCCAGGAGATGACAGTGTTAATCCTTGTACTTCATACTAGCTGCTGTAACAACCCTTAAATCTCAGTGGTTTAATACAATTGGATTGTATTTCTTTTTTTCTTTTTTTTTTTCGGACAGTCTCCCTCTGTCACCCAGGATAGAATGTGCAGTGGTGTGATCTTGGCTCACTGCAACCTTTGCTTCCGAGGTTCAAGCCATCCTCCCACCTCAGCCTCTGAAGTATCTAGGATTACAGACGTGCACCACCATGCCTGGCTAATTTTTTTTTTCGTATTTTTAGTAGAGACGGGGTTTAACCATGTTGGCCAGGCTGGTCTCGAACTCCTGACCTCAAGTGATCTGCCCACCTCGGCCTCCCAGAGTGCTGGGTTTACAGGTGTGAGCCACCACGCCTGGCCAGGAGTGTATTTCTTGATTACATCTCAGACTCATGCCAGATAGGCAGCTCTCCTAGATACCACATCACTCCTGTAGTTACAAGGTATCCGAGGTTCTTCCATGGTGTGGCTCTGCTATTTCCCAGCCCTTCTTTCCTAGCTGCACAGACTGGGGAATGTGAATTAAGGATTGTGGGAGATTTTAGTTGCCAACAGTGGAAGTGTTGTACATACATAATTTTGTCATTATTTCATTGGCCCCAACTAGTTATCTTCCCTCTCCTAGTTGCTGGGAAGGCTGAGAAATGTATTCTTTCTGTGCCCTGGAAGAGGAATATTACTTGTGAACATCAAGGTATTTATTCTCTGCCATAGTGTTCTGGTTCCTTAAACTTGACTCTAACCTTAGTATCTCTTCTCTTTCACTGTAGGTAGTATACCTGGCCAGTGAGACCTTCAACTATAGTGCCATTGACCGAGTGAAGTCCAGGGGCAAGCGGCTTGCACTAGAGAAAGTGCCAAAAGTTGGACAGCGGTTTAACCGCATCGGGCTACCACCAAAGGTATAGACGCACCTCTGGCTTATCAAGGGTCATGATTTATAGTGACATAGTCATCCAAGTGGTGAAGCAAGGTGCCTACAACTCAAATATGGGCACATGAATAACCTGCCCTGAGGATCCTGTCTTCCTCATTTCTGTCAAGTGGCTAAGGTTTGAAAAGTTGAGACCTAACTTTTCACTTTACTCCTCTGGTTCATTTGGATAGGTTCTTTAATTTGGATGGATGATCACTGTTACATCTCTTTCCTCCTGTACTTGCAGGAAATGAGGAAGTAAAGATCTTGAAAAGTTTTCCTTCTCTGATACAAACTCCATAGGGCCTTAATGGGTATCTGGCATATACTCCAAAGGTCTTTGGATTTGGGCAGTAGGGAAAAACCTTTGTTCCTCTTGGTTCCAGGTTGGTTCATTCCAGCTCTTTGTTGAAGGCTACAAAGATGCAGACTATTGGCTGCGACGTTTTGAAGCAGAACCTCTTCCTGAGAACACTAACCGGCAACTACTGCTCCAGTTTGAGCGGTTGGTGGTGCTGGATTACATCATCCGCAACACTGGTGAGCACCTGCAGGTGGTCCCATGCCCTGTGCCAGACTGTGTTGAGGCATGGGGAGGCCTGGAGGCTTGCAAGGCTTTGGAGTCAGAGTGCCTTGTCCAGACACATCATGTGTAGTTTTCAGAAGTGGTGAGGCCTGGAGTTAGTATTTGCATTTTATCTTACACTCTTTCCTGGTTCCAGACAGAAGACACTTAGCTCTTCCAAAGCACTGTGAAGAGTACTCTTACCCTTGATCCCTAGTCATTCTTGTAGCCTCAAGACCTGTAACAGGACAGTTTTGTCTTCCTGTAACTTCTTGAGGTAGATGTTTAGATCATTGACATTTAAAAAAAATTTTTTTTCAGTGCAATTTAAATTCAACTAGCCTGGTAAAATGTACATGCATTGAGGACAAAAGTCTTTAAATTCAGGCTGGACGTGGTGGCTCATGCCTGTACTCCCAGCACTTTGGGAGGCCAAGGTGGACGGATCATCTGAGGCCAGGAGTTCCAGACCAGCCTGGACAGCATGGTGAAACCCTATCTCTACTAAAAATACAAAAATTAGCCAGGTGTGGTGGCACGCACCTGTAGTCCCAGCTATTCAGGAGGCTGAGGTGGGAGAATAGCTTGAACCTGGGAGGCGGAGGTTGCAGTGAGTCACAATTGCACCACTGCACTCTAACCTAGGTGACAGAGCAAGACTCTGTTTCCAAAAAAAAAAAAAAAAGTCTTTAAATTCACCTTATTGGAGCTATATTTTGTCTGATATTTTAAACAGTAAAATGCATGTAACATAAAATTTATTATCTTAACCATTTTAAAGTAGTATGAAGTACATTCATATTGTTGTGCAACTGTCACCACCATCCATCTCCAGAGCTCTTTTTTGTTGTTGTTGAGACCGAGTCTTGCTCTGTCACCTAGGCTGGAGTGCAATGGCGCGATCTCAGCTCACTGCAACCCCTGCCTCCTGGGTTCAAGTGATTTTCCCACCTCAGCCTTCCAACTAGCTGGGATTACAGACAGCCGCCATCATGCCTGGCTAATTTTTGTGTTTTTATAGAGATAGGGTTTCACCATGTTGGCCAGGCTGGTCTTGAACCGACCTCAGGTGATCCACCCATCTTGGTGTCCCAAAGTGCTGGGATTACAGGCATGAGCCACCACGCCTGGCCTCTAGAACTCTTTTCATCTTGTAAAACTGAAGCTCTATACTCATTAAACAGTAACTCTTCATTCCCCCTCCCCACGTCCCTGGCAAGCATCATTCTGTTTTCTGTTTCTATGATTTTGACTACTCTAAGTACCTCATATAAGTGGAATAGTATAGTATTTGTCTTTTGGTGATTCGCTTATTCACTTAGCATAACGTCCTCAAGGTACATCTATGATGTAGTATGTATCAGAATTTCCTTCCTTTTTAAGGATAAATACTGATCCATTTTCTGTATATACCACATTTTGTCTATCCATTTATCTTTCAGTGAACACTTGGGTTGCTTCTGCATTTTAGCTATTACGAGCAATGCTACTATGAACATGGGTGTACAAATATCTCTTCAAGACCCTGCTTTCAGTTTTTTTGAGTATATATCCAGAAGTGGAATTACTGGATCATATATGGTAATTCTATTTTTAATTTTTTGAGGAACCACCATACTGTTTTCCACAGCAGCTGTGCCATTTTACATTCCCACCAACAGCACACGAGGGTTCTTTCCAGTGTCTCGCCAGCACTTACTGTTTTCTGTTTTTTCCTTTTCATATTTAATCTGCATTCTGCTGAATGTTTTCTGTTGTTTTGATAGTAACCATCCTGATGGGTGTGAGATGTTATCTTATAGTTTTGATTTGCATTTCCTTAATGATTAGTGATGTTAAGCATCTTTTTATGTGCTGATTGGCCAATCATATATCTTCTTTGGAGTTATCTATTTAAGTCCTTTGCCTATTTTTGAATTTTCTTTTTGGTCATTATTGTTGAGTTCTCTATACATTTGTTTAAAGTTCTCTGTATATCTAGCTATTAGTCCCATATCAGATATATAATTTGCAAATATTTTCTCTCAATCTGTTGCCTTTAGTTTTATTTTTTAAAGAGACAGAGTTATGCTCTATTGTCCAGGCTGAAGTGCAGTGGCACAATCATAGCTCACTACAGCCTCGGACTCCTGGGCTCAAGTGATCTTCTACCTCTGCCCTCCGAGTAGCTGGGACTACAGGTGTGAGGACCACGCCTGGCTAGTTTTTAAATTCTTTGTAGAGACGAGGTCTCACTGCGTTGCCCAGACTGGTCTCTAATTCCTGGGCTCAAGCAATCCTCCTACCTCAGCCTCTCAAAGTGCTGGGATTACAGGTGTGAATGACTGCGGCTGGCTTGCAACGGATTTTTTTGTGGATTGACTTTGTATGCTGCTACTTTGCTGAATTATTAGTTCTAGTAGTTTTTGTTTTGTGTGTGGAAATTTTAGGGTTATGCACACACACAATCATATCTATGAACAGACATAATTTTCCCTCTTTTTTTTTTTTTTTTTCCAATTTGGGTGCTTTTTATTTCTTTTTTCTTGCTTCAGTGCTCTAAGACTTCCAGTGCTATGTTGAATAGAAGTAAAAGCAGGCATCTTTTCATTGTTCTTGATTTTAGAGGAAAACCTTGCAGTCTTTCACCATTATGATGTTAGGGTCCTTTTTGCCCACCTTGGCACCCTCAAGCTATTTGCAAGCTGCTCCTGGAAGTTGTGCATATCTGGCTGCCATGTGGCTGAAGGGTGGGGGGTGGGTAGCTGCTTGTGGGGCTAAGAGCCAAAATTGAATGAAATTAACCACAATTTACTGTCCAGGCTTTCCCCTGCAAGTTGCAGGCCCTCCACAGACTCCAGAGCGCCAAAATAATTACATCAGACAGATTTTTGCCACTACAGTTGTTGTCCACGTGGGGAGACAGATTTCTGTTGTTTCCTACTCCACCATCTTCCCAGAATCCTCTCTCTTAGAGTATTGATTTTTAGCTTTTCTCCTTTCCGTTCCTTTTCTTTTCTTTTTTTTTTTTTTTGAGATGGAGTCTCGCTCTGTCGCCCAGGCTGGATTGCAGTGGTATGATCTTGGCTCACTGCAACCTCCACCTCCCGGGTTCAAGTGATTCTCCTGCGTCAGCCTCCCGAGTAGCTGGGACTACAGGTGCATGCCACCACGCCCAGCTAATTTTTGTATTTTTAGTAGAGACAGGGTTTCAACATATTGGTCAGGCTGGTCTTGAACTCCTGACCTCGTGATCTGCCCGCCTTGGCCTCCCAAAGTGCTGGGATTACAGGTGTGAGCCATCGAGCCCGGCTTCTTCTTTTCTAATATATGCACTTCAGACTTTAATTTCATCTTAAGCATAGTTTAGGTGTATCTTACAAGTGTTTTTTTTTTTTTTTCACTGTAATCAATCATTATAAAATATATTGAAAATTTTTTTATCCCCTCAGTTTATAGATGGAGACTATATTTTCTAATTTCCATTGTTCATTTCTTCTCTGACCCATAGTTTACTTAAAATAATTTTTTAGCTGGTTAGTAGGAAAATTTCAAAATACGCAGAAGTAGAGAGACTTGTATAATAAACCCCATGTACTTGTAACCACCTTCAACAATTACTATGTAAGGTCTCACTTCCTGCTACCCCCATCCCTGCTGGATTTTTTTTTTTCTTTCAACTAAGGCTTTGACTGGAACTGCTGAATTTTTTTTTTTTTTTTTTTTTTTTTTGAGATGGAGTCTCACCCTGTCGCCCAGGCTGGAGTGCAGTGGCCCAGTCTTGGCTCACTGCAAGCTCCGCCTCCCAGGTTCACACCATTCTTCCACCTCAGCCTCCTGAGTAGGTGGGACTGCAGGCGCCTGCCACCACGCCCAGCTAATTTTTTGTATTTTTAGTAGAGACGGGGTTTCACCGTGTTAGCCAGGATGGTCTCGATCTCCTGACCTCGTGATCTGCCCGCCTCGGCCTCCCAAAGTGCTGGGATTACAGGTGTGAGCCACCACGCCTGGCCACCGCTGGATTATTTTAAAGCAAATCTGAGACATCATTTTATAGCATCCATAGATACCTCCATATGTTCTTGAAGAGATAAAGACTTTTTTTTTTTTTTCAGTATAATCAGTATGTAATGTCCCATCAGTGTTCAGATTACCCCAGTTGTCTCATAAAAAAATGATTTTTATAATTGGCTTGTTGAAATCATGATATAAAGGTCCACATATTACATTTGGTTAATAGCTTTCTTTTCTGTTTTTTTTGGAGATGGGATCTCACTGTGTTGCCCAGGCTGGTCTTAAACTCCTGGGCTCAAGCAGTCCTCCCACCTCAGCCTCCCAAAGTGCTGAAATTACAGGCATGAGCCACTGTGTCTGGCCAGGTTAATATGTTTCTTAAATGTCTTCAATTTAGGGAAAGTTTCACATCTTTTTTTTCCCCTTGACTTTTATTTGTTGAAGAAACTGGATATTTGCCCTATAGAAGTTCCACATTGTGGATTTGGCACCCTCCATTCTCTGTATTTCCTGTAACTTTACTGCTTGAGTTTAAAGGCTTGATCAAATTCAGGTTTGATTTTTTTTTTTTTTTGGAGGCAGGGTCTCACTCTGTTGCCTATGCTAGAGTGCAGTGGTATGATCATAGCTCATTGCAGCAGCCTCCAACTCTTGGCTCAAGCTATCCTGCCTCAGCCTCCCAAGTAGCTGGGACTATAGGCACGTACCACCACACCTGGCTAATCTTATTTACAATTTGTTTAGACATGGGATCTCGCTATTTTGCCCAGGCTGGTCTTGAACTCCTGGCCTCAAGTGATTCTCTGCCTCCTCAGCCTCCCAAAATGCTGGGATTTCAGGTACAGCCTCTGCTGATATTCTTAATCTTGACTTTTATCTTTTTAAACATATTGAGGATTTTGTTGTGAACATTTTAAAGTCTGTATATTTTTATTGTTTGGAGCCCCTACAGATCTGTTTTAATTTTCAGTTGTTTCTCTTTGTTTTTATTCCTGTCATCTTGTTTCTTTGTGTACCTGGTTGTTTTTCACTGTCAAATACTGCCTATCAGAAATCGTAGAGCTGTATGAAGGCCTAAGATGTCATTGTAAATCCTGTCTGGAGGAAGATTTCTTTTGGCAAGCATCTAGGGCACTAGCAATCCAGTATCACTTTAATTTCGGTGTTGAGGGGAGCTTGGTGTATTTCTAAGGTGTAGTGCTTCAGGTCTTAACCCAAAGCATAGATGATATACGAGGGTCCTTTACCCCTGATCAGTTACTGGATTATAGTTTTTGTCTCTCTAGCTCCACAAGGCTCTTATAATTGTTGTACCTCTCAAGCTCTTAGCCAGCTCTTTCCAAATTGGCAGGTGCTGTGGGGGAAAAGAAGCCACAGTGCTGGGCTCCACTTCCTCCCATGGATTTCCTTTCTCTCCCATATCTTCACTCTTAAATTCTTTGTGGTCTTGTTAAAATCTCCAGTACCTTAAAGAGATCTAAAAATATTTTACCCAGCATTTGTAGTCATTCTCAGTAGAAGGGTTAGTCCAAGTGTCCAGAATACCTAGTCCACCATTACAAAAATTGAAAATCATCCCCCCTTTTTCTGCTAACTTTATATTTCTGTTCACAGATCGAGGCAATGACAACTGGCTGATTAAATATGACTGTCCAATGGATAGTTCTAGCTCTCGGGTAAGAGACTGAGATAAATCTTAAAGAGAATGAAGAGTATTTGCATAATATAGAAACATAAAATGGTCAGAGATGTAGTTCATATAAGTTCAGAAGAATCAGGGGGCGCATATGTTTAAAATTAATAGGTTAATATTTGGTATAGTTTTTCTCAATATGTGTTTCAAAGACATCCTACTGACACATGTTAATAGGAATAGCATGAAGAAAGGGTCAAGTAAATTTGGAACATATTATGTACTCTGTTCCTTTCTTCGAGCTTCCTATTGCACAGTAGCATAGTAAAGGTCTGAGAAGTACTACGTTAAACAAACCTATTTAAATTTGATTTCTACCCTTTTTAAGCCATGAGCCACTTTTCTCACAACAGACCGCAAGTCCACAGAACATAAGTTTAGAAAAAGCTGCTTCTGCAACTTGCTTTCCTTTCTCATTTCTTTCATCCTCCACCGTACTTCTCTATCACTGTTCAGTCTGCATGTTTTACAAAATTAGCAGAAGGCTGCCTGGGGGAGAGTGAGATTGGTTTTATTTCTTTTTTCTTTCTTTCTTTTTTTTTTTTTTTTTTTAAGAAACAGGGTCGGTTGGGCATGGTGACTCACGCCTGTAATCCCAGCACTTTGGGAGGCCGAGGTGGGAGGATCACCTGAGGTCAGGAGTTCCAGCCTGGCCAACATGGTGAAACCCCGTCTCTACTAAAAATACAAAAATTAGCCAGGCATGATGGCGAGAGCTTGTATTCCTAGCTACTTGGGAGGCTGAGACTCGAGAATGGCTTGAACCCGGGAGGCGGAGGTTGCAGTGAGCCAAGATCACACCATTGCATTCCAGCCCAGACAACAGAGCAAGACTCTGTCTCAAAAATTAAAAAAAAAAAAAAAAGAGAGAGACAGGGTCTTGCTCTGTTGTGCACGCTGGACTGCAGTGGTGCTATCCTAGCTCACAGCAGCCTTGGACTTCTGGGCTCAAAGCAGTCCTCTCACCTCAGCCTCCTGAGTAGCTGGGACTACAGGTGCAAAAGTTGTTTAATTTTTTGTAGAGTTGAGGTCTTGCTATGTTGCCCAGAATGGGGTTTTTATTCCTTATAACTTTTTTACTTTCTGTAATAGTGGCTCTCAAATTTTGTGCCTGAATCTTCTGAAGAGTTATTTAAAATAGTACACAGATTCTTCAGGCCTTTCCCTTAGAAATTGATTCATCAGGTCTGGAGTAAAACTCAGGATTCTGCACATTTAATAAGGTATCTCAGGGGATTCAGATTCAGGCATCCTGGAACCACAGTTCTTGTTCCTGTGATGGCACCCATGAACCTGAAGCATGGAGCCACATAGTCAGTGATTGTCTCTGACATGGGCTGTCACAGGTGACATGCCCACTCTTTTTACATTCATCTCTTGTCCTTTCCCTTTTCATGCACCATTGAGGCAGGAGAATAGACTCCCTTGTGCAAGAGCAGCCAGCTGTTATCTTCCGAGGCTGTTTTCTCGCTGGAAAATGTAGTTGTCACCAGTGAAGTAACATCTGAGTCAAGGTCCACACAAAAGGACCTTGGCCAACTGATATGGATTTTATTTCTTCTGTTCTGCTTTCAGGATTCTCATTTTCTTTCCCTAGGAGGAATGGCTTATAGTTATCTTTATTATTGTCATTATCCTTCTTACCAAGGTCTATAGCAACTCTTGGGGAAGTGTGCCTTTTCTGAGATAAGAACAGGACTCTTGAACTTTGAACAAGAGCCAGGTCAGAGGCACCAAAATGTGCTAAATTCAGATAACAACATGGAAGCCAGTTCAGAGAGTAGCTCAAGATAAGTTCAATAAGAATTGTTCTCTTGAGGGAGTTGGGATGAGTTGCTTTGCTACTAATTGGAAGGGCCTGAGGGAGATGGGTTTCTTCAGTCATTAGTCTTTCCTTGCTTTTCAGGACACAGACTGGGTGGTGGTGAAGGAGCCTGTTATCAAGGTGGCTGCCATAGACAATGGGCTGGCCTTCCCTCTGAAGCATCCTGACTCCTGGAGGGCATGTAAGTCTCAAGACAATGGTGGTCTGGCTCTTCCCTTGCTCGGTATATTTTCTCACTGTGCAGTGGAGATGATAATGTCTCTATCATAGGATTATTCTAAAAATTAATGAAATAATGCAGTTCAGGCACTTTAACACAATGGCTGGCATATGGCAACTATTTCATAATGTAAGCTGTTTTTCTAATTTTTGTCTTCTATGATTACCATTACAAGCATAAAGGTGATTAGAAATTAGAAGCATAAAGATGAGTTTTCTCATTGTCTCTTTGCATTCTTCTCGTTCTTTCTGAGGACCTTTTTTTTTTTGGAAATGGAGTTTCACTGTTGTTGCCCAGGCTGGAGTGCAATGGTGCGATCTGTGCCCACCGCAACCTCCACCTCCCGGGTTCAAGCGATTCTCCTGCCTCAACCTCCCAAGTAGCTGGGATTACAGGCATGCGCCACCACGCCCGGCTAATTTTGTATTTTTAGTGGAGACGGGGTTTCACCGTGTTGGCCAGGCTGTTCTCGAACTCCTGACTTCAGGTGATCCGCCTGCCTCAGCCTCCCAAAATGCTGGGATTACAGGTGTGAGCCACTGCACCTGGCCGAGGGCTATTTATTTTTTATTTATTTATTTTTTTGAGACAGAGTCTTGGTCTGTCGCCCAGGCTGGAGTGCAGTGGCATGATCTCGGCTCACTGCAACCTCTGCCTCCTGGGTTCACACCATTCTGCCTCAGCCTCCCGAGTAGCTGGGACTATAGGTGCCCACCACCATGCCCAGCTAATTTTTGTATTTTTAGTAGAGCCAGGGTTTCAGTGTGTTAGCCAGGATGATCTCAATCTTCTGACCTTGTGATCCACCCACCTCGGCCTCCCAGAGTGCTGGGATTACAGGCATGAGCCACTGCGCCTGGCCCTTTTTTAATGTTTTAATTTGTTATTTTATTGTTTTAGTGTATATTTCCTGAAATATCTTTTTTTTTCTGTTATCTGAGGACTGTCTTTCCATAATTTATTCCAATTGTGCCTCTAAATATAAGCTGCCTATCAGTGTTCTGTCTTCCTTGTTCCATCTCCTACCCTGTTGTAACAGAAGCTTCTGGAAAGGAGGAGAAATAAACGTAGGGAGTCAGTAGCCCCTTTTGCAGCATTAGTCTTCCTTTTCAGAAGGACCATCTCAGCATCTCGGTGACAAGTAGTTGCTTCTAGACCTTGCATCTGGGAGGGTCATGTAATGTCTGAGAATGAGCTCTGACATTAGGCAGCCCTGGGTTTGAACCCTGGTTCCTCTACTGACTAGCTGTGTAACCTTTACACTTAAGAGCACTTGTAAGTTTTTGTTTCTGTTGTATATCAGGGAAGAGGGGTTCTCCTTTAGAAAATGCCTTGACGAGTGGGGGACATAGATGAGCAGGGACTTTTCCAACACCAGCTTTGCCTTTGGCTTTTCCTCTTTTCAGATCCTTTTTACTGGGCCTGGTTGCCCCAGGCGAAAGTCCCATTTTCTCAGGAGATAAAAGATCTGATCCTTCCAAAGATATCGGACCCTAACTTCGTCAAGGACTTGGAAGAGGACCTATACGAACTCTTCAAGGTTAGCCCTGGGAACCTCAGCCCTATTATCATATGGAAGAAGGAATTTTTAATGGTTTTTTTTAATTGGTCCTGACAAAAGCCAAGAGGAAATGGCTAACACCTTTCTGACTTGAGTTAGCCAACGAATGGCAAGATTTCCACATGTGGACAGCAGGACCTGGTTTGGATGGGTTTGAGAGAAATGGGCAGGGGTGAGAAATCACACTGATGTGCCTCTCCTGTGCATCATGTGGCTGCAATGTATCTGCAGGGCTTTCATTTTAATATGGAGCACTGGAGCCTAGAGTTTGAGATGTAGAGGAAGATATTGACTTGTTTTCTGTTTCCTCATCTGTAAAGCAGGGAGTTCTTGTGGGAGTAGTTGACTTCACAAAGCTGCAGAAGCCTTATGCAGGTTTTCCTTATTAGAAAGTTTCTAACTGGGGGAGAAAATGGGTTCCTGTGAGGCATTCACACAGGTTCCATCTCCTTCTGGTCTTCTTTTGCAGAAAGATCCTGGTTTCGACAGGGGCCAGTTCCATAAGCAGATTGCTGTCATGCGGGGCCAGGTAAGCCTGGGACATCCTCCCAGTATCTTTGGCGTCTCTGGGAGTGTTGTGTGCTCAGGTTGAACAAATGTTTGAAGCTTGTGTTTTATACCCCCCTTTTTTTTTTGAGACCAAGTCTCACTCTGTCACCCAGGCTAAAGTGCAGTGGCATGATCTCTGCTCACTGCAACCTTGGCCTCCCAGGTTCAAGCAATTCTTGTACCTCAGCCTCCCAAGTAGCTAGGATTACAGGCGCATGTCACAATGCCCGGCTAATTTTTGCATTTTTAGTAGAGATGGGGTTTTACCATGTTGGCCAGGCTGGTCTCGAACTCCTGACCTCAAGTGATGCATCTGCCTCCGCCTCCTAGAGTGCTGGGATTACAGGCGTGAGGCACCGCGCCTGACCGTGTTTTACACCTTTTTTCAGTATGTTCTGTACGTTATTTTTGGCTCTACCTTAACACCTACGAGAGGAAAAGTGGCCCTCCCAATTCTCCCACTTCTTCCCTGGAATCCAGTGCTTGATGAAGCACTTAATGTGCACTTATCTCCATGCTAGTTGCTAGGTAATTCATTGGTAATTAAACTAATGCTTTCTGTCCTAGAGTTGCTCAAGGCAGGCTGTATGTTTTGGTGGTTAAGACCTGGGCCCTGGAGCCAGACTGCTTCACTACTTGGAAGCTCTGTGGCCTGGGGCAAAAGCCTCTGTTTTCTTGTTCATAAAACAGAATAGTAATAATAAATTGCACAGTTGGCTGGAGGATTTCACGTGATAATGCTTATCAATCATTTAGTAAAAAGAGTACTGGGCACATGAAGCACTCAGATATTGATTACGGTTATAATTATGTTGTTGTAGGTACAACTTACATTATTCCTTCTCCTTCCACTTCACCTTCAAAGGGAGCTAAGGAAACCAAGGGGATTGTTGATCTTCCAAAGCGTAGTAAAGAAATGCTTGAAAAATGGTTTGAAAACTCTATAGGGTACTGGTATTATGCTTATCACTTTGAAGTCTTCTTCAAGACAGTTGGGATGACCTAGTGGTTAAGGGTACAAACTGTGGTCACAGTGCCTGGGTTTTTGAAGCCTGGCTCTGCCATTTACTACCTGTGAGATTTTGGGCAAGTTACTTAATCTCTCCTTCCCTTAGTTTCCTGATGTTTAATGTGGGATCAATAATAGTAGCTGAGACCAGGCATGGTGGCTCACACCTGTAATCCCAGCACTTTGAGAGGCTGAGGTGGGCAGATCACTTGAGCTAAAGAGTTGGAGACCAGCCTGGGCAACATGGTGAAGCCCCATCTCTACAAAAAATACAAAAATTAGCTGTGAGTGGTGGCGCACACCTGTAATCCCAGCTACTCAGGAGGCTGAGGTGGGAGGATTGCTTGGGCCTGGGAGGTCTAGGATGCAGTGAGCTGAGATGGCACCACTGCACTCCAGTCTGGGGGACAGAGTGATAACCTGTCTCAAGATAATAATGGTACCCGCCTTACAGAATTATTATGAGATAAATGATTTGAAACAGTTAGAGTAGCACCTGGCATATTGAAGTATTCAATTTGTAGTATTAATAGCTGTTAGGATTATGATTTTTGTATACAGAAAATTCAGCTTCTCCCATCTTTAAAGGGCAAGAGGATCTTCTCAGCCTTAATTCTGCATTTACTTCTTCCTTCCATTTATCTAAAGACGTCTGATGACAGCACCTCCTGGGTTTGCTGAGCCCATTTTTCCCTGGAAGTGGGTTGGACAGAGGTTTTTTTTTTCTTTTGAGACAGAGTCTCACTCTGTCACCCAGGCTGGAGTGCAGCGGTGAGATCTTGGCTCACGGCAACCTTCACCTCCCAGGTTCAAGTGATCCTCCTGCCTCAGCCTCCAAGTAGCTGGGATTACAGGTACATGGCACCACACCTGGCTAATTTTTGTATTTTTAGTAGAGATGGGGTTTCACCATGTTGGCCAGGCCGGTCTCAAACTCCTGATCTCAGGTGATCTGCCTGCCTTGGCCTCCCAAAGTGCTGGGATTACAGGAGTGAGCCACTGAGCCCGGCCTGGACAGAGGTTTTAAGAACTACAATTATTGTAGCTGTCTGAATACCAGTAACATGGTATTCCTACATTTCCCAAGTAATGTAAGGGCCCAATTAGGCTGGCAGAATTTTTGGAAACATTAAAAGCCACGTGATAGACTCAGATGTTATGGAACTCAGCATAAAGGAATAAACTGGCTTCTCCAGTTGATATAGGCTGTGCCTCTGTCCATATTGCAATGTCTTACCTAATTCCATCCCAGCTCAGTTCCTTGCCAGCCCTTCTCCCATTACTCAGATAGAGCCATTATTCAGAGTGGTAGGAGAGGTTGGGGTAGTGCAGTTTTATTTCTCTCCATCTTGTGCTCCTAATGTCTTCAGAGGAGCTTTTGCTATCTTGTAACCTAGGGTGCCTACTACCTTAGGGTGACCATCCAGCTCCTTCCAACATGCACATGGCCAGTATATCACTCATGTGCTTACTTGTCTACCATTCACACATCAAAGCAAAATGGTCCTCTGCACTACAGAAATCTGACAAAGCACAGAGAAAAGAGGTCATAACCCTGTCTTACATAGCTGAGCCATTATCACAGGATGGGCTGCAGTACAAGGGCCCTGAGATGTAGGGAAAGAGTGAAGAGGCCCCACAGGGACACAGTCAGGTGATAGAAGTTGTTACTCAAAGGCTTCTCACCAGGAGTTAAAGAATCTAGGGTCTGAGAGAAAGCCTCTTTAACATTTTCTTTTTCTTTTCTTTTTATTAAAGACAGGGTCATGCTCTGTCACCTAGGCTGGAGTGCAGTGGCCCAATCGTAGACCACTGCAGCTTTGAACTCTACGTTCAAGAAGTCCTCCCCACTCAGCCTCCTGAGTAGCTGGGACCACAGGCATGCACCACCATTTCTGGGTAATTTTTTTTAAGAGGTGGGGTCTCACTATGTTGCCCAGGCTGGTCTCAAACTCCTGGCCTCAAGCAATCCTCCTGCCTTGGCCTCCCAAGGTGCTGAGATTATAGGCATGTGCCACCACATCCAGCCCAACATTTTCAAAGATAGTATTTATTCTTTAGTATTATGTGACTGCTATACTTTTTCTTCAATTTTAAAAAATAATTTTTCTTTTTAAATTCTTTGTTCTCCTTTCTTTTTAGTCCTGGTTCCAGGCTTATCTTCAGCTTTTTAATTTGGAAATTTTCAAACCTCAGTAAAGTTGAACGAATGGGATCTTCTAGATTCTTCAGTTGTTATATTTAGCCAGATTTATCTCATATGTCTACGTATTATCCATTGATGTATCTGAATAATATCTATTTAATTTCTCTCTCTCCCTAGATATGCTTTTTTGCCAAATCTTTTGAAAATAAGTAGTAGACAATTTGACATGTTTACCCCAGATACTCCCGTAATCACCTTTCAGTTCTTCACCCCGATATTGTGCTTAAGACTGTTTGGAACAGTGTAGGATGCTGGCAAGTACCAAAACAATTAAGTAAAAAAGAAATTTGTTACCGATTGGGTAACAAATGACCCCTGTTGCAGGTGTATCTCTGCCTCTTTATAGGCAGCAGTTGTGTAAGAGGATATTTGTGGCTTGAGGGCTGTGTGTCTGTGTGATTTCGGGGTGCAGTCTAGCTTACCCTCCCATGGTCTGTGACCTGGCCATGAAATCTTCAACATCTAGTGTTTTAAAGGAGATAGGGCCAGGCGCGGTGGCTCATGCCTGTAATCCCAGCACTTTGGGAGGCTGAGGCGGGTGGATCACCTGAGGTTGGGAGTTGGAGACCAGCCTGACCAACATGGAGAAACCCCATCTCTACTAAAAATACAAAATTAGCTGGGTGTGGTGGTGTATGCCTGTAATCCCAGCTACTCGGGAGGCTGAGGCAGGAGAATTGCTTGAACCTGGGAGGCGAAGGTTGCTGTGAGCCGAGATTGCGCCATTGCACTCCAGCCTGGGCAAGAAGAGTGAAACTCCTTCTCAGAAAAAAAAAAAGAAAGAGAGAGAAGATAGGACACCTTCAGCTTTTGTACTGTCCTACCAGAGAAGATAAATGGTGGTGATACTAATTTTGACAAAGAGGAGAAACTGTGTCCTCATGGACACATAACTGAAATACCTGTAAAATACTGACAAAAGATGGTGAGTACTGGACTCAGTGGCTCATGCCTGTTATCCCAACACTTTGGGAGGCCAAATTGGGAGGGTCATTTGAGGCTAGAAGTTGGAGGGTGCAGTGAGCTATGAATGTATCACTGTACTCCAGCTTGGGTGACAGAGTGAGACCCTGTCTCAGAAAAGAAAAAAAAAAAATTAGGGGAAACTGGGCAAATGCTATATAGGAACTCTCTGTACTGTCTGCAACTTTTCTCTAAATTTAAAATTATTCCAAAGTAAAACATTTATTTTTAAAAAAAGATGATGAAGAGATAGTGTTAGAAGGAGAATCCAAATGAAATGTTGGCTTTTTACTTTTTTTGTTTTGTTTTGTTTTTGAGTTTTCGCTTAGACTGAGTGCAATGGCGCAATCTCAGCTCACTGCAACCTCCACCTCCTGGGTTCACATGATTCTCCTGCCTCAGCCTCCCAAGTAGCTGGGATTACAGGCATGCGCCACCATGCCTGGCTAATTTTTGTATTTTTAGTAGATATGGGGTTTCACCATGTTGGCCAGGCTGGACTTGAACTCCTGACCTCGTGATCTGCCCACCTCGGCCTCCGAAAGTGCTGGGATTATAGGCATGAGCCACCATGCCCGGCCCAAAACCACCTATAATTTCTTGAGACCCAGAGGTGACCACTGCCAGCTGCCAGACTTTTTTCTACACTATAGGTAGATAGGAAGATAGAATTTTAGAAAGTAAAAGTGGGGTCACAGTCTAACACTGGTTCCTTTTCTGCTTTCCTTTGCATCTAACACAACAGTGTGATCGCTTCTTTGCCAATACATTTGTATATATATCTGATAGTTCCCTGGTTAAATTTCTATATATTTCAGGATAATTGTTTCTTATCCCTTAAATTATTAACTAATTCAATTTACATCTTTTCACTGTTATAAACAATATTACATTATATATTTTTTGGAACTAAATGTTTTTTGCATATCCATTAGTGTTTCCTAAAAATGGAATTGCTGAGTCAGGGTCTGTTCTCCTTTTTTTTTTTTTTGAGACAGGGTCTCGCTCTGTTGCCCAGGCTGGAGTACAGGGGCATGATCTCAGCTCACTGCAACCTCCACCTCCCAGGTTCAAGCAATTCTTAAGCCCAGCCTCCAAGCAGCTGGGATTACAGGTGTGCACCACCCCACCTGGCTAATTTTTTTGTATTTTTAGTAGATACAGAGTTTTGCCATGTTGGCCAGGTTAGGATCTGTTCATTTTTAAGTGTTTCTGTGTGTGTGTGTTTTTTTTTTTTCTTTTTGTTTTTTGAGACGGAGTCTCACTCTGTTGCCCAGGCTGGAGTGCAGTGGCACAATCTCGGCTCACTGCAACCTCCGCCTCCTGGGTTCGAGTGATTCACCTGCCTCAGCCTCCCCAGTAGTTGGGACTACAGGCATGTGCCACCACGGTCGGCTAATTTTTTTTGGTATTTTTAGTAGAGACGGGGTTTCGCCATGTTGGCCAGGCTGGTCTGAAATTCGTAACCTCAAGTGATCCACCTGCCTTAGCCTCCCAAAGTGCTGGGATTACAGGCATGAGCCACTGTGCCTGGCAAGTGTTTATTTTTTTGAACTCTCCCCAACTCTGAGTCGTTCTTCTGTATCTTTACTAACTGGAGGGCAAAAAAATAAAGGATTTGTTTTCATTTGTATTTTTTAAATGATTAGAGAGGTTTCCATTTTCTGTTTTGCTCATTTCTACTTTTGTAAATAGCCTATTTGCATGATTTTCCATTGGTGTTTTTAAAAATTGATTGGTAGAAGTCCTCTCTACTGATCTGCTTTCAGAGGCAGATCTGGAATGCTGAGGCCTCTCCCTCACCCATCTCCTTTTTCCCACTGCAGATCTTAAATCTGACCCAGGCCTTGAAAGACAACAAGAGTCCCCTGCACCTCGTCCAGATGCCACCTGTGATTGTCGAGACGGCCCGTTCCCACCAGCGGTCTTCTAGCGAGTCCTATACACAGAGCTTTCAGAGCCGGAAGCCCTTCTTTTCATGGTGGTAGCTCCAGAGACAGGCAGAGGAAATATTGTCAGAGACTGGTGGGAGGAAGCCTGGGGAGTGGGGTGCAGGAAAAGCCAGAGAAGCTGGTGGAGAGCAGCACCTTTAAGAGCCCTCTCTGTCTGCTTGCCACCCCGCTCAGGGCTTTCCCACCCACAAGGAGAAGCACAATCAGGAACAGTGAGTGCTCCTTGCCCTTCTGAGTGCGGGGGAGGCTGGAGCTCCATGCACGTAGTCCAGATGCCTGGGAAGGAACATCTCCCTTCCAGCATCTGCTGGTGGCAGGCTGGGACAGTCCCTTCCTTCCCTGACACCCTGCTCTATTGCAATTCCCTATTATATTCTGCATCAGAAAAACAAACAAAACAAAAACAACTTTAAATGCTTGTAGCAGAATCCTGGGTTATCTCACGTCTGAAACCTTTAATCCAGGCCTAAATTTGCATAGACCTGACATTCAGCTGCCTTGCAGTTGCTTCCTCCCATGAGCCAAGGCAGTGTCAGAGGGCACCTGGATGACTTGCAGTACCACAGCACTGGGACAGACAGAAGCCACACCTTTCTTTTGAGTTTTTGCCAAGCCTCCTCCATCTCCCACCAGTGCTGTGGGCTGGCTGCAAGCCTCCAAACAGTTCTCCTGGAAGGGAGGTTTTTGCTTTACCCCCGCCAGCACTTCCGCACACAATCATACAGAACCTCTCTGCTCTCTGCTGGCCTACAGCTTGTCTCTTTCTCAAGCAGAGGCAGGAAGAGCTAGTCTTAGCATTTATATTTTAATAGGAAGTTGACTCCCAGCATGTAAAAGTGATCCACGCAGCCGGAGTGTATGCCGGGAGCTAAGTCGTCTATGGGTGAATGTAGCCCACCTTGCTTCCTGAGTCCTTGGTCCCAATCTTCTCATTTGTTCCTGTCGTTTTAAATTTTTTCCCCCCAATTCTTTTGATGTAAGACTTCAGTTTATCTTCTGGAGTGGGTCTCTGCAAGGGTTCTGGGATGAGTCTTGGCTTCTAAGAGGACAGGCTATTAGGTTCTTGGACTTTTTTCTGTGCTACCGCTGCTGCTTGGTGGAAGTAACAGGATGTGGATTCTGCCTCATAAGTGGCAGTTTCCCTTTTCTCTCTGACTTGTCCTAGGCTGATTTCTCTATGGTTTCCCTGAGAAAGGTGGGACCCAAAGGAGAGAGGCCTTCAAACTGTCCCAGGTCCTGCCCAGCTCAGTGCGTATCTTCTTGCTTCCATGTGTCTTTTCCCCTGCTGCCTCACTCCCCATCCCCACTTGCCAGGTGTTTGAGCTGTTTCTACACCAAAGCAAAGTACGGCCTCAGGAGGGAGTAAAAAGGGTGCCATCTGTGTCTGAGGGGCAGCTGTGTTCATGTCCTGTGCTACTGGACATTTCATAATTCTGGCACCTTGCGATTGGTCAGTCAACCTCAGAAAGTAACTATCTTGAAGGTTTGAAAAACAACCAAAGAAAGGGAGTGAGGACTATGGCTGCATGTCCTCTGCTTGCCCAGCTGCAGAGCAGAGATGTGCAGCCCTCTGGTCAGCTGGTCCAGGCTGGTCCCCGCCGGTCCCCTTCCAGTCCAGCCACCAGGAGCCCACTTGTCCCAGGCTTCCACCTGGCTGACAGGAAGAATCTCTGAGAGCCGGATGTGCATGCCCTGTGGACGAAGGTACAGCTCGCCTGCCTGCCCCAGCCCCAGCCCCGACAATCACATGCAGCTGACTCGGACACTGGCCTTGGGAACAATGTTTGAGAGAACACCGGCACGTGTTCTTGACTGTAGGAGCCAGAAGGGGACCCAGGTGTGCATAGCTCTCTGTAGACATTTTTACCCAAACCTGTTGGTAAAGCACCCATCTGGTGCTCAAGAGAGCCTGGGGGTCTAACAGGGAGCCCGGCTGCCTCACCTGGCCACAGCCTCCACACCAGATCTGCACATTGTCTTGATCCAGACCAGCTCTGTGATCAGAAGGAAACTGGGTCCGATGTAGGAGCAAGCTGGTCCTGGGCCTGGCAGGCAAGAGTGTGGGCATCCTTTCCTGGCCTTTCTCCACTCTCCCTCAAGCCTGTGCTCAGGTTGCCTTGAATGTGGACTCTGGAAGAGCCAGGGGCCCAGAATGCTGGGGGAGGCTTCTGGGTGGCACTCATGAAACAACGTCCCTCTGCCAGCCATAGGCCCTGCCTCCAGTGTCAGGGAATGGAGGCTGGGCTGCGAGAGTGCTGCTGCCCCGTGTCGTTCTTCTAATCCACTGTAGAAATTGTACGTAATGTATTTAAATCAACGCAAATGTATGAATAACAAATCCAGTTCTGACCTTTTTTGTCAGTTTCTTTGGGGGAAGGAAGACAAGGTAGGAACCGAATTTTGAGGGCAAAGAAACCTGTTTCCACGGAGTTGCTGAGACGTGGCTTCTGGGGCTATTTCTCCCTAGTAAAGGACGATCCAGGTCCTCATTTCCAAAGTCCCGATGCTCTGAAAACCAAAAGTATTTTCATAACCCATTTGAAACCAAACCTGACCTGAACCTACACTGATGGGAAGCTATTGGTAATTATGATGTGTCCCTCTTAGTGTGATTCTTTGTTGCAGAAATGTCAATATATTTTATGACATGGTTCCCTACTAGGGATTATACAGTATTTGCCCTGACTACTTCCTAAGAGCCAAAAATAAAAAATGTGAATTCCAAAATAATCTAGTGGCAAGGGCTTGGGATAAGAAATGTGGACCTACAGGCTGGGTGCAGTGGCTCACACCAGTAATCCCAGCACTTTGGGAGGCTGAGGTGGGTGGATCGCCTGAGGTCAGGAGTTTGAGACCAGCTTGGCCAACGTGGCGAAACCTTGTCTCTACTAAAAATACAAAAATTAGCTGGGTGTGGTGGCACACGCCTGTAATCCCAGCTACTCGGGAGGCTGAGGCAGGAGAATCGCTTGAACCCGGGTGGTGGAGGTTGCACTGAGCCAAGATCGCACCACTGCATTCCAGCCTGGAGTAAGACTCTGTCTCTAAATAAATTAAATTAAATAAATAAATAAATAATAAAATAAAATAAAAAAGAGGACCTACCTACACTCAGGTAGTAGTGGTTCCTCCTCTCGGCCACCAGAGGGCAGCCCTGCCCTGTGTACATCACTGCCCCACTTCAAACCCTGAATAATCAGGCAATTAGGGTGGGTGGAGAGGGAGAAGAAAGCTAATAAGCACAGAGTATGCCTCTCTTGAGGTGGAGCTAGAACTGCGGGAAAAACCCTGCCTTCAAGGGTTTCCAAGCCAAGGGAAGCCTAGGATATAATGCAGGCAGCTTCAGAATGATCGGTCCACCTTGGGATGGTCAGCCCATAAGGATGAAGAAACCAAATGAGGAGCTGGCACCACTAGTTTGACTGCAGATTAAGCCAACCCAAGGCCCCAGCCTACTGTGCAGGGCTGACCATGACAGTCTTCCCCCTTCTCTGATCCTGTGGATCAGGACTGCTGCAGAGACTCCCCTCTCTACTCCCGATCCAACAGGCTCTGGAAAAGGGGGCTGTGATCCAGGAGCTTGGCATGGGGGTGAAAAAGGAGAGGGAGGTGAAAAGGACAGAGGAGGCCAGCGCTGATTTTTCCTTCCTGGGGACACTCTTGCCCCTCCCCCTCTGTTTCAGGTCCTCCCCTTCTGTGAGACTCACACAGCTCTTGATGCAAATGTTTTTATTTGCCACTTAAACCAGTTTCCCTGTGCTCTCCTGATGGTGCGGGGTGTGGAACAGGCTGCCGGAACCATGGTTTACAGTAGTAGCAGGTAGATTAGTAGCATGAGTGGTGAAATGCTGCATCTGAGTGCCTGTCGCTTGGCTCTCAGGGGAATATCATGCAGCCCAGGAATAGTGTTAGATTGGGAAGGACTGTGGCAGGAACAGTCACTGTCTCTCCTCATTTTGGTGAGGAATGGGTCCCAAATAATGGAGAACTCAGCCGAAGCATCCAGTCTTGTTCTGAATGGAGCAGGCCAGTAGCAGCGGCCTCTTGCTTTCATTTACCCCTTTGGGCTGCTTGCCTAAAGTCTCTCTTCCTTCTTCACCTCTCCAGGCCCTTTGGCAAGAGGGAAGACACTGCCATTCCTGGCTCTTTCCCTGGATCAGTGTCTGATCTGGTGGAGGTAGCTTGTGGGGCCTGGCTTCCTCCAGTTCCGGCGGATCCTGGCACTTTTCCTCCTAGAGTGCAGATATTGCTCATTGGAGGCTGTCTCCGTGGCATTCTGTGGGTCGGCCAGTGGAGAGTGGGGCTCCAGGATTCTGCAGAGAACAAGTGTATGATTAGCCAACATCAATAGGGAGAATGGAATGGGGACTTCAAGAGATTTTGTCGTGGTGGACCATAAAACATACGATTTGGAGCAAAATGAGACCAGGGCTCTGGTCTGGTCTTTCCCCCTCTGAGAACTGTCTGACCAGACAAAGTTTACAGATTTCTCTGCAGTAGAAAGGGTTGGACCAGATCAGGTTGTGCAAAACTCAACATTTCTTCATCCTCAGCCTGTACTCATGGCAGATGTCATTAATTAGTCATGCTAGTAAACTGGTTTGATAAGCAGTGACTACTAATCAACTGGAGTTAAATACAAGCTATGACACTGACTTGCTATCTCAGGATCTGATGACCTCCAAAGGCCTGTTCAGGTCTGATGTTATGATTGTGGGCCCCAGAGAAGGCAGCAGAGAGATGAAGCCCAGAGCATCACCCATAGTGATTGGTTGAGGCAAAGTGGTTCAGCTCCCTCCCTTTGGGTTCACTGTTCCTGGGCTGGCAGTGGCCTAGGCAAAGACGTGGCCAACTAGGGAGACTGGGGAGAGATCTCAAGGTAAAAGTTTTTCGACAATTTTTAACCCATAATGCCTCGACAGTACGTTCCTAGGCTATATTCTCTGTAATCCCCCAGCCAAGATTTTAATTAGGCTTTAAAAAAAAAAAAAAGATAGAATCTCACTCTGTCACTCAGGCTGGAGTGCAGTGACAGGATCATAGCTTACTGCAGCCTCAAACTTCTGGCCTCAAGTGATCTTCCTACCTCAGCCTCTGGAGTAGCTGGGACTGCAGGTGCATGCCACCATGCCTGGCTAATTTTTCCGTGTGTGTGTGTGTGTGTGTGTGTGTGTGTGTGTGTGTGTGTTTTCAGAGACAGGATCTTGCCATGTTGCCCAGGTGTGTGTGTGTGTGTTTTCAGAGACAGGATCTTGCCATGTTGCCCAGGTGTGTGTGTGTGTGTTTTCAGAGACAGGATCTTGCCATGTTGCCCAGGCTGGTAAACTGAGAATAACGGCAAAATGAGGTGGTGCTACTAGGACTCCGGCATCTCTTTCCATGAGAGTTCACAGGGTTGTATATGACTCCAAAAGTAACAGCAATCTTTTTTTTTTTTTTTTTTTTTTTTCTTGAGACAGAGTCTCGCTCTGTCACCCAGGCTGGCTGGAGTGCAGTGGCACCATTTCGGCTCACTGCAACCTCCACCTCCCAGATTCAAGTGACTCTCCTGCCTCACCCTCCTGAGTAGCTGGGATTACAGGTGCGTGCCACCATACCCAGCTAATTTTTGTAATTTTAGTAGAGACAGGGTTTCACCATGTTGGTCAGGCTGGTCTCCAACTCCTGACCTAGTGATCTGCTTGCCTCGGCCTCCCAAAGTGCTGGGACTACAGGGATGAGCCACCACACCTGCCAACAGCAATCTTTTAAGTGCCAACCAAGTGGTGACACTGTGTAGACCTTATAACCACCCCAGTGGTAGGCAGGCACTTTACAGTGAGGCCAAGTAACTAGCTCCAGGCCACACAGCCACACAATGGTGGAATAGGCATTGGTGCTCTTCCCTCAGCCATCCAGTTCTAGGAACCTACCTGAGGCGGCTGCAGTGGTGTAGCGAGTGGCCCAGGGGTTTCTGCCTTGGGGGCCTCTTCCTACGCAGCCTCTTGAGGGCCTCAGCCACACGGTGGTCCCCTGCACATTCCCAGATGATCTGTGCCCGTTCCTCGGCCAGCTGGTCCCCGCTGCGTTGAAACAGGCCTTGGATCTGCAGCAGCTCAGTGTCCTGGAAGATGTTGGCTGAGGCCTGCTTGCGGCCCCGGGCCTCAGTCGGGGCCTGCCAAGGGGGTGGCTCACTGACCACCGAGGCTGGGGTACCCATTGTGGATGCTCTGAGGATGCAAAGCATGGAGACATCAGCAACTCAGCTGGTCCTTCCCAGACCTGGGGGTCCTGGCTAATCCTAGGACTTCTGATGCTTCCATTCTCCAGCAGATAAACTGGAGGAAGTCTCTTGCCTTAAAATCACTTAAGCACTTATGTGTCAGACCCCCATATTATCTCATTTAGGATTCACAGCAACCCGTGAGGTAAGAATTATTGTTTATCCTCATTTTAGCGATGAAGAAGTGCAACTCAGAGGGGTTAAATGACTTGCCACTGTCATAAAGCCACGTGCACATGCAGAGCCAGCAGTGCAGACACCAGGATGCCCAGTACTTGCTTCATGTGTAAGAGCTTGCTTCACATAGTATCAAGGAGATGTAACAAGCACAACAGCCCTGTTAGGTAGGTATTTTTATCTTCTTCAATGTCACAGATGAGGAATCTGAGGAAAGGTTAAGTCATCCATGGTTATGCAACTAGGATGAGAACCCAGGCCTCTCTGATGCTAAGGCCCAGGTGCTGTAGCACACAGGTAGGAGAGGAGTTGTGGAGCTGGGCTACCCAAGTTGGAATCCCACTTCTACCCCCTCCACCACTTACTGGCTGGGCATCCCCCCTGCCTCAGCTGCCTGCCATTTCAAATTATCACCTGGTACTACTACCTACTTTGTAGGATTAATTTGAAGATTGAAGGAAGACAAAGTATATAGAATAGTGGTCAGTGTTTTCAATCTATAAAATTGAGACATCATCCCACCTCCTATCTTCAAGACCTTGAGGATGAACCAAATCCATATAATTTAGCAAACATAGTATGAAATGAGCCAATCAGATCTAAGCACAGTCCAGTGGACCTAATGAGCGAGAGGTGGAGGCAAAAGAGGAGGCTACAAGGGTTAGAATATACTGTCAAGGGCAGAGGCTGAAATTTATAAGAAAGTTCAATAGAAGTTAGGCTGTGTGTCAATGTCTCCCATCATATCCAGGAAGTGAAAATTAAAGGATCTCCCTTGATTCTAGATAGTTCACTTTGAATAATAAAGGCCTAAGAAGCTTACCCATCACATCCTTGTATCCAGCACAGCCTGGAAACAAAGGAAGACTGGCATTACATAGAACAGGTTTCGAGTCCCAACTCTGACACCTTAAGCAAGTTACCCAACCTCCTCTCTGAGCCTGTTTCCTTAACTGTCAAATGGGGATAAGATTACCCACTTCTTAGGGTTATAGTAAGGATTAAATGAGCCCAGTATATCAGTTACCCAATGAGAGCTATAGTTGGCCCTCAGCATCTGTGGGTTCTACATCCAGGGATTCAACTAACCTTAGATAAATAAAAAATTTAAGAATACAATGATGTGGCTGGGCATGGTGGCTCACATCTGTAATCCCAGCACTTTGGGAGGTGAGGCGGGCGGATCACCTGAGGTCGGGAGTTCAAGACCAGCCTGACCAACATTGAGAAACTCGGTCTCTACTAAAAATACAAAATTAGCCAGGCATGGTGGCGCACGCCTGTAATCCCAGCTACTCGGGAGGCTGAGGCAGGAGAATCACTTGAACCCAGGAGGCAGAGGTTGCGGTGAGCTGAGATCCCGCCATTGCACTCCAGCCTGGGCAACAAGAGCAAAACTCCGTCTTAAAGAATACAATGATACAACAATTAAAAAATACAAATAAAAAATGGATACGTTGTAACTACAGAGCATTCACATTGTATTAGGTATTATAAGTACCCTAGAGATGATTTAAAGCATGCAGGAGGATGTGCGCAGTCTATAGGCAAACATGGCATTTTATGTAAGTGACTTAAGCATCCCATGGAGGAGCCTGGAACCACCCTCCATGGATACTGAGGAATTTATAAATGCAAATCCTCCTCTGTTGGCCTCTGTGACCTTTGTACCTGGGTCAGGGGTACAGGTGAACCCTCCGTTCCTCCAAGCTGTGTGGCACAGCCAGCTGATGACAGGCCTGTGCTCCCACCCCTCTCTCCCAGCCTCAGGGCTGTTGGGGAGAGGAGGAGCAGGTCCTGCTGCTTCCCCAGGGCCTGGCTGCCTGAGTCAGACCTCATTTCACAGCCAGCTACAGAGACAGCTGTCAACAGCA
Organism: Nomascus leucogenys; assembly: GCF_006542625.1. Classification (NCBI taxonomy): domain Eukaryota; kingdom Metazoa; phylum Chordata; class Mammalia; order Primates; family Hylobatidae; genus Nomascus; species Nomascus leucogenys. Next base: position 35,957,207 of record NC_044383.1, on the reverse strand, counting down.
ACCAGCTTCCAAAGGGGGAAAAGGAACATTAAAATACTTTTAAATTAAAATATTTATATGCTCATCATAAGAGGCAAACAGTACAAAAGCTTATATATAAAAGCTTTTCCAATTTCCTATCAACCCACTTGCAGAAGTAACCCTTCCCCTAACCTGCCTTTTGTTCTCTGTAAGAGTTTGAATTGTCTCCGCCCCAATCATACTCCCAAAATATGACTCCCTCCTTTGCCCTGGCCTTCTCTGCTCCTCACCTCAACAGTCACCCTCATTATTCCAATCATTTCTATGCTCACTCTGTCCCAATTTCCAGGCCTTCTATGATAAAAACTCCACCCTGTTTTCAAAAGATTTGACAACTAAAAGCTGCAGAAGACTTCCAGATGAGTTAACATCATGAAAATTGTACTTTTTATCTGGAAAATGGAATTTAAAAATCTGCCCCTCCTTAGGTGCTATTATGAAAATCCAGTTAAAACCTAATCTATGTGGTAATTAAGCCCCCAGAGCTGGATGACATAAACACACTGTGACAAGAAGACAACAGTCACCAAGTAACACTTTTAGGCTGATAAAGAGAAATAAAAGCTAATTATGGGATACTTACTCTGGATCAGGCAATATGTATGATATCCTTTAATCCTCAAAACAATTCTAGGAGGCCGGGCGCGGTGGCTCAAGCCTGTAATCCCAGCACTTTGGGAGGCCGAGGCGGGCGGATCACGAGGTCAGGAGATCGAGACCATCCTGGCTAACACGGTGAAACCCAGTCTCTACTAAAAATATAAAAAGTTAGCTGGGCGTGGTGGCGGGCGCCTATAGTCCCAGCTACTCGGGAGGCTGAGGCAGGAGAATGGCGTGAACCCAGGAGGTGGAGGTTGCAGTGAGCCAAGATGGCGCCATTGCACTCCAGCCTGGGCGACAGAGCAAGACTCCATCTCAAAAAAAAACACCAAAAAACAAAAAAACAATTCTAGGAGTTAGGGACTGTTATCCCATTTCACAGGGAAGTAAAGGGAAGCTAAGATGCAAATATGAGTACCAGTGGCTTAGCCGAGGCCAGAGGTGGTTCAAATGACTGCAGCCCATGATTTTATTTTTATTTTTATTTTTGAGAGCGAGTTTTGCTCTTGTTGCCCAGGTTGGAGTGCAGTGTTGCAATCTCAGCTAACTGCAACCTCCACCTCCCGAGTTCAAGCGATTCTCCTGCCTCAGTCTCCTGAATAGCTGGGATTACAGGCGTCCCCCACCACTCCCGATTAATTTTTTGTATTTTTAGTAAAGATAGGGTTTCACCATGTTGGTCAGGCTGGTCTTGAACTCCTGACCTCAGGTGATCCACCCGCCTTGGCCTCCCAAAGTGTTGTGATTACAGGCGTGAGCCACTGCGCCCAATCAGCCTACGCTTCACAGCCAGGCAGCTTAAAGAACACTTCACGTTTCTATGAAGAATGCTTTCCTATTCCCACCTAATTCATGAAGGGGAAATCCTGCCAATGGAAAGGGAAGAACAATGAATTATCCCACCTGGTGGAGGCAGGGGTGGAGCTGTGGAAATTCGTTAGTCTGTTCTCTAGGGTCAGGGCTCTTTCCTGGGTGACAGCCCAGCTTTGAGCCGTAGCACTCTAAAGAGGAAGAGCCCAGCTTCCACAGAAGAAATCAAGAACTGCAACCCAGCCCAGTGCACAGAGCCCTGGCTTACGAGTCAGAGGAATGGGTTCAAGCCCTACTTCTGCCACTCACTGGCTGAAAAGCCTCAGGCAATTCACATCCCCTCTGTGGGTCAGTTTCCCTGTTACTGCTATAAGAACAGCTTGATGCTGTTGGTTTCTGAGGGCCTGCACCAGTGCTGGGAGTCAACACTTCCACCCGCAGGTAAGTCTGTACAGAAGGAGGAATGGAGCTACTTGTCTGCCAAAGCCTAGGGGCAACATGTGTGGACAGGTCTGGCTAACTGGGTGCTAGGAAATTCCCCAGCCAGTAGCTCCCTTTCTCCTCCCTACTCTATGCTGTTTTGCTGCAGTGGGCCCTGGGGTTAGGACCTGGTAGAAAACAGAACTCACAGCTCTAAAGCTCCCTAGTGACCTCAGCTGGCTATGACCAAGCCGGGGGCAGACGCCTAGGCTGGTCTGGGGTGGTAGGAGAAAGGGTGATATCCGGCCTCACCTCCCCAGGGAAAGAAGGGCAATAAGGATCATGTAGCAGCAGCTGCCTCTGGGAGGAAATGGCTTGGAGCCTGACTTCCCAGCAACCTCTCCCAGGACGGCAAGGCTTTGACTCCACAGCTTCAGCGAGCTGCGAGCCGCGCATCACAAACATACCAAGAAACCCTTAGGGAGAGTCTGAGCCTCCAGCCTCAACCCTCCATGAACCTTGGGGAGGGCTTAGCACCTCCAGATTTTGAGGCCCCTCACTCTTTTTTTTTTTTAAGTTTTTTTTTTTTTGAGGGAGAGTCTCTATCACCCACGCTGGAGTGCAGTGGTGCAATCTCAGCTCACTGCAACCTCTGCCTCCAAGGTTCAAGCAATTTTCTTGCCTCAACAACCTCCCAAGTAGCTGGGATTGCAGGTGTCCACCACCATGCCGGACTAATTTTTGTATTTTTAGTAGAGACAAAGTTTCACCATGTTGGCCAGGCTGGTCTTGAACTCCTGACCTCAAGTGATCCACTCACATCCTCCCAGAGTGTTGGGATTACAGGCGTGAGCCACTGTGACCAGCCAAGTCCCCTCACTCTTTGCTCTGCCTCTTATTCTGGGATTCAGACAGCAGAGTGAGGCTGGGAATAAAACTAGGCTGATTCCAGGTAGGATTAGATGGTAAGTTTTGGGAAAACCTATGAAATGGCGAATCAGAACACTTTTATTATCAAAAGAAACTTTTCCTGTCTCATTCAATGTGTTCAATAGTTATTTTCCCTCCAATTTCCTGGAGAAGACCTTAGTCCAGGAAAAGTCAGTGTATACTGGAACAATAGTACTTTTGAAAACTAGAAAATGAAACCATGGGGCTATTAAAAGATTACAAATGGACCTTTCATTTCAGAGCTGACATGAAAGAAGGTAAGTATGGGTCTGTGTACAAACGAGTAAAGACCAATTGCAAAATACTTCAATTTGACACAAACTAGGTTGAAAACCCCAAAGGAAATACCAAATGTTGAAAATGACAAAGTTCAACTCGTTTTGAAACAGGCAATAAGTGAAGAACTGTGGAACCTTAACAAAGAAATATATTTAAAAAGTGACTCACCATGCAATGAATTTGCAATATATACATATGGTGCGCAACTGAGCACTCTTTGCAATATACGAAGTTCAGTTCAGACAGCCATTCTAGGAGAGTATCTCACTGTAGTCCCAGGGAGGCACAGGTAACCACGAGAGGCAGAACACATTTGGGTGAGCTGGCAACTCCTAGGTCCTCATGCAGGAGGAGGCACCCTTCCAATAACCCAGGTGATAGCAATAATCTCTGTAATCAGGGGCCTAGGGGCTCTTAGAAAAATTACTGGAGGCTGTGGCCCAAGGCCTGAATCAACACTTGGGGCCCTGGCCTGCTACCCTACACAGACATGCCACTGGACAGCAGCCAAAATCTGTGGCTCCTCAAACGGGAAGCCCAGTTCAAATGGCTGTGTGGGCTTCCCCACCAGCAGGGCCTAGCCTCAGGGAGGTATGCCTAGAGAACTGGATATACATTGGCCTCCAAATCCGTGCCCCTGGAGGTGGAGAAGGGAACTGGGCCCTTTCCCCAGACCAGTTCTCATATATGACCTGGAAATAAACTGCTACTAGATCTAGGGATAATCCTTTCAAGATTTCCAGAACCCTGAATTCTGGCTGTGCTGCTACCTGGGTGACCTTGGATAAGTCTCAGTTTCCCCTGCCACAAGTTGCTCGTCATCAAAATAGTGAGTATAAGGCCAGGTCCGGTGGCTCATGCCTGTAATCCCAGCACTTTGGGAGGCTGAGGTGGGAGGATCGCTTGAGCCCAGGAGTTCGAGACCGGCCTGGTCAACATAGCAAGACTGCCTCTACAAAATTTTAAATAAGCTTTTTAAAATAAATGGTGAGAAGCCGGGCGCGGTGGCTCACGCTTGTAATCCCAGCACTTTGGGAGGCCGAGGCGGGCGGATCACGAGGTCAGGAGATCGAGACCACGGTGAAACCCCGTCTCTACTAAAAATACAAAAAAAATTAGCCGGGCGTGGTGGCGGGCGCCTGTAGTCCCAGCTACTCGGAGAGGCTGAGGCAGGAGAATGGCGTGAACCCAGGAGGCGGAGCTTGCAGTGAGCCGAGATCGCGCCACTGCACTCCAGCCTGGGCGACAGAGCGAGACTCCGTCTCAAAAAAAAAAAAAATAAATAAATAAATAAATAAATAAATAAATAAAATAAATGGTGAGAATAAATAACCCTTAACAGGAAAAGGGAGATTAAGTTTGTGATGGCATTCCTTCTAGTACCTGGTATACCACAGACATTCTATGTATGCTGGTTGAATGAATAAATGATGAAAGGAAAGGCTGTTTGACTACCAAAGGCTATAGAATCAGTCATTTTCATCATCACAGCCATCAACAAATCTGTGTACTTTTAAATCATAGCTTTATGATTAAAATCATAAAGCTTGTTTTTATGATTAAAAGGCAGCTTGTTCAGTGTCAAGCGCAGAACAGAGCACGTTCAGATGGGTGCTTTCTTTCCTCCTCACTTGAGGTGGCACTATTGTTACACCCATTTAACAGATGAGAAAGCTACACCCAAAGTCACACAGCTGGCAGGTGATGGAAGCTGGGACAAGAAACCAGGCAGTCTGACCCCAGCACCCAGGCTCTCAAGCCACTGTTATTTTTGTTCCTGCCAGATGGCTGAGGAAGTCTTCTGGGGAAGGTCGGGCCCAGAAGCCTTTCGGAGGCTATCTGCTTCTGTAGATTGTGGAAGGAGCAGGGATCCAAAGTCAGGACTCCCAGACTAGCCTCTGTGACCTCTGCACTCCACTGCCCGGTGGAGAATTGGAGCAGGTACTCACCACGCTGAAGGGCAGCTCCAACAGACCTCAAATGGGGATGGGGCAAGCTAAGATGTGTCCACTCCAACCTCTTCCACAGCCTTCAGAAAGGGCGGGCGCAGCTCTGGGCTTCCTGCTGCGAAGGTGCTTGCTTACAAGGGCCAGTCGGTGATCACGGGCAGCACAAGAGCATGGCACAGGGTATCCTGGCCGAGGTCCTAAGGCGACATCTGCAGCACGAGGAGGCCCCAGGGCTCAGACGTGGCCGCTTCGCAGAACGACGGGGCCCTAAGTGGATCTGGCGGTCGCGTCCCGCTGGCACCCCGGCTCTGATTGTCGCCCTCCGGCTCCCACCGCAGCGCCGAGCTGGGCCGCCGACCTACGTACCCGGTTGCTCGAGGCAGGCCGCACGCAGCCCCAAACTGGTCCGGGCCACTTGGGTCACAGCCGCGGTTCCCAGGAGAAAGCGCTCCCTAGCCCCGGAACAGCCAATCCTCGGCCCGAGCCCGGTGTGAGCTCCCAGGCGAGCCCTCCAAACCCAAGGCGGAGTTCCGTGCGGCAATCATCGGCGGGAGACAGGGAGGGGGCGTGTCTACCCCCGCCCCCCGCCTCCGCTGGCCTCGAAAGCCGAGTGCGAAGCTTCCTCGAACCTAATCGGCGGCGGAGCGGCGGTGAGGGGGCGTGTCTGCCCGGGCCCTGCCCACTGCACTCACCGCCCTCGCGCGGCGCCCGAGGCGCCCCCTTCGTTGACGTCAGTCCCCAGGGCCAGTGCGGTTTTGCTGGCGCGGGAGCTGGGCGGGGCTGCATTCCTGTCCCAGGGTGCGGCGAAAGCTGGCTCTGCCGGGTACACGTGACGGATGCCCCTTCTCCTGGGCCCGAGCCCAGCGCGCGCGGCACCGACTGCCTTGCAGCGCGTAGCCCTCTGCAGATCCTCAGACTCTGCTGCTCAACTCCCCTCCCAGCCCTCCGTTTGGCTCCAGCTTTGAGGGAGAGGAGGGGGCAGTCTGCTGCAGTCAGACCTCGGGCTTCAAAGCCAGAATGTCGTGGGTTCAAATATTGGGTCATTTGTGCGACTTTGGGCCGGTTGCCTAAACGACAGTATTTTAAAGTTTGTATGCATTCGGAAATGTTCATTAGTGACCTATGCTGTCCGAGTTCCTTGATAGGCAGTAAACAAGAGAGACAGAAAGACCTACAGCCCTTGTCCTGGGGCGTCTACAGCCTAGTAAGGGAGGCAGGCATTAAACAACCTAAAACATGGAGTATGTGATTAGTTGTGATCAATGTTATGGCTATAAGAGGATAAATATGGAGGAACCTAAGCTGCTTCTGGGAAGTTCAGGAGGGCTGAAGAAGCAACATTTAAGCTGAGATATAGAGGAGTTGAAATTGGTCAAATGAAGAGGAGTGGATCGGGAGACTGCTTTAAGGAAAGAGGGAAAGGCATTTGGTTGGGCCAGGAGTAGCTTGGCTCCGGAGGAATTAAATGCGACCCGGAGTAAGGCTAGCAAGAGAGAGCACGGTGGGAAGCAGAAGGCAGAGGCAGGCAGAGAAGGTTGCATGTGATCCTTGGAGGGGTTTAAACAAGGAATGGCATTATATGTACTGTGTTTATGTAACGGGTATTTTATAGTACTTACCACGTACCGGTAGTGTCAGTCAGCACTTTGCAAATTTCATCATCATGACAAGTTTGTGTTTTTAGAAGGTCACTCTGGCTGCAGTTTGGAACTTGGATTGGAGGGGGCAGGAGTGGATACAGGGTGTCCAGTGGGCCCCTGATAAATGCTTGTTTTGTCCTTGGAAGATGAAATGTTCGTGCACTTGTTCAGCAATGCTCAGGAAAGGCTCTTGGGTCTCCCTGACTTCCTTTTTACTTCATAGCTGACCTCTTATCCATTTAAGCTTGATTTTTCTTCTGTAAAAGTTCTGGGTGGGAAGGGGAAGAGCCAGCACATGGGGCTTTGTGAATTCCTTGTTGCAGGGTGAAGGGGATGCTTGGGAGCTATTCGTCCTCACCCCATAATCTCCAGTTCCTCTCTCTGTCCTTCTGCACAAAAACAGCATCAGTAAGTGTTGTTGTGCTGTGGCTAAAAGGGTTTTTTGTTTTGTTTTTTTGAGACAGAGTCTCACTGTGTTGCCCAAGCTGGAGTGCAGTGGCACCATCTCAGCTCACTGCATCCTCTGCCCCTGGGTTCAAGCGATTCTCCTGTCTCAGCCTCCTGAGTAGCTGAGACTACAGGCACGTACCACCACACCTGTCTAATTTTTGTATTTTTAGTAGAGATGGGGTTTCACCATGTTGGCCAGACTGGTCTTGAACTCCTGACCTCAGGTAATCCACCTGCCTCGGCCTCCCAAAGTGCTGGGATTACAGGCATGAGCCACAGCACCCGGCCCGTTAAAAAGGTTTTTACAGTGGCCTCTCTTCACTTTTCCTCAACCCCTGGGGAACTGCTGAAAAAAACAAAGAAATCAGCAATGTTCATCTCCAGTGGAAAGTATTGGTGCAGAGACTTTCAGCCAACTACTTGGCTAAGGAGGGGACTATGCAGGCTCCTAAACCAAACGCTGAGCTTCTGAGCCAGTGACTCCCACTGGCCCATTCTAACCAATGGGGAAGCCAGACTTGGCATATCAGTGCTGGGTGAACCTAGGAACTCTGATGCCATGAGCTTAGATGAGCATCCCAAGGTAGGAATTGGGAACTTGTGGTTTCTGGCTCAGATGTGACTAAGGCTGGGTGGAGCGTATCTAGTATCTCCAAACATGTTTGCAGGCATGTGACCATGTGCTTACCACACAATGGAACCATTTCTGTTGTTACAGCTTTGTGATTCCATACTTCTGGCGAGAAGATGGGGCACTCCACAGTTGTGTGGGCCATGTAAGCCTCACCAGAAGTGGAGTCATCTGAGACCCACAGAATGGTACTGGAGACAGTAATGACCCCGGACAGGGCCCTGTTTAGAGAAAGTCAACTCTGGGGAATGGAAACGTCATGAAATTCAGGCCCAAACTTGATTTTACCCAGGGCCTAGATTAAAGTGAGTTTAGTGAGGAACTCCCTTCAGGCATAAAATTTAAGAGGGCATCAAAAAATTCAGGAAACCCAAGATAAATAATATTAACACAATATTTTTTAAAATCAAAATTAATGCAAAAAATCCATGATGAACAGAATATCAACATTTAAAATATAGGCAGGCTATTGTTTATGACTTTGCATTATTTTGCAATGGGAACAGTCATTACCAGTCAGCCCATGGTTCCCAGGCAGACTGCCACTGCGTGTCCTGACAAGTGGCTTTATGGGAGTTGACAATAACATGTGAACAGATTGAATAACATGGAACTGTATATGTAGTCTTTTTTTATTGGAATGCTTTTATCCACTTTTGCTATTTGGTTCAAAATATGGAAGGTAAGTGCATATAGGACATATATTTTTTCTTTTGTCTTGGGCTCAAATATGGTTCAAGTCAGTACTGGTTTTTACCCTTAAAGGAAATAAAGTCTAGGAAGGGGGTTCTAGCTGTTTTACCTTAAGCAAATGACTTAATTCCTCTGCCTGTTTTCTTGTCTTTTTTTTCTTTTTTTCTTTTCTTTTTTTTCTTTTCTTTTTTTTTTTTTTTTGAGACACTGTCTTGCTCTGTCACCAGGCTGGAATGCAGTGGCCTGATCTCAGCTCACTTCAACCTCTGCCTCCCAGATTCAAGCGATTCTCCTGCTTCAGCCTCCCAAATAGCTGGGACTACAGGCGTGTGCCACCACGCCCAGCTAATTTTTGTATTTTTAGTAGAGACAGGGTTTCACCATGTTGGCCAGGATGGTCTCTATCTCTCGACCTCGTGATCTGTCTGCCTCGGCCTCCCAAAGTGCTGGGATTACAGACGTGAGCCACCCAGCCTGGCCTATTTTTCTTCTTTTTAAAATGAGAATAATCACACCACTTTTCAGTGTTGCTGTGAAGATGAATTGAGGTACTGTAGGCTGAGTTCTTAATATACACCTTGCTATAGACACTAAACCAGCATTGGACTCCTTCCCTCTTTCTATCCTGCAGGAATGGTTCAAGCAGCTGGACAGTTACGGTTCCCTAATGGGGCTGACACTTATTCCCATGGGTTTCTTATTGCTATTTGTCCTGTTCTGGGCAAAGTAGAGAGAACTTTTACACTCAACTGACATGCAACAGTGCAACTTTTGAATTAACTCTGATTTTCTTGATAAATAATCATGGGCATTCTAAACTTTTTAAGAAAGCCCCTTCTGCTTATGACATTACACAAGGCAACTAGACTATAGCCCTCTTCTATCAACTGACAATCTGGACAGGCAAAAAATAGCAAAGTCCTTATAGAAAAATGGTACATGCTGGGTGCGGTGGCTCACGCCTGTAATCCCAGCACTTTGGGAGGCTGAGGTGGATGGATCACGAGGTCAGCAGTTCGAGACCAGCCTGACCAACTTGGTGAAACCGCGTCTCTACTAAAAATACAAAAAAATTAGCTGGGCGTGGTGGCGGGCGCCTGTAATCCCAGCTACTTGGGAGGCTTAGGCAGGAGAATCGCTTGAAACTGGAAGGTGGAGGTTGCAGTGAGCCAAGATTGTGCCACTGCACTCTAGCCTGGGCAATGAGAGCAAAACTCCGTCTCAAAAAAAAAAAAAGAAAAAAGAAAAATGGTACATTATAGAAGCACTAAAAAAGTACACTGTTCATGTAGATTAGAATTAAAGGTCAGTATTGTATTAGCCTGCTGTAACAAAATACCATAGACTGGGTGGCTTAAACAACATTTATTTTCTCACAGCTTTGAAGCCTGGGAAGTCCAAGCTTAAGATGCCAGCCAGTTCCGTTTCTGGTGAGGGCTCTCTTCTTGACTTGTAGATGGCCACCTTCTCACTGTGTCCTCACATGCTGAAAGAGAGACAGAGAGAGCATTTGTGAGTAAGCTCTGGCGTCTCTTCTCTTCTCACAAGGACATTCATCCTTATCTTTTTTTTTTTTTTTTTGAGACAGAGTCTTGCTCTGTTGCCTAGCCTAGAGTGTAGTGGTGAGATCTCAGGCACTGCAACCTCTGCCTCCCCGGTTCAAGTGATTCTCCTGCCTCAGCCTCCCAAGCAGCTGCAATTACAGGTGCGTGCCACCATGCCCTGCTAATTTTGTATTTTTAGTAGAGACGGGGTTTCATCATGTTGGCCAGCCTGGTCTCGAACTCCTGACCTCAGGTGATACACCTGCCCCCGCCTCCCAAATTGCTGAGATTACAGGTGTGAGCCACCGCACCTGGCCAAGGACACTAATCCTGTTGAATCAGGGCTTCACCCTTATGACCTCGTTTAATCTTAATTACTTCCTTGTTCCGAATGCAGTCACACTGGAGGTTAGGGCTTCAACATATGAATTTTGAGGGAACACAATTCAATCCATAGCTAGTATGAACTCATGGTTTTAAAGATATAGATAAATAGATACAAAAATAAATATACCTGGGTGCAGTGACTTGCGTCTATAATCCCAGCCACTCAGGAGGCTCAGGTGGGAGGATTGCTTGAGCCCAGGAGTTTGAGGCTGCAGTGAGCTGTGGTTGTGCCACTGCACTCTACCCTGGGTGACAGAGCAAGACCCTGTCTCTAAAAGTAAATAAAGCCATAAATGTATATATCTCTCTATATGTGTATATGTATATATATTCACATATATGTACATATATGCATATGTATGTATATGAACAATCACGTTCACACACACATGCACTCCCCAGCTCTGTTGGTGAAGAAGGCCTAGAAACAATGATAGTCTAGTGGGAATAACCACACTTAGCACCTAGATATTGACTTCTCAATAACCATTCTCTACAAAAAGGGACTATGGATCCTTGGAGAAATGGTTGATTCTAGAATGAAGTTGAGAAAATTCAAGATGAACCTGGAACATCTTGTTGTGCTAGAAAGTAAGGAGGTTCTCAAAGAATAATGGAGACATGTCAAAGGACCAGGAGTCAGGTTAAAAGGGCTCCCACTGGCCAAAGGTGGGGCAATTAGGCATCAAAATAAAATATAACAGTAATAAATTATAGTGTAATAAAATAAGAATGCTTAAGTCCACAATAATATCAATCAGTAAATAAACAGGGGAAAGAAGAAAGCCCTTCCTTACAGTAGAATGCTCACTAATAAATATAGAAGGAATGACATAGTTAGAAAATCATCAGTGGCTACTAGAGTTAGTGAGTGAAAGTTTATTGATGAACAGGATACTTATATAGTCTAAAAAGTATCTCTTCACAAATTACAGGCAAATATTACATGATATCACTTATATGTGGAATCCAAAATAGTTGAACTTAAAGAAACAGCGAGTAGAGGAATGGTGTTGCCAGCACCTAGGGAGTGGTGGAATGGGAAGGTATTGGTCAAAAGTACAAGCTTTCAGTTATAAGATGAATAAATTCTAGAGATCTAATGTACAGTATGGCAACCATACTTAATAATAGTATATACTTGAAATTTGGTAGGGGAATAGATCCTAAATGTTCACATCACCCATACACACAAAAAAGTAACTATGCCAGGTGACAAGTATGTTAATTAGCTTGATTGTGAGAATCATTACACAAGGTATACTTACAAGGTATTGAAACACCATGCTGTAATCTTAAATATATACAATGTTCTGTTTTTTTTTTTTTCTTTTTTTAAGACAGAGTTTTGCTCTTGTTGCCCAGGCTGGAGTACAATGGTGCGATCTCGGCAACCTCCGCCTCCCAGGTTCAAGTGATTCTCCGGCCTCAGCCTCCCGAGTAGCTGAGAATACAGGTGCCCACCACCACGCCCAGCTAATTTTTCTGTATTTTTAGTAGATACGGGGTTTCACCATGTTGGTTCTGTTTGTCAATCACACCTCAGTAAAGCTGGGGGAAATAAATAAATAAATAATATATAAATTGCCACCTAGAAGACAGAGAACATGGACATCATCAGGATGCTTTTGACTTCAAGTAACAGATAACCCAATATCATCACTCAAGGTTCTGGCAGGAAACATTTTCTAACTCATTTCTCTCCCTCCCATCTCTTGTGGGTGTGTTTTATTGGCCAAACCCAGTTGAAAGCCGGAGGAGAAGGGAAGTTCCTAATGTAATTGAGACAGGTCAGCCCCCAGGGCAAGAGCAGAGTGGAAATAATGGCAGAAAGTAGATCAAGAGGGAGTAAACAGAGGATAATGCACCACATAAACTGGATTACACAAGGAGAAGCTTATTTTCTTACATATCATGAAGTCCAGAGGCAGGGAGATTTCTGGAATGGCTCATTCCACAGGGCAATGGTGTCATTCATTCCTCTGCTCTGTTTACTCAGCACGTGGGCAGTATCTCTCCTCATGGACCCAAGGGGGCTGCAGCAGTTCTGTGAGTAAAATTCGACCAGGACTATATTTATTCTCATGCATTCGTTTTTTTGAAAAAGCGACTACCACAAATAAAATAAAATAATACCTAGAAATTAACCAAAGAAGTGAAAGATTTCTACAATAAAAACTATGAAACATCGATGCAAGAAATTGAAGAGGACACAGAAAACTGGAAAGTGATTCGATGTTCATGGATTGAAAGAATCGTTATTGTTCAAATGTCCATACTACTTAAAGCAATCTACGGATTTAATGCAATCCCTATCAATCAAAATACCAATGACATTCTTCACAGCATTAGAAAAAAACCAAGGGAGGCTAAGGCAGGAGAATAGCTTGAATCAGGGATACAGAGTTTGCAGTGAGCCGAGATCACTCCAATGCACTCCAGCCTGGGCAACAGAGCGAGACTCCATCTCAAAAAAAAGAAAAAGAAAAAAAAAACCCTAAAATTTATATGGAACCACAAAAGACCCACAATAGCTGGATCATAAATCCTCGTATAAAGCCTACAAGAGTGGCTTGTACTGCACATTGAACTTAGTACAGAGCCTTCTCTTGCTCTGGTCCCAATTCAAAACTGTTAGCCATGGAGGGGACTCTATAAATATGTTGAAGTAGTACACTCAGTTGTGGTATGTTGCTTCCAAAATCAGAAAAGATCTACCAAGCATTGTGCCTCTTTTGTCAAGGTAGATAGTGTGAAATGTAGGTGTCTGTCACCATAGAAGGCCTATTTTCAGATGGTTTAAGCCATTGAGGCCGGGCATGGTGGCTCACGCCTGTAATCCCAGCACTTTGGGAGGCCTTGGTGGGCGGATCACCTGAGGTCTGGAGTTGGAGACCAGCCTGACCAACATGGAGAAACCCCATCTCTACTAAAAAATACAAAATTAGCCGGGCGTGGTGGCGCATGCCTGTAATCCCAGCTACTCCGGAGGCTGAGGCAGGAGAATGGCGTGAACCCGGGAGGCGGAGGTTGCTGTGAGCCGAAATTGTGCCATTGCACTCCAGCCTGGGCAACAAGAGCGAAACTCTGTCTCAAAAAAAAAAAAAAAAAAGCCATTGATTGTGCCAGAAACTTCATTAACATGGGCAGCCCCTGATTTTTTTTTTTTTTTTTGAGACAGTCTCACTCTATTGCCCAGGCTGAAGTGCAGTGGCTCAATCTCAGCTCACTGCAACCTCCGCTGCCTGGGTTCAAGAAATTCTCCTGCTTCAGCCTCCCGAGTAGCTGGGATTACAGGCGCCTGCAACTGCACCCGGCTAATTTTTGTATTTTTAGGGACCAGAGCAAGAGAAGGCTCTGTACTAAGTTCAATGTGCAGTACAAGCCACTCTTGTAGGCTTTATACGAGGATTTATGATCCAGCTATTGTGGGTCTTTTGTGGTTCCATATAAATTTTAGGGTTTTTTTTTTCTTTTTCTTTTTTTTGAGATGGAGTCTCGCTCTGTTGCCCAGGCTGGAGTGCATTGGAGTGATCTCGGCTCACTGCAAAGAGACAGGGTTTCACCATGTTGGTCAGGCTGGTCTTGAACTCCTGAGCTCAGGTCATTCACCTGCCTCGGTCTCCCAAAGTGTTGAGATTACAAGGCGTGAGCCACCGCGCCTGGCTGACCCTGAATTTTCATGGGGTTTATCTCCTACCCTCCAGGTCCGGTAAGTTTTACTAAGGCATCTAAAGTATGCATTATTTTCAGCTTATCAGACCAACTTAGCATAATATTGTCAATGTAATAGACCATCATGATGTTTTGTGGAATGTCAAAATCATCAAGATCTGCTAAGGCTGTTTTCTGTTTTTTCGTTTTGTTTTGTTTTGTTTTTGAGACAGGGTCTGGCTCTGTCATCCAGACTGGAGTGCAGTGGCACTATCTCAGCTCTCTGCAACCTCCCCCTCCTCAGCTCAAGCCATCCTCCTGCCTCAGCCTCTGGAGTAGCTGGGACTACAGGTATATGTCACCACGCCCAGCTAATTTTCGTATTTTTTGTAGAGATGGGGTTTTCCCATGTCGCCCAGGCCGGTCTTGAACTCCTGAGCTCAAGCAATCTGCCCACTTGGTCTCCCAAAGTGCTAGGATTACAGACTTGAGCCACCGTGTCTGGCCTGCTAGGACTGTACATGACAGAGAGCAGGAGAATTGACAGCATCATGCTCTAGATGCCTGTCAGCCCCTTTCTCTCGCCTCCCAAGTTCTTGTGCAATGGGCCCATAAACAAAGTGGCCATGGTGGCATAGATGGAGGCCGCCCAGGAATTCAGTTATGTGAACTTCACCTTTCCAAAGCTGACCTAGATAATATCACTGTTGAGTGCCTAATCTGCCAACAGCCGAGACCCATACAAAGCCCTCCAATATGGCACCACTCACAGACGGGACCAACCAGCCACCTGTAGCAAGTTCATTACACTGCACCTCTTTTATCATGGAGGGGCTGAGATTTGTCCTCATTGCAATAGACACATTCTGAATATGGATTTGCCCTCCTTGCCCATTATGCTTCTGCCAGGAACAGCACCCCTGGACTCACAGAATGCCTTATTTACCATCGTGGGATTCCCTGTAACAATATTTCTGGTCAGATAACTCATTTCACAGCAATGGGTTCATGGCCATGCAATTAACTAGTTGTTGTTGTTGTTGTTGTTTTGAGACAGAGTCCCGCTCTGTTGCCCAGGCTGGGGTGCAGTGGCGCAATCTCGGCTTACTGCAACCTTCGCCTCCCGGGTTCACGTCATTCTCCTGCCTCAGCCTCCCAAGTAGCTGGGAATACAGGCACCCACCAACATGTCCGGCTAATTTTTTATATTTTTAGTAGAGACGGGATTTCACCATGTTAGCCAAGATGGTCTCAATCTCCTGACCTTGTGATCCGCCCGCCTCGGCCTCCTAGAGTGCTGGGATTACAGGTGGGAGCCACCGCGGCCAGCTGCAATTAACTAGTTTTACCACCTACTCCATCACTTGAAAATAGCTGGGCTAGTTAAAAGGTGGAATGGAGGGCCCGGTGCGGTTGCTCACACCTGTAATCCCAGCACTTTGGGAGGCCGAGCTGGGCGGATCACCTGAGGTCGGGAGTTTGAGACCAGCCTGATTAACATGGAGAAACCCCGTCTCTACTAAAAATACAAAATTAGCTGGGCATGGTGCCGCATGCCTGTAATCCCAGCTATTTAGGAGGCTGAGGCAGGAGAATCGCTTGAACCGGGCAGGTGGAGGTTGTGGTGAGATCACACCATTGCACTCCAGCCTGGGCAACAAGAGCAAAACTCCATCTCAAAAAACAACAACAACAAACAAACAGGCCGGGCGCGGTGGCTCACGCTTGTAATCCCAGCACTTTGGGAGGCCGAGGCGGGTGGATCACGAGGTCAGGAGATCGAGACCATGGTGAAACCCCGTCTCTACTAAAAATACAAAAAATTAGCCGGGCGTGGTGGCGGGCGTCTGTAGTCCCAGCTACTCAGGAGGCTGAGGCAGGAGAATGGCGTGAACCCGGGAGGCGGAGCTTGCAGTGAGCTGAGATTGTGCCACTGCACTCCAGCCTGGGCAACAGAGCGAGACTCTGTCTCAAAAAAAAAACAAAAACAAACAAAACAAAGGGAAATGTGGAATGGTTTACTGAAGACTCAGTTACAGTGCTATTCAGGAGACAAGACACAGAAAGGATGGATTCTGTCTTACAACATGCAATCTATACTTTGAATCATTATTCGACGCTATCTCTTCCATAGCTAGAACTCCTAGCCCAGGAATCAAGGGTAGAAGTGGGAGTGGATCCACTTACTACTATCTCTAGTAACCCACTGGCAGAATTTTTTTTTTTTTTTTTTTTGAGACAGAGTCTCGCTGTGTCACCCAGGCTGGAGTTCAGTGGCACGATCTCAGCTCATTGCAACCTCTGCCTCCCAGGTTTAAGCGATTCTCATGCCCCAGCCTCCCAAGTAGCTGGAATTACAGGTGCATGCCACCATTCCCTGCTAATTTTTGTTTATTTTTAGTAGAGATGGGATTTCACCATGTTGGCCAGGCTGGTCTCGAACTCCTGACCTCAGGTGATCCACCCGTCTCGGCCTCCCAAAGTGCTGGGATTACAGGCGTCAGCTACTGCACCAGGTGAGTTTTCTACTATGGGTGGTGTAACAAATTGCCGCAAATTTACTGGCTTAAAAACAACAACACCCATTTATTGATCCACAGTTTCTGTGGGTCAGGAAAGCAGGCAGGGCTCAGCTGGGTTGTTTGCTCAGGACTCACAGGCTGTAATCAAGGTGTTGGCCAAGGCTGCACCTGGGAGCCTGGAGGCCTGGCAGGGGAAGAAGCCTCTTTCAAGCTCATTCAGTGTTGGCAGAATTCATTTCCTTGCTATAGGACTGGGGCCTGATTTCTCTTCTTTTTCTTTTTCTTTTTGAGATGGAGTTTTGTTTTTGTTGCCCAGGCTGGAGTGCAATGGCGTGATCTCAGCTCATCGCAACCTCTGCCTCCCAAGTTCAAGCGATTCACCTGCCTCAGCCTCCCAAGTAGCTGGGATTACAGGCATGTGCCACCACGCCTGGCTAATTTTGTATTTTTAGTAGAGATGAGGTTTCTCCATGTTGGTCAGTCTGTTCTCCAGCTCCCGACCTCAGGTGATCTGCCCGCCTTGGCTTCCCAAAGTGCTGGAATTACAGGCGTGAGCCATCGTGCCCAGCTATGATTTCTTGCTAGCTGGAGGCTGTTCACAGCTCCCCGGGGGGGTTCACAGTTGTTTGCCAGATGGGCTTTTGCTAATGGCTGCTTACTTCATCAAGCCAGCAAGGAGAGTCTCTAGAGCAAGTCTGCAAGCAAGATAGACTCATAGACTAGCATAACATAACCATGGGAGTATGACATCACATAACATAACCATCGGAGTACCATCACCTTTGCCGTGGCTTGGGCTCCTTCCGGTTAGCAGTCACTCTCAGGTCCTATTCCTACTCAAGGTGTGGGGAACACATAAAAGTGTGAATACCAGGACGGGTGCGGTGGCTCATGCTTGTAATCCCAGCACTTTGGGAGGCCAAGGTGGGTGGATCACTTGAGGTCATGAGTTCAAGACCAGCCTGGCCAACATGGTGAAACCCCATCTCTACTAAAACTACAAAAAATTAGCCAGGCGTGGTGTCATGCGCCTGTAATCCCAGCTACTTGAGAGGCTGAGGGAGGAGATTAGCTTGAATCCAGGAGGCGGAGGTTGCAGTGAGCCAAGATCTCGCCACTGCACTCCAAACTGGGCGACAGAGCAAAACTCTATCTCAAAACAAAACAAAAAAACAAACAAAAAAAACAAAAAAAAAAATCCTAAAAATGTGAATACCAGAAAGCAGACATAGTGGGGAACTACCTTACAGTCTGTCTGCCACATGTGAATAGGAGGACTATGTCTGGAAACCAGAGGATCCTCAGGGTGTACCAAGTGGTACTTCCATGCCCAGTAGTAAAGGTCAATAGGAAACTAGTAGCCAAAAGAAGGTAGGAACATTGACATCTCAGGCCTTTCAGAAATGAAACTTTAGACCGGGTGCGGTGGCTCATGCCTGTAATCCCAGCACTTTGGGAGGCCGAGGTGGGTGGATCACTTGAGTTCAGGAGTTCAAGACAAGCCTGGCCAACATGGTGAAATCCCACCTCTACTAAAAATACAAAAATTAGCCAGACATGATGGCGCGTGCCTGTAGTCCTACTTGGGAGGCTGAGTCAGGAGAATCGATTGAACCCGAGAGGTGGAGGCTGCAGTGAGCCAAGATCTCACCACTGCACTCCAGCCTGGGCGACAGAAGGAGACTCCATCTCAAAAAAAAAAAAAAAAAAAAAAAAGAAATGAAGATTTGGGTTACTTCAACAGGTAAAAAAAAATTCACTCATCTGCAGTTCTAGCTAAAATTAGAGGAAACAGGGAATGAGTAATGAAAGAAGGAAGGCATAGATATCAATTATGGCCTTGTGACTGATTACTAGCCTGGTCTTGTGACCGGCCACCTGGACTATAGTAGTCGTTTTGAATATTTTCTTTCTGTTTGTTATGTATATGTGGGACTTTTTTACATGCTGCCTCAGTCTGTTCAGGGGCTGCTAAAACAAAATATCATAGACTAGGTAGCTGCTGCTGCTTCTTTTTTTCGGGGTGGGGGGTGGGGTTTAGAGATGAGATCTTGTTCTATTGCCCAGGCTGGTCTCAACCTCCTGGCCTCAAGCGATCCTTCCACCTTGGCCTTCCAAAGTACTGGGATTACAGGCCTGAGCCACTATGCCCAGCCAGCAGGTAGCTTCTAGCTCCTAAACTGTAGGGAAAAGAAAGAGAGATCAGACTGTTACTGTGTCTATTTAGAAAGGGAAGACATAAGAGATTCCATTTTGAAAAAAGACCTGTACTTTAAACAATTGCTTTGCTGAGATGTTGTTAATTTGTAGCTTTGCCCCAGACACTTTGCCCCAACCTGGAGCTCACAAAAACATGTGTTGTATGAAATCAAGGTTTAAGGAATCTAGGGCTGTGCAGGATGTGCCTTGTTAACAAAATGTTTACAAGGAGTATACTTGATAAAAGTCATTGCCATTCTCTAGTCTCAATAAACCAGGGGCACAATGCACTGCAGAAAGCCGCAGGGACCTCTGCCCTTGAAAGCGGGGTATTGTCCAAGGTTTCTCCCCATGTGATAGTCTGAAATATGGCCTCGTGGGATGAGAAAGACCTGACTGTCCCCCAGCCTGACACCCATAAAGGGTCTGTGCTGAGGTGGATTAGTAAAAGAGGAAAGCCTCTTGCAGTTGAGATAGAGGAAGGCCACTGTCTCCTGCCTGCCCCTGGGAACTAAATGTCTTGGTATAAAACCCGATTGTACATTTGCTCAATTCTAAGATGGGAGAAAAACCGCCCTATGGTGAGAGGTGAGACATGTTTGCAGCAATGCTGCCTTGTTATTCTTTACTCCATTGAGATGTTTGGGTGGAGAGAAACATAAATCTGGCTTACGTGCACGTCCAGTCATAGTACCTTCCCTTGACTTAATTATGACATAGATTCTATTGCTCACATGTTTTTTGCTGACCTTCTCCTTATTATCACCCTGCTCTCCTACTACATTCCTTTTTGCTGAAATAATAAAAATAATAATCAATAAAAACCGAGGGAACTCAGAGGCTGGTGCCGGTGCAGGTCCTTGGTGTGCTGAGTGCCGGTCCCCTGGGCCCACTGTTGTTTCTCTATACTTTGTCTCTGTGTCTTATTTCTTTTCTCAGTCTCTCATCCCACCCGACTAGAAATACCCACAGGTGTGGAGGGGCAGGCCACCCCTTCACTAAACAACAGAAATTTATTTCTTACTATTCTAGAGGCTGGAAGTCCAAAATCAAGGCACTGTCAGATTCATTGTCTGGTAAGGGCCTTTTTCCTAATTCATAGATGGCACCTTCTTGCTGTGTCCTCGCATAGTGGAAGGGCAAGACATCTCTCTGGGGCCTCTTTTATAGGACATTTATTCCATTAATGAGGGTTCTGCCCTCATGACATAATCACCTCCCAAAAGTCCCTACCTCCTAATACCATCACCTTGTTGGGTTACGATTTCAACATAAGAATTTGGAGGGACACAGCATTCAAATCACAGCACTAACTTTTTTGTTTCTCTTTCTCTCCATTTTTATTTCCTGTGTAAGTTGTTGCATGCAAGCTAATGTTACAATTGTAAAAAATAATAGAGGCTATGACTGCATTTGATAAGTATTTAGCAGAGCTAGTGATGCAATGATTGTTGGGACTGTGTGTCTTCTCATTTTGGAGAGAGGATGAGAATTTCTTCATTTATAAGAAAGACAGTTGGTCTTCTTTAGGTGGAAATATGGAGTTGTTTCATTATTGCATGGAAATTCAAATGTATATAGGAGTGGATATGGAAGATGAGCGTTGATCCACTGTGCCAGTTACCAACTTGCTGCCTCTCAGCAACAAATGCACCCTCCATTGTACAGCTCCGTGATCCTGGATAGGAGCCCTGTAAATACTTTTTCTTTTCCAGCTAACACAATGCTCAGCTTTGTCAGTAGAGGGAGCTAGCGGGACACGGTAGGAGGCAAGGGTTTAGGAATTTCTCTCCTTGGTTCTTGTGTGCGC
The DNA here is from genome assembly GCF_006542625.1 of Nomascus leucogenys. Taxonomy (NCBI): domain Eukaryota; kingdom Metazoa; phylum Chordata; class Mammalia; order Primates; family Hylobatidae; genus Nomascus; species Nomascus leucogenys. The sequence continues at coordinate 35,936,647 of NC_044383.1, read as the reverse complement.
CTCTCACTAGGCTCCTGTGGGTTTTTTTGGTTTGTTTGTTTTTCAGACAGAGTTTCACTCTGTCACCCAGGCTGGGGTGCAATGGTGTGATCATGGCTCACTGCAACCTCAACTTCCTGGGCTCAAGGAATCCTCCCACTTCAGCTTCCCAAGTAGCTGGGACTACAGGCGTGTGCCAACATGTTCAGCTAATTGTGTGCTGGGATTACAGGTGTGTACCATGTCCGGCCTCTTGAAACGTTTGAGGTTCCTCCATGGCCCCGCCCCTGGAGCACATCTGGTTTTCCAGCCCAGGCTCCCGCAGCATGGGCTCCTGTGGTGTGAGCAGCTTCTTCAGTGCCTGGGTCCCACAGCGCGTGGCAGTCAGCAACACACCACGGCTAGGAACTTCCCTCGGCACCTCTTTGGGTGGCTTTGCAGCAGGTTTTGAGATGCAGTACCTCCCTGTGAGCAACTTCCCCAGCACACCTAAATGGCAGATTTCTAGCAAGTTCCACCAGTGCAGCACCACAATGACTTCTTTGCCCTCCAGTGAGCCACAGCCCCATCCTCTCCAATGAGGTCTGGATTTCAGCCCTGGAGGAAGGGTGGGGAAGGAGCTCTTTTTTGGTTGTCTATCTCAGCCCTAGGGCCTAGGAGCTGCCCCTTATATCTTCTATTCCTTATTCTTTAGCATTCTCCTTGTCTTATGGGCCAATCCCTCAGTACTCCAACTCCTGGTTACAGTGAGTCTTTGTATCAAACTTTTCCTGTCCAATTGACTGTGTGGAGACTGGACTCTGATATAGTGGGGAATGACACGACTAGTAGGAAGAAGGATGAAGAATCTCAAGACAGCAAGTTTTGTCTTGCAATCCACGGATGCCCTGGGAACCAGTGACCTGGGTGTCAAAGCTCTTTCAGAAAACAATATTGATGGCCGGGTGCGGTGGCTCATGCCTGTAGTCCCAGCACTTTGGGAGGCCAAGGCGGGCAGATCACCTGAGGCCAGGAGTTTGAGACCAGCCTGGCTAACATGGTGAAACCCCATCTCTACTAAAAATACAAAAATTAGGCTGGGTGTGGTGGCACACACCTGTAGTCCCAGATACTTGGGAGGCTGAGGCAGGAGAATTGCTTGAAACCGGGAGGCAGAGGTTGCAGTGAGCCGAGATTGTGCCACTGCACTCCAGCCTGAAAGAGTGAGACTCTGTCTCAAAAAACAAACAAACAAACAAACAAATTAGTCGGGTGTGGTGGCACATGCCTGTAATCCCAGCTGCTCGGGAGGCTGAGGCAGGAGAATCACTTGAACCTGGGAGACGGAGGTTGCAGTGAGCCCAAATTTTGCCACTGCACTCCAGCCTGGGTAACAGAGTGAGACTCCGTCTCAAAAAAGAAAATAAATAAATAAATAAAGAAGTACGGGGTCTTTCTCAGGCCATATTTAGTTTGCTTTAACAATCCCTAAGCACTTGTGTTTCATTTAATTCTTACCGGAGCTCTATATGAGGAATTATCATTGCTGTTCATCTTATTATACTGATGAAAAGGCTGAGGTGAGGAAATTTGTAGGATATCATATAGCTGGGAAGTTATATGTTCCAGTTACAACTACTGCATAACAACTTATGCCCCAAAACTTAGTGGCATAAAACAACCATTTTAATACACTCATGGGTTTTGTGGGTCAGGATGTTTTAAAATGTACTTGAGATTTTGGGTTTATTTAGGAATGGCAAGGCCAACAGCTCAGGAGATGACTACATTGAAAATATAGTTTGTTACTCACAGTTCCCATGAGGAGCAGGCACCCCGCACCACACAGGACACATGGGGAAGCACCAAGGTTGGCCAGGGGGCAGAAGGAGCAAGGGGAAAGCATTGCAGGTTTTTTGGGAAGCAATGGGTGAGGCAGAGTAAACAGGCTAGGTAGGATTAGGATTGGCTACTCTGAATAATTCCAGTGGGCTCTGGGGTATAGGGACTGTCTCTAATTGCCCAGTACCTGGGCCTGGGATGACTGAGGCAGAGGAATATCGCCTGGTGGAGTGTAAGAGCCAGATAGAGGAGGCGGTTCAGAGTATGGACTCAGGGTTGCTCGGTTTGCATGTCAAAGGCACGCTTACAAGCAAGTTGTTGGCCATCTCCAGAATTTAGCTGGCCTAGCTGGGTGCAGGGACTCATAATCCCAGCACTTTGGGAGGCTGAGGGGGAAGGATCGCTTGAGACCAGGAGTTCAAGACCAGCTTGGGCAATATGGTGAGACCTCATCTACACAAAAAAACAAAAAATAAAAAATTAGCCAGGCATGGTGGTGCACACTTGTAGTCTCAGCTACTTGGGAAAGTGAGGCAGGAAGATCTCTTGGGCCCCAGGAGTTAGAGGATGCAGTGAGCTGTGTTTGCACCACCGCACACCAGCGTGGGTGACAGAGCAAGACGCTGTCTCTCTAAAAAGAAGGAAAGGAAGGAAGGAAGGAAGGAAAAGAAAACAGAAGAAGAAAAATAAAAAGAAATTAGCTGGCTCTGGAGGAGGCAGTCCCTTCCCTGGTCTGCCAGGCCCCAAGATGTCAAAAATACATCTTAGAATACCGAAAATAAAATAAATGCATTATAAAATACAGAAACAAACAAACAAACATGATCACTACACAGGAATTCAGCCAGAGCACAGCAGGAGGGGCTTGTTTCTGCTCCACAGTGTCAGGACTTCAGCTGGGAAGCCTTGAATGCTGAGGTTGACTTGATAGCTGGAGGAGCTGGAATAACCATTTCTTATCCCTTTGGCACCTAGCCTGGGAAAACCTGGAGACTAGAACTGTTGACTGGAGTGCTTCAGTGGCTTCTCAATGTGACCAGAAGCATGGTGGCCTCAGAATAGCCAGACTTCTCCATAGTGGCTCAGGGCTTTAAGTGTATTTTTATTTTGGCAAATAGAGCAGAAGCTGCATTGCCTTTTTTTTTTTTTTTTTTTTGAGACAGGGTCTTGCTCTGTCATCCAGGCTGGATTGCAGTGGTGTGATCTTGGCTCAGTGCAACCTCTGCCTCCCAGGCTCAAGCGATCCTCCCACCTCAGCCTCCCAAATAGCTGGGACTACAGGCTCACGCCGCCATACCCAGGTAAATTTTTTTTTTGTTTTTTTTTTTGTATTTTTGTAGAGATAGGGTTTTGCCATGTTGCCCAGGCTGGTCTCGAACTCCAGCCTGGTCAGGGCGATCTGCCCACCTCGGCCTCCCAAAGTGCTGGGATTACAGACGTGAGCCACCATGGCCACGCTGCATTGCCTTTTTTGACATGACCTGGAAGAGATATAGTGTTGTTACTGCTATTAGTTACAACTGAGTCATAAGCCTGCCCAGAGTCAAGAGAAGTAGAGATAGACCCAACATCTTGATGGGAGGAGAGTCACAGAATTTCCAGCTATTTTTTTAAAACCCACCCACGTGGAACTAGGATTCAGATTCTGGCAGTTTGGCTCCAGGCCCTCCTTGCTTAACTACAGGATCAATGTAAGGCACAGAAATCTGTTTGTTTGCCCAAGAAGTGGGGAGAAAGGTACTGTAAAACTAAAGTGTGTTCACAGCTATGAAGTCCAGCTGAATGACCTGGAGCAAGTCACAGGCAGCTATTTTCTGTCTCTCACTATCTCCCGTCTCTGCGTATCTGCCTGTGGTAGTTAATTTTATGTGTCAACTTGACCGGCCCATAGGATGCCCAGATATTTGATCAAACATGATTCTGGGTGTTTGTTTCTGTGAGGGTGTTTGTGGACGAGATTAACATATACATTGATAGACTGAAAGCTAATTGCCCTCCCCTCCAATTGTGGGTGGGGCTCATCTAATACGTTGAAGGCCTGAATAGAATACAAATCAGCCAGTTTATAGGCTGTCGTGTGGGGTAAGGAGGTGATGCAGAAAAACACTCAGCACAGAGCATCATCCAACTCTAGCCCAGCCCTCGGGGGCCATTCTCCTGCATTAAAGCTCCTGCTGCCGGGCTCAGTGGCTCATGCCTGTAATCCCAACGCTTTGGGAGGCCGAGGTGGGTGGATCACCTGAGGTCAGGAGTTCGAGACCAGCCTGGCCAACATGGTGAAACCCCATCTCTACTAAAAATACAAAAATTAGCTGGGTGTGGTGGCAGGCGCCTGTAATCCCAGCTACTTGGGAGGCTGAGGCAGGAGAATCACTTGAACCTGGGAGGTGGAGGTTGCAGTGAGCCGACAACACACCGTTACACTCCAGCCAGGTTGACAGAGCGAGACTCTGTCTCAAAAAAAAAAAAAAAAAAAGAGAAAAAAAAGAAAGCCCCTGCTGTGGATAGGATAGGGAGTTAGGGGGCAAATCCCCCATTCCAGGGGCTCCCTAGCGTAGCAGGGGAGACATGGAAATAGCAGACAGAATCAGGCTCCCAAGTGCAATCTCAGGGACTACAGCAACCACACCCACGCTCATGGCCTCTTGCCTGGCCCCACTCACTCTTGGGGCCTCCTGCCTAGCCCTCTACCTCCTGACCCTCCCCACAAAGTCGGGACCATTCTCTTTCCTGCCATTCAGGGGCAGTCCTCTGATGTTTTATCTCCCCCTAGACCAAGGCTGAAGCCTCAGATATATGCAGTGGTGAAAAGCTCCCATTTGGAATTTCTGTTTCTACTAGCTGTGTGACACTGGATGAGCCACATAACCTCCCTGTGTCTTGGGCTCAGTTTCCTCATTTTAAGGTGAGGATTTTTTTGTTTTGTTTTGTTTTTGTTTGTTTGTTTTGAGATGGAGTTACGCTCTGTTTCCCAGGCTGGAGTGCAGTGGTGCAATCTTGGCTCAGTGCAACCTCTGCCTCCTGGGTACAAGCAATCCTCCTGCTTCAGCCTCCTGAGTAGCTGGGACTACAGGCATGCACCACTGCCTGGCTAATTTTTTTTTTCCTTTTTGATGGAGTCCTGCTCTGTTGCCCAGGCTGGAGTGCAGTGGCATGATCTCAGCTCACTGCAACCTCTGCCTCCCGGGTTCAAGTCTCCCAATGCCTGTTTCAGCCTCCCAAGTAGCTGGTACTACAGGCACACGCCATCACACCCGGCTAATTTTTGTATTTTTAGTAGAGATGGGGTTTCACCATGTTGGCCAGGCTGGTCTCGAACTCCTGACCTCAGATGATCTCCCACCTCGGCCTCCCAAAGTGCTAGGATTACAGGTGTGAGCCACCGCCCTGGCCTAAAATGAGGATGATTTAAACAGCTCCTACTTCACAGGGCTATTGTAGGAAGTAAATGAGACAAATGCAGACAGCACCTGGCATAGTGCCTGGCATAGAGTAGGTACTCTGCAAGTGTTAGTTATTACTGTTGAGCCAGCCCCAATTCTAGCCAAAGGGGGGCTGTCAGAGCAGTGCTGATTACCCAGTCTGTCCTGGCTCAGGGCGTCCAATCACTCAGATGCGGCCCCACTTTCCCCCAGAGTGTGGTCTTCGGGGGTTTGCACATCCCAATCATGGGTCCCTGCAAGGGCACCTTCAGCACCTCATGGGCAGCCTCTTGATGGCATGGCAGGAGCACCTACCATAGTTGCCCACAATTAATTAGCCTAAGGGTCCCAGCCTTGCCAACCAGTGTCCTGGGGGACTTCACACAAAAATAAGTCTGGGTGGTTTGGGGTCTGATCCTGGCCAGTGTTCCCTGGGGGGTGAGGGCTGAGTTCTGCCAGAGTCAAATGCCTTCACCAGGTCTGGACCGTGAAGGTCAGATCAGGTCCGGACCGTGGCCCCTGACCCCTGCTGCTGCAAACAACTGTCCAGAGTCCAGGCCGCCTCATGGCTCAGGCAAAAGCCCAGGTACTCCCTGGGGGCTGGATCAACAAGCTCAAGATCCACCCAGAGTCCCAGCCAGCACCTCCCAGAGGGGACCTCGCTGACTACCCCAGTAGCGTCTGTTCCGACAGCCCGGTGGGAGCCATCCTGGGAACAGGCCAAGAGGAGGGACATAACTAGGATGCTCAGGCTGCTTTATCTGTGTCTCAGGAATCCTGTGTCTTCTACCAGCATCTAAGAAACAACACCAGGCTAGCTTATTGGTGGAGTAAAATCCCAGCCCCTGACAGGTGTTCTAGGCAGAAGGAACAGTGTGAGCAAAAGCAGTGCCTGCACTATTCAGGGAACAGGGTAGTGCTGCTTGGTTGATTATCTAAGCCTCAGTGCAATGACTTTCAATTGGCCAGAAAGGAAGGCCAGAAACTTGTAACAAGAAGAAATGTGTGGCCCATGCTGTGACCCCATGATCAGCACTTACGGTTCACAGTCAGATCCTGTTCTGTCTCTAGGCTACTATAAAAGTACTGCATATATAGACTCAGCTCACATTTTTTTAACATCTATTATATGCCAGGCCCTGGGCTGACACCGGACACAAATCAGCTAATGGCAGAGGCAAAATGCAAAGCAAGAAAACAGATGGGTGCCAGGAACTGCAGAATCCTGCTTTGAATCTTATGATTAAATTACTAACCATTCCCTGAGCAGCTACTGTGTACCTGGCAGTATGCTACCATTAGATGCCTGAGCTGGAAGAGACCTTAAGGATCATTTGTGCCAGGCTTCTCATTTTACGGAGGGAGTAACTGAGGCCCAGAGAGGGGATGTGACTTGCTCCAGGTCACACTGCTGGTTGAACAACAGCAGAGGGGTGCAGATGGACATTACACCTGCAGTGTTTGTGACGCAGCTGAGAAGCACTGAACTTGGGGAACCCACCACTGTTGCCACCACCACTGCCACCTTTTTTTTTATTTTTTTGAGGCAGAGCCTCACTCTTGCCCAGGCTGGAGTGCAGTGGCATGATCTCGGCTCAGTGCAACCTCCGCCTCCTGGGTTCAAGCGATTCTCACACCTCAGCCTTCCGAGTAGCTGGGACTACAGGTGCATGCCACCACGCCAGGCTAATTTTTGAAGTTTTAGTAGAGACGGGGTTTCACCTTGTTGGCCAGGCTGGTCTCGGACTCCTGACTTCAGGTGATCTGCCTGCCTCGGCCTTCCAAAGTGCTGGGATTACAGGCATGAGCCACCATGTCTGGCCACCATCATCATTTTTATTGTAAGCAAGCCTGCTCTTTGGGAGATGTTCCCTTATCTCTTAAGGTTGCTGGCTGCAGACACGACCCTGAAGAATGGCAGGGGAAAGAGCAGTCACGGCCTTGCATTTGTGGCACGCCCAGCGATAACATCCAGCCATGCTCTGGACCCACGGCGCGGTACTGCTCCCAGCAACTCTGGTCTCCTACCTCTGCTGGTTGAAGTTCTTTCCTGCCTCCAATGACACCTTGTGCTGAAACATTCCCCAGCCCTCCCCTCACATACTCTCTCCTTCCCTTTTGTATTTCCTTAGAACCCTCATCTACACCTCTCTTTTATGTCCGCAATGATCCCTCCCCTACCAGCAGAGTGCAAACACTTTGAGGGCAGAAGTTGGTCCTTTTCATTCCTGCTTTCCACATCCAGATTGTTTGCGGCTAGCAGGTGCCTAGACCATATTTGTTGAGTTGGACGGAATCAAAATTTTTCTGCATGTTATGCTTTTTCCAGAGAGTCCGCTGGACCGCCCCGTGGAATGTAAAAACATTCCAGAGGCTAAAAATATCGCCCCAAAGCCGCTGCAGGCGCTTCCTTGTAAGGGGTGATGTGACTCCAGAGGCTGGAAGTTTATGTTCACCAGGTGGCGCCCTGACTCTCAAGTCTCCCAATGCCTTTTTTAGAAAGGAAGGATTATGTTCCCTCTCTTTTAAAGTTTGTTCACTTAAGTACCCCCCTCACATTAATTCCCTGTCACCAGCCCAGCACCCAGATTCAGCTCCCAGCTGCCCATCTGAGCCTACGCCCTATTCAAGACCGGCATCTGGAGGGCACTGAGGATGTCCCCCCAGGGTACAGAAGGATGCTAAGGGATGCTGAGAGGAAAGCCCTGAAACTGGGATCTGAAGACCTAGGTTTGAGTCCCAACAATGACACTTACAAGTTGTGTTTCTTTGGGCAAGTCACTTAGCCTTTCTGGGTCCCTGTGAGTGTAGTCAAGAATAAAATGTGGAGATTATATAAACGCACTCTAAATGTGGTGTGGAGTCAGCTCCCCTGGGCTGGTGTTTGAGCTGCCACCACTTTCCTGTGAACGTGGTCAGCGTTTTTTTTTTTTTTTTTTTTTTTTTTTTTTTTTTTTTTGAGGTGGAGTCTTGCCCTGTCGCCAGGCTGGAGTGCAGTGGCATGATCTCGGCTCACTGCAACCTCTGACTCCCTAGTTCAAGCGATTCTCCTGCCTCAGCCTCCCAAGTAGCTGGGACTATAGGCGCATGTCACCATGCTGGGCTAATTTTTTAATCTTTAGTAGAGACAGGGTTTCACCCTGTTGCCATGTTGGTCAGGTTGGTCTCAAACTCCTGACCTCATGATCCGCCAGCCTCGGCCTCCCAAAGTGCTGGGATTACAGGGGTGAGCCACCGCGCCCAGCCATGGTCAGCTTTTTTAACCTTGTAAGCCCCAGTTTCCCCATCAGCAAATCAGAGCTAATAACAATCATTTTATAGGGCTGGTGTAAGGATCAAGTAAAACAACGAATATAAAGTGCTTATCATAGTGCCTAGAATACAGTAAGCACTCAATTAATAAAAATCACATGTATATTGGCCGGGCATGGTGGCTCATGCCTGTAATCCCAGCACTTTGGGAGGCTGAGGCGGGCGGATCATGAGGTCAGGAGATCGAGACCATCCTGGCTAACATGGTGAAACCCCGTCTCTACTGAAAATACAAAAAATTAGCCGGGCGTGGTGGCAGGCGCCTGTAGTCCCAACTACTGGGGAGGCTGAGGCAGGAGAATGGCGTGAACCGGGGAGGCGGAGCTTGCGGTGAGCCGAGATCGTGCCACTGCATTCCAGCCTGGGTGACAGAGTGAGACTCCATCTCAAAAAAAAAAAAAAAAAAAATATATATATATATATATGTGCATTTATATATGTATGCATTATATATATAAATGCATACACATATATGCATTTAGGCCAGGTGCAGTGGCTCATGCCTACAATCCCAACACTTTAGGAGGCCGAGGAGGGAGGATCATTTGAGCCCAGGAGTTTGAAACCAGCCTGGGCAAGATGACAAGATTCCGTCTCTATTTTTTTTTTTTTAATGCATTCAGAGCCTTCTCCAAGTGGGCTGAGTTGGCAGTGAGAGGCATTACCCGCTGAGAAGCCACATAGCTTTTCTCTCCCAAGGGGAGCCAGCCTGCTGGAAGAGGACCTGCTCAGCCAGGCCAAAGGCCAGAGGACTCATCTTATGACCGGGAGATGAAGACTAGCTCTGCAGTGTGGGGTCAGCTGTAGGTCTGAAGCATGCACAGTCCCCAGGGTAAGAGGGGCCCCCTCAGTTTCATTGCTGCCTCTGCAGCCACTCAGTCATCTGTTCCACATATTTTACTGAGAGTCTCCTATGAGCCAGGCACAGGCAAAGATGGATAACACATGATATCCAATAGTTATGATGTAGCCGACTCAACACTGCTGCAGAAGGATGGTCCAACTGGGGGCCTAGAAGAGCAGCCTCAGAGGCTGGACCAAAAGGAAGCAGCATTTAAACTGGGCCTTGAAGGATAAATAGGAATTTTGATGTCAAGTGGGGTCTGGGAATGCAGGGCATTCTGAGTTTACTTGGGAAATTGGAAAGGATTGGTGGGGTTGGTATGCTGGGTGGCAGCATGGGAAAGGGAAGGAAGTGGCAAGCCAGGAAGTTGGAAATTGGTTGGGGACAAATTGTGAAATAGGCCACACAGAAGAGACAGCTTCTGTCCTGTCTCAGTGGGGGAAGCAATGTAACAAACATCAGGTCTGTCTTTTAGAAAGCTGTCATGACCCGGCTTGGTGGTTCACGCCTGTAATCCCAGCACTTTGGGAGCCAAGGGGGACAGATCACTTGAGGTCAGGAGCTTGACACCAGCCTGGCCAACATGGCAAAGCCCTGTCTCTACTAAAAAAAATACAAAAATTAGCTGGGTGTGGTGGCACTCGCGACTGTAGTCCCAGCTACTTGGGACCCTGAGCCAGGAGAATCACTTGAGCCCGGGAGGCGGAGGTTGCAGTGAGCAGAGATTGCTTCACTGCCCTCCAACCTGGACCACAGAACAGTACTCTACCCTACCGCCGCCCACCCCCCCAAAAAAAGAAAAAAGAAAGATGCCATGGGCACAAAGGTTGAGCATGAAGGAGAGAAGAGAGACTGGCGGTAGTTACCAGCTTCCTGGTCTGAACCCAGGTAGGCTTCATTCCTCCTCAGCAAAATGAGGGGAGTTGCGTGTATCTCTGTGGTTGTTTTGAGGGTTAAATGAGAACGCAGGTAAAGCGGTCGCACGGAATAACAATAATGTAAAGCATCGTTAGCCTCCATCACAGGCAGTTAGGCCTAGCAGTTAAGTCCGTGGGCTTTGCTTCCTCTTGGCCCTGGGTTTGTGTCCCAGCCATGTTAGGTAGCGTATTTTGAATCTGGGCAAGACAGGAGGACGGCAAGGAAGGGTTGGATAAAAGAGGGTGTGGACAATAAGCCTGTGCCGAGTGGGACGGATGGCGGTGCCTCTGGTGGGTGATGGACTCTTACTCCCACACGGGGAACTTGGACAGCTTTGGACAGGACGAGGCGGGCCCTGGCAGGAGACTGCGGACGTCCAGGTGACAGTGGATGTCAGTTCAAAACCAGCACTGCTCTCCTCCCGCGCCCAGAGGCCCGGGGTGGGCGCTATGGCAGGAAAGAGGGAAAAGGAAGAGGCAGGGCGGGTAGGGGCGGCCCCAGATGTGGCAAACTTGGCGCAGCAGTGCACGGGCGGGCAGGGCGGAAGGCCCGCGTCAGGCTGGGAGATGAGCCCTGCCCTGGCTCGAGGACGAAGGAATCCGAGCTGGGGGCCTGGCGCGGAGGGGAAAGGGGGGCGCCAGGGTGGTGAGCGAGACGGAAAGAGAGATGGCAGGAAGCCGGGAGGAGCGCGCGGGGGAGGAGACAGCCGAGGGGAAGGGGAAGGGAAAGGGGCGGGTGGGAAGGGTGGAGAGCGGGAGTGAGAAGGCAAGGAGGGCCGAGGGGAGGAGAGAGGAGAGGAAGGGTGGGGAAAGGAGGAGAGGAAGAGAGGACTAAGAGGGGAGCCAGGAGAGGAGGCCGCGGCGGGCGCAGCGGGCACCCGGGCCAGGCTGCCCCCGCGAGCAAGGCGCCGCCATTCCGCTACTCGGGGCGCCGCCGCCGCCGCCACCGCGCCCGGGGGCCATGCTCCCGCCGCCCCCGCGCCAGCCGCCGCCCCAGGCGCGTGCGGCCCGCGGAGCGGTGCGCCTGCAGCGGCCCTTCCTGCGCAGCCCGCTGGGCGTGTTGCGGCTGCTGCAGCTGCTGGCCGGCGCTGCCTTCTGGATCACTATCGCCACCAGCAAGTACCAGGGCCCCGTGCACTTCGCGCTCTTCGTGTCCGTGCTCTTCTGGCTGCTCACCCTGGGCCTCTACTTCCTCACGCTGCTGGGCAAGCACGAGCTGGTCCCCGTGCTGGGCTCGCGCTGGCTCATGGTCAACGTGGCGCACGATGTGCTGGCGGCCGCACTCTACGGCGCTGCCACCGGCATCATGAGCGACCAGATGCAGCGCCACAGCTACTGCAACCTCAAGGATTACCCGCTGCCCTGCGCCTACCACGCCTTCCTGGCAGCCGCCGTCTGCGGCGGCGTCTGCCACGGCCTCTACCTGCTTTCGGCGCTCTATGGATGCGGGCGTCGCTGCCAGGGCAAGCAGGAGGTGGCGTGAGGCCGCCTGCGCCCGCCGCGGCCCCGATCGGGGCGGGGGAACCCCCGGAGACCAGCCTCCTTAATCCCTCCCCCCGCCGCCGCCCCCCACGGGTGCGCCCTGGCACCCTCTCCCTGCCCTCCAGCGTTTCCACTGTCGCCCGCGCCCAGGGACCCTGACGCTCAGCTCCCGCCCGACGGCAGCGCCGCCGCCGCCCAGAATCCCAGCCCAGAATCCCGACCGCCGCGCCGGACGCGCAGTCTCCCGGGACAAGCGCAGGCTGCGATCCGAGGGGCGGACACACACTCGCAGACGAGCCGCCCCGAGGCGAAACCTCGCGATTCCTCTTCCCTTCCCTGCTGAGACTAAGACGTGGACAGGCGCCGCGCAGATCCGGGGGAGGCTCCCAAATTGGAACCAGGCTTCTGGCTGCCCCCTTCCCTCCCGCCCCGTGGTCGGAAGAGCACTCCCTTCCCCGGCCCCTCGTCCAGCCTCCGGTGCTGTAAAACGCAGGCGCTGGGCCGCGGGCGGAGCTGAGGACAGGCCTTGGCTGGTCCCAGGATGGGCGACGAGTTTGGTTTTAGCTGGGGATTGTGCTGGCATCCTGCGAAGCCCCTCCCAGCCCGTCTCTCTGTGCTCGGAAGCCTTGGGGTGGGGCCCATCCGCCGAGGTGGGGACCGATAGGAGAAGCCAGTGGGCTGTACCCTTACACTTGTGGAGTCTCCTCTTGCCTCTACCTACTCCGCCTTTGTCCTTAAGGTTTTTGCAGGCCAGTCCCAAACACACACTAACTGTCCTGGCCTCTCTGTGACACAAGCCTCTTCCCAGCCTTCCTCACCGGCTTCTGCCGCCCCGCTCATCCCCACCCCCCCATAGCTGTTTGCATTAGGAGTTCCACGACCATGGTGGAATGTTAAGGTGAACCCCACCCCTTCTTACAGATGGGGACCCAGAGCCTGCTCTTGGGAACAGCCGGAGTAAGATTGGAACCCAGACTTGCAGTCCAGCGCTGTTTGCATTGAAAGGGTGGGTGAGTCAGGACCCCTGGCTCAGGAGCCGCCTCTCCTAAGAGAGGGTTTCAAGGCCAGATGGGTTTGTCAACGGTGCTGTCTCCCTTTCTTGGAGATGCTCATTAGCTTATCAAAGACTCTGAGAAGTTCCGCTGTTACAGAAATAATTTAGTTTACTGTATTAACTGCTCCTGGGCCTGAAGCAGTATTTCCACCTTGAGGTTCCGAGTATCCCTGTGCTGTCCGGGCTCTCATTCATGCCTAAGGGCCCAACCCATTGGCTGTGTTCTGTTTGAAGATTTGGGGGGCGCCTTCTCTTTCTTCCCCAGGGAATTTCTCTAGCAGAGGGAGGGGACCCATCCCAGTGAGGAAGTAGATTGCTGCCTCTAGCCAGAGACCTGAACTGGGGAATTTGAACATTCCTTTACATTGTTGGAGAAATGAAGCCAAAGTTATTCAGATGGTTTTCCCAGTCTAAAGGAAAGTCACCTGCAAGAGATCCCGGCACTGACCTGGCAGGGTGGGTCTCCCTTACCAAAGAGAAGAACCACTCTCTGGCGCTGGGGTGACCTGCTGGCTGGGCCTGTAAGGTAAGACGCTTCTTGGTTTTCTGGAGGGGTCCTGGGCATTTGAATAAAAAGCACAGAGCCTACTCCTTTCCAAAAGTTAAAGGGTTTTTATTCAGAGCAAGTTGGAGAGGTGAAAGTAATAACCACAATATCTACGGAGTTGTGAAAATTCAACTTTTTTGCTAAATCCTTCAATGGTCTGCTCTTTTATTTTTACTTTCTTTTTCGTTTTGTTTTTGAGGCACTCTTACTGTGTCACCCACGCTGGAGTGCAGTGGTGTGATTATGGCTCACTGCAGTCTTGACCTGCCAGACTCAAGTGATCCTCTCACCTCAGCCTCCCAGGTAGCTGGGACTACAGGCATGTACCACCATGCCTGGCTAATTTTTAAATTTTTGTAGAGACAGGGCCCCATTGTGTTTTGCATGCTGGTCTCGAATTCCTGGACTCAAGAGATCCTCCTGTCTCAGCCTCCCAGAGTGTTGGGATTACAGATCTCAGCCACTGTGCCTGGCCAGGTCTGCTGTTTGAAAAGGCTCAACCTTCTCTGGATTAGAAACTAGAAGAGGGGAGGCCGTGTGTTTTTGTGAGCTTGTTTTTAAAGCTAAAGTGCACAGGTGTTAGATTTCTCTGTGGAGGTCGCGAAGGTGTAGTTTCAGGGTATGTGAAGCATGAATGTAGTTCTAGATATGTTGCCATCAGAGCACCTATGTAGCTCTATTATGTGGTTGGCACGTCTCAAAGCATTTTACAGGTGTCCATTGATTCTCTCAGTAACCTTATTGAGGTGGGTTCTAATGTCATTCCCATATTCCAAATGAGGAAGATGAATCCCAGAGAGGTTAAATACCTTGCCCAAGGTCTCGCAGCTAATGGGGGTAGAGGTAGGATTTGAACCCTGGCAGCCTGGCCTCTTCATGACCAGGCTATACTCTATATAGTAGGGTATCAATACATGTTAGATACTGTTAATGTAGCTATTTTTTAAATTGTGGTAAAATATACATAAAATTTACCATCTTAACCATTTTTAAGTGTATAGTTCAATGGCATTAAGAACATTCACAGCTAGTCGCAGTGGCTCATGTCTGTAATCCCAGCACTTTCGGGGGCCGAGGCTTGAGACTAGGAGTTCCCTCAGCCCCAAGTGCTGGTGCAGTGAGAGCCTGGGGTGAGACACCTGGGGTGCCTTGGAAGCCCATTGACTTTGGTTCTCCTGCTGCAGGTTTCCATGTTGCTGAGGCCATGGAGATTCCCGGAGCTGGTCACACCGACTGCTCTCAGGGCCTGCTGCCCTGGGCTGGCAACACCATTCTGGCCTTGGCCTACAGAAGCTTTCAGAGTCTTCACTGGCAGTAGGGGGAGATGGGGAGAGGAATGACCTCTGCCCAGCCCCTTTCCACACCATGCAATGGAAGAGCCCAGATGGGTGAAGACTGATTTTGCCTTAACTCAAGAGAATTCCTGTTCTCCTTGTGCTATGATTTGGACACAAGATTCTGGACACCTGGAACTTAGCTGTCTACTCCTGTACCCTAAACAGTGGGTTTGAGTTCCAGCCTTTATTCTTTTTTCCTTTTTTCAGATCACCATCTAAGTTACATCTTTAGCTCAGGTCCATCCTTCTCAAGATCTCCTTCTTGGCCCCCTAGCCCCTGGTGCTGTCTGTGGTCAGGTGACCTTACTCAGGAGCAGATACCTCCTTGGCCGCCATGGAGCCTCATCCATCCACACGTGCCTGTAGCATTCCAGAGCTTGCCGCTTTTCTAGATGTGCCTTCCCGCTTGGCTTCCAGCGGCTTGTGCTCACTCTGTCTGCCAGGTATGAGAAGGACACGTAAGACCGCCACCACACTCACCCTCCCTCAAGGCCCTGTGCCATAGGTGTGGCCACCCGACCTGCCCCCAGAACTTTTGGATATTGGAGGCAGTTGCATAGGCCTCCTTCTCTGGGCACCAGGACTCAGTCCAGCCTAAGACCACTCTGGGCAGCCCCCATCCCAGTCTGGGGCCATTTGCAGACTCAGGAAAGGATTTCTACAGTGTTCTATAAAAGCCAAAAGAAAGAGTGGGTTTGGGAAGAGTGAGGGTGGTTGGGGAGAGGGGACCGATGTGCCTCATTGTTTAGTGGTGATTACAAATATGCTTTTCTGGATAAAGTTTGGTTGTTTGCTTTTGGTGTGTGTGTCTTCTCTCCTGGTCCTCCATAGTATCCCTCCATGTGAGGTCTTCCCATTCTATCTCATTGTGCCTCATGCCCTGCTGCTGGCCTCCTTTCTGCCTCTCTGGCTTCCTCTTTCCTTCCAGGAGGGAAAGAGAGTGAGTTCACAGATCTCCAGTGCAGTTAGGAGCCTGGACCAGGGGTTGCCTGAGGACAGAAACCAGAGGGAAGAAAACTGCCTGTGTCCCTGATGGAGGCTGGAGGGAATTCCAGAGGCTTTTGTCCCTGCTCTCAATGCGCCCTCTGTTAGGGAGCTCCACTGCCTCTCATTGTGTGCGCAGAAAGACCGTGGTTGTGGAGCTAGAGGGTCCTGTTCTAGTCCAACCCCATCGTTTTACAGAAGGGGAAATGAAGTCCAGGGTGTGGTGGCAACCTGCCTGATGCTACACCACTGATTAGGGGCAGAGTTGGGGTCTCCCGTAGCCAGGCCCTGCTTTTTTCCCTGCACACCACTGTGGCCTGCTCTAGTGTTGCCTCCTGGACCACACCCCACCTGCCTTTCCCCCGATTCCCCAGAGATTCTTTGCCCAGCCAGCTGCTGGCTGCTGACGGATGCCCTGGAAAGGGTGTGAGGACAGAGTTAAGAGGCTTCCTCCCAGGCTCCTCCTCCCTGTGCCCTGGGCGTGACATCTGCAGCCTGGAAACAGGGTTTTTCAAAACTCACCTGGAACAGCTCCAGGCTGGGATCTGATGCCACATGTGTGTGCCACACCCACTGTCTTCGAAAGAACCATTCCAGTGCCTGCGCACACAAACATACACACAGGCACACACACTCTTCGTAATTTGGTTTGTGACTGGAGAGTGGGCGGAGGGAAACACCATCAGCTGCCAAGGCCCCTCCCCTACTCCCCTCTTCCCTCTCCTGTCCGTGAATTTCAGGCAAAGTAAAAAGTGGCTCTGCTTTCCGCAAAGGCTGGTAAGCTCCTGCTCTACTCTATTTTAGCGGTGGAGCATTTTGCAGTTGAAAATGTGCTTCCCCCTGCATTACCCTATTTGATCTTCCCTGTAGTCTTTTGTTTTTTTTTGAGACGGAGTCTCGCTCTGTCTCTCAAGCTGTAATGCAATGGCGTGATCTCAGCTCACTGCAACCTCCATCTCCCAGGTTCAAGCAATTCAGCCTCTGCCTTCCGAGTAGCCGGGACTGCAGGCGCGCACCACCACGCCCTACCAATTTTTGTATTTTTAGTAGAGATGGGGTTTCACTATGTTTGCCAGGCTGGTCTCAAACTCCTGACCTCACATGATCCACCCGCCTCGGCCTCCCAAAGTGCTGTGATTACACGTGTAAGCTACTGCACCCAGCCCCTTCCCAGTAGTCTTATAGGTTGGCATTGTTGCCCCCCACATCTGCCACCTCATTCAATAGAGGAAATGGAGCCCAGAGAATGGAAAGGCCTTATCCATGGTCACGCAGCTGGCTAGCGGCAGGGCAGGGACTGGAAGGCAGAGGTTTCTTTAAGCCCTGTGGTCCTCTGGCAGGCTCTAGAGCTTATGGGGAGTTTGGTTTTCCTTCCAGGAGACCAGGTGTTTAGGAATGGCCTAATCTGGCATTTCCTGCTTAGTGCACTTTGAAATAAGACACTGCTTCTCAGAGACATAATGAGCTCCTATGAGTGGGAAATCTCAGGGTTTATGTCTATTACTTTTCTGCTTTTCTAGGGATGGAGGTGGGGTGGTCAGCGGTAAAAAACGAGAATTAATGAACATTTTCAGGGATAAAAGGAAAAAGCAGGAATATGAGAGATAAAAGTTTGCTTAGCATGTTTTGTTTACGTGTTTTTTATTTGGTCACAATAGTTATTTGTAAAATAAAATAGCAATATATATCCGTGAAAATATAATACCAATATGCACCATCAAAAAATGTAAGCAGTATAGATTCATAAAAAGTAAAAAGAGAAGCTGGGCCAGGTGCAGTGGCTCATGCCTGTAATTCCCAACACTTTGGCAGGCTGAGGTGGGCAGATCACTTGAGCTCAGGAGTTCGAGACCAGCCTGGGCAACATGGCAAAACCCTGTCTTTACAAAAAATATGAAAAAAATCGGCTGGGCATGATGGCGTGTGCCTGTGGTCCCAGCTACTCAGGAGGCTGAAGTGGGAGGATCTCTTGAGCCTGGGAGGTCGAGGCTATAGTGAGCCATGATTGTGCCACTGCACTCCCACCTGGGTGACAGAGTGAGACCCTCAAAACAACAATGAAAAAAACAAAAAGTAAAAAGAGGCTGGGCGCAGTGGCTCACGCTCTGGGAGGCCAAGTTGGGTGGATCACTTGAGTTCAGGAGTTCGAGACCAGCCTGGGCAACATGGTGAAACCCTGCCTCTACCAAAAAATACAAAAATTAGCCGGGCATGGTGGCATGCGCCTGTAGTCCCCAGCTACTCGAGAGGCTGAGGCAGGAGAATTGCTTGAACCTGGGAGGCAGAGGTTGCAGTGAGCCGAGATCATGCCACTGCACTCCAGCCTGGGCAATAGAGTGAAACTCAGTGTCAAAAAAAAAAAAAAAAAGTAAAAAGAAGTCATTTGACCATCCTAATCTCTCCTTTTTTTTTTTTTTTTTGACATGGAGTCTCACACTGTCTCCCAGGCTGGAGTGCAGTGGCACGATTTTGGCTCACTGCAAGCTCCGCCTCCTGGGTTCACCCCATTCTCCTGCCTCAGCCTCCCAAGTAGCTGGGACTACAGGCGCCCGCCACCACACCTGGCTAATTTTTTTGTATTTTTAGTAGCGACTGGGTTTCACCATGTTAACCACAATGGTCTTGATCTCCTGACCTCGTGATCCGCCCACCTTGGCCTCCCAGAGTGCTGGGATTACAGGCATGAGCCACTGCGCCTGGCCTTGACCATCCTAATCTCATACCCTAGAGAAAAATCATTGTGTTTGTTGTTGTTGTTTTGTTTTGTTTTATTTTGTTTTGAGACAGAGTCTTACTCTATCGCCTAGACTGGAGTACAGTGGCATGATCTTGGTTCACTGCAACCTCAGTCTCCCAGGTTCAGGTGATTCTAGTGCCTCAGCCTCCCAAGTAGCTGGGATTACAGGTGTGTGCCACCACAACCAGCTAATTTTGTATTTTTAGTAGAGACAGGGTTTCACCATGTTGGCCAGGCTGGTCTCGAACTCCTGATCTCAGGTGATCCGTCCACCAAAATCATTGTTAACTATTAACTCTCCTTCCTCTTTTTACTTTTTGAGACAGGGTCTTCCTCAGTTGTGCAGGTTGGAATGCAGTGGTGTGATCACGGCTCACTGTAGCCTTGACCTCCTGGGCTCAGGTGATCCTCCCACCTCAGCCTTCCAAGTAGCTGGGACTACAGACACACGCTGCCACACCCAGCAATTTTTTTGTATGTGTGTGTGTTTTAGTAGGGACAGGGTTGTACCCTGTTGCCCGGGCTGGTCTTGAAGTCCTAGACTCAAGCTGGTCTTGAAGTCTTAGACTCAAACAATCTGCCGACATTGGCCTCCCAAAATGTTGGGATTACAGGCACGAGCAACCGCATCTGACCTCTCTAGTTTTTATAACTAGTCAAACATTTATGGATGTGCGTGCACGCACACACACACAGAGACTCCTGTACAACTTACTTTTTAAATGTAACAATAATATAGTTCTAACTCTCTATGTCCATAGAAACAGTAGTCAGGGACTGCAAGAATTCTCGGGGCTTTCTGGAACCTTTATAACTTTCTTACACTGGTTAACTTTGTTAGTCCCTTGGCTGTTCCCTATAGAGATCTTAATAAAACCCATAAAAGGAGATGGGTCCTTTTCTAGTGATGAGGAAACCCATAGTGAGGGCAAGTGCTTCCCCAGGCCTGTGCCCTTTCTAACACTTATGCTGCCAAGAGTAGCAAGGATGGGAGGAGCCCTGGAGTGGCTGCATCCCACTCCATAGCCAGTCTTGAGGACAGGAGTCCCAGGGACTAGGGTTAGTGGGGGCAGCTGGAAAGAGATGAGGAGGGCCTGAGACTTTCTGGGCCCGGTGGGGCAAAGTATGCTGGGGAGGTGGTCAGAACCCAAGAAGAGCACTTAAGACATGCCTGGCAGGAGGTCTGTGGGACCCACCCAGGCCAGCCTCAACAGCCCATGGAAATTCCAGACTGGTTT
The DNA here is from genome assembly GCF_006542625.1 of Nomascus leucogenys. Classification (NCBI taxonomy): domain Eukaryota; kingdom Metazoa; phylum Chordata; class Mammalia; order Primates; family Hylobatidae; genus Nomascus; species Nomascus leucogenys. The sequence continues at coordinate 35,916,973 of NC_044383.1, read as the reverse complement.
CTAATCTGAAGGCCTTTCTGCCCTCCCTAATCCATGGCCTCATGGCCTCATTCTTCTCATTCCTTTTTTTTTTTTTTTTTTTTTTGAGACCAAATCTCACTCTGTCACCCAGGCTGGAGTGCAGTGGCACGATCTCGGCTCATTGCAACATCTACCTTCTGGGTTCAAGCGATTCTCCTGCCTCAACCTCCCGAGTAGCTGGGATTACAGGCGCGTGCCACCACGCCCAGCTGATTTTTGTATTTTTAGTAGAGACAGGGTTTTACCCTGTTGGCCAGGCTAGTCTCGAACTCCTGACCTCAGGTGATCACCCAGCTTGGCCTCCCAAAGTGCTGGGATTACAGGCATGAGCCGCCACACCTGGTACCTCATTCCTTTTGAACGGGGTGGCTGTTTGGGATCTGGTAGGCACCAAGGTTGTGCCATTCCTTCCGCAGCATGGATGGAGACAGGAAGCTGCTGGAGGCTGGAGGCTGACCCTCCAGGCTTCATACTTGCCTGTCCCTCCAGCTGGAGGCAAGTTATCCTTGCTGCCATCTCCAGGACGCCTGAAGGCAGTGCTCTGACATGCAGTTGTGAAGCACTTCTGAGTCAAGGCTGGGAAGAGGGAGAAAGGGGACTAGCTTTAGGAAGGACCTACCATGAGCCAAGAACATAATGGGTGCCTTATATAACATCACTTATCCTCTTATTTCCACGAAGTAGCAAATACCCCCATTTAACAGCCGTGGAAACAGGCTCACAGGGGTAGGATGATGTGCCCTGGCACTTGAATACGCAGTGACCGAAACAAGATTCAAACTCAGGTCTGTGCCACCATGCCACCATGCTGCTTCAAGGATTTCCCAGCAGACAAGCTTTTTCCCAGCCATCCGAATACTTCATCCAAACTTCATCTGAGTTTTGAAATATTTACATCTTGAGCTAATGCAGGAAAGAAAGACTAAAGAATAGGCCAGGAGGCTGGGCGCGGTGCCTCATGGCTGTCATCCCAGCACTTTGGGAGGCTGAGGCAGGTAGATCACTTGAGGTCAGGAATTCAACACCAGCCTGGCCAACATGGTGAAACCCTGTCTCTACTACTACTACTACTACTACTACACACACACACACACACACACACACACACACACACACACACACACAATTGCCTGGGCATGGTGGCGGGCATCTGTAATCCTAGCTACTCAGGAGGCTGAGGCAGGAGAATCGCTTGAACCCGGAAGCCAGAGGTTGCAGTGAGCTGAGATCGTGCCACTGCACTCCAGTCTGGGTGATAGGATGGGCATGGTGACTCACACCTATAATCCCAACACTTTTTTTTTTTTTTTTTTTTTGAGACGGAGTCTCGCTCTGTCGCCCAGGCTGGAGTGCAGTGGCGCAATCTCGGCTCACTGCAAGCTCCGCCTCCCGGGTTCACGCCATTCTCCTGCCTCAGCCTCTCTGAGTAGCTGGGACTACAGGCGCCCGCCACCACGCCTGGCTAATTTTTTTGTATTTTTAGTAGAGACGGGGTTTCATTGTGGTCTCGATCTCCTGACCTCATGATCCGCCCGCCTCGGCCTCCCAAAGTGCTGGGATTACAAGCATGAGCCACCGCGCCCGGCCAATCCCAACACTTGAAGAGGCCAAGGCAGGGGGATTGCTTGAGCCCAGTATTTCGAGACCAGCCTGAGCAACATAGCAAGACTCCATCTCTACAGAAAATAAAAAAATTAGCTGGGCATGGTGGCACGCAGCAGTAGTCCCAGCTACATGGGTGGCTGAAGTGAGAGGATTGCTTGAGCCCAGGAGGTTGAGGCTGTAGCGAGCTATAAGTGCACCACTGCACTCCAGCCTGAGTGACAGAGCAAGAACCTGTATATATTTAAAAAAAAGTTATTACAAATCTGAATTATGTCACTTCTCTCTTCCCAGGCTATAATGAAGTTGCTAGTTACCTTTAGGTATAATCAGCTTATTATGCCGAGGTCACTCTCCCATTCCCTGGAGACCGTCCTTCTGTCCGCAGGATGTGAGAAGGATATGTCAGAGGGCCTCCCAGCCCCTCCTCCCTCTCGTGGCCCTGTGCCAGAGGTGTGGACACCTGACGTGACTCCAAACTCTGGATACTAAAGCCTCTGCCTTTTGCAATCTTGTCCTGTACTCTGTTCTGTCTCCTTTTGTGTCTCCCAGGCAGTTAGCATGACTCGTTCTAATTTTTGGGTGAGCTCAGGCTGTGACATCAGAGGTGAGCTCTATCTCTTGTTAGTTGTCCAGTCTTATGCAATTTATGAAACCTCTTTGCCTCTTAGCTTCCTCACTTAGTAAACAGGGATAATATTAGTACCTACCTCACTGGGCTGTTGAAAGAGTTTCATGAGATGAGGCGTGCCTGGCAATTTCGTCAGTGCAATTCAGCCCTCAGCAGTATATGTTTGTTGGGAGGATTTCATAAGATATACACAAAATGCTGGGCTCAATGCCTGACCCACAGTCATAGTTAGTGCCCATAAATGTGAATTCCCTCCTGCCCCATTCCACTCTGGGTCTCCCTCACCTAAGGAATGATAATCTCACCAGCCTAGGCTGATCCTTCTTTCTCACTGGTGTCTACTGTTCTTTCTTGTGTTCTTTTTTTTTGAGACGGAGTTTCACTCTTGTCACCCAGGCTGGAGTGCAATGGAGTGATCTCAGCTCACTGCCACTATGGAGGCTGAGGCAGGAGGATCACTTGAGCCCAGGAGTTTGGGGTTGCAGTGAGCTATGACCATGCCACTGCACTCCAGCAAGACCCTGTCTCAAAAAAAAAAAAAAAAAAGAGAGAAAGAAAACATATTCATAATGTCCAAAGGCTTCCCTGTGCTCTTTGTACTTCCTCTTCTTTCCTTCTCATCTCCCCCACCCCAGGGAACCACTGATCTGCTTTCTTTTATGACTATAGAATTCTAGAGTTTTATATAAATGAAATGTATAGTATGTGCTCCTTTTGGGAGAGGGCGGTATCTGGCTTCTTTCACTCAGCTTAATTATTTTGAGATTCATTCATGATGTTGAAGTAACAGTAGTTCATTTTCATTGCTGAGTCAATATATACATATACTATAATTTGTTTAGCTTGTTGATGGACATTTCTGTTGTTTCAAATTTTTGGTTATTGCAAATATAGCTGCTTCGAATGTTCATGTACATGTCTTTGTATGGACACATATGCTTTAATTTCTCTTGGGTAGATAGCTAGCAGTGGAATGGCTCATTTGTGTGGTAGGCTTACTGTTTTTATTATTTTATTTTATTTTATTTATTTATTTATTTTTTTATTTTTGAGACGGAGTCTCGCTCTGTCGCCCAGGCTGGAGTGCAGTGGCGCGATTTCGGCTCACTGCAAGCTCTGCCTCTTGGGTTCACGCCATTCTCCTGCCTCAGCCTCTCCGAGTAGCTGGGACTACAGGCACCAGGCACCCACCACCACGCCCGGCGAATTTTTTGTATTTTTAGTAGAGACGGGGTTTCACCGTGGTCTCGATCTCCTGACCTCGTGATCTGCCCGCCTCGGCTGCCCAAAGTGCTGGGATTACAAGCGTGAGCCACCGCGCCCAGCCTGTTTTTACTATTTTAAAATTGTCTGTATTTCAGATGAAATCTGGTGTGTGTGTGTGTGTATGTGTGTGTGTGTGTGTGTGTGTGTGTGCGTGTTCTTGGTTGGCATTTGTACCACAGGGGGTGATTCTGGACTCACAGACTAAATTAGGAAGTTTTTCATACTGTTCTATGCTGTGGAATAGTTTAACTATATCATTTTAAAAAATGGGTTCTGGCCGGCACGGTGGCTCACGCCTGTAATCCCAGCACTTTGGGAGGCTAAGGGGGGCAAATAATCTGAGGTCAGGAGTTCGAGACCAGCCTGGTCAACAAGTGTTCGATAAATACATGTTTATGTATTTATTTACTAGACCAATAAGTTTAGTAGAGACCAACCCCGCCTCTCCAAAAAACAGAAAAATTAGCTGGTTGTGGTGGCGGGCACCTGTAATCCCAGCTACTCGGGAGGCTGAGGCAGGAGAACCACTTGAACCCAGGAGGCAGAGGTTGCAGTGAGCTGAGATCGTACCACTGCACTCCAGCCTGGGCAACAGAGACAGACTCTGCCTCAAAAAAAATATGGGTTCGATAAAATTTGTCTATGAAATAATCTGGGCCTGATGCCTTTTGGGTTTTACATTTTTATTTCTTTTTATTTTTAATTCTTTCAATTTTGTAAATGATAGTTGGTGTATTCAGGTTTTTCGGTGGGTCACATACTGCTCTCCCATTGGTGGTATATTTATTCAGGGTGTCTGTCCCACTAGGCTGTAAGCTTTTCAGGAAAGAATTCCAGGCTCTTGATCTCTATAATCACATGAAAGGCACATGATATGTAGTCATTTGGTGGAATGAATAAATGCTGATGGCTAGCTGCTATAACAAATAGACCTCAGCATTTCAGCAGCTTCATATAATGAAAATCTATTTGTTATTCATATGCAAATCTATTTCTTCCTTACATAATTGTCCACTGTGGCTACTCTGGAGCAGAGGGAGACGCTCCACCATAGGGTGAGTCAAGGACCCAGGCTCCTTCCACCCCGTGGCTTGGCCATCTGCTCTGCATTGAGCTCTCAGGTGAGGGAGGAGAGGCAGGAGAAGGTTTCCTGCCTCCTGCATACCTTGATCTAGAAGTAACAGTCAGCGCTCCCACTCACCTCCTTGGGAGTAACAGGACCTGACCTACAAGCAGAGGAGGCTGGGAAATGTAGTCCCTAGCCAGGCAGCTGCTGCTTAGCAACAACTCTATATCATGGTAGGGGGCACAGGACTTTTTGGTGGACAGTTAATCGTCGCTTTCAAGGGAGGCACAAGGATTTATTGCTGAGGTTTTCATTGCCTTGCTCTGTGAGACTCTTTTAGTGCCAGTGTTTGATGAATGGTTGTTTTCATGGCTGCCAAGAGCTGTTGGGTAAGAATGTAACTGCAGACAGTCATTTCCTTGCTGTGTTTGTCCAACAACCACTGTCTCACAGCTGGAAAACTCACTACTCATGAATACTTATTTCCCAGGTACAAGAACATAAAGATGTATTTATTGAACATTTTTAGGGCAATGACACCGAACTGTTAATCCAAAAATATACACTGGTCAAACGATAAGAAAATCCAAATATTAAGGAGAATTTAAAGATACATACCAGTCAAATATTTCTTTCATTTGTCTGTTCATTTTTTCTTTCTTTTTTTGTTTTGTTGCATCATTTTAAAAATGGAAACCTAATTCATATACCATAAAATTTCACATAATATAACATAAAAATCTCCAGTTTTATTTTTATTTATTTATTTAGAGACAGAGTCTTGCTCTGTCACCCAGGATGGAGTGCAGTGGTGCGATTTCAGCTTACTGCAACGTCCGCCTCTCAGGTTCAATAGATTCTCCTGCCTCAGCCTCCTGAGTAGCTGGGATTACAGGCACTCACCACCATGCCAGGCTAATTTTTGTATTTTTCATAGAGATGGGGTTTCACCATGTTGGCCAGGCTGGTCTTGAACTCCTGACCTCAGGTGAACCACCCGCCTCAGCCTTCCAAAGTGCTGGGATTACAGCGTGAGCCATTGCACCTGGCCAAAAATTCCCAGTTTTAGTGTACAATTCAGTGGTTTTCAGTATATTCAGAAGGTTGTACAACCATCACCACCATCTAATTCGAGGACATTTCCATCATCCCAAAGAGAAACCCTGTACCTGTTAGCAGTCACTCCCAGTTCCTCCCTCCCCCCAGTCTCTGGCAACCACTAATTTACTCTGTCTCTATAGATTTGCTCATTCTGGCTGGGTGCAGTGGCTCGTGCCTTAATCCCAGCACTTTGGGAGGCTGAGGTGGGAAGATCACCTGAGGTCAGGAGTTCAAGACCAGCCTGGCCAACATGGTGAAACCCCATCTCTAGTAAAAATACAAAAAAATTAGCCAGGTGTGGTGGCAGGCGCCTGGTAATCTCAGCTACTCAGGAGGCTGAGGCAGAAGAATTGCTTGAACCTGGGAGGTGGAGGTTGCAGTGAGCCAAGATCATGCCACTGCACTCCAGCCTAGGTGACAGAGACTCTGTCTCAAAAAAAAAAAAAAAGATTTGTTTATTCTGGACATTTTACATAAATGGAACAATATGTGGCTTTTATGTCTGGTTTCTTTCACTTAGCACAATGTTTTTAAGGTTCATTCATGTTGTAGCATGTATTAATAACTCATTTCTTTTTTTTGTCTTCCAATATGATCTCAAGACTCATTTTTTATGGTGAATAATATTCCAGTGAACGGATAGAATATATTTTGTTTATATCATTCACTAATTTTTAATTTTTTTTTTTTTTTTTTTTGAGATGGAGTCTTGCTCAGTCGCCCAGGCTGGAATGCAGTGGCACGATCTCGGCTCACTGCAAGCTCCGCCTCCCAGGTTCACGCCATTCTCCTGCCTCAGCCTCCCGAGTAGCTGGGACTACAGGCGCCCACCACCACGCCCGGCTAATTTTTTGTATTTTTAGTAGAGACAAGGTTGGTCTCAATCTCCTGACCTCATGATCCACCTGCCTCAGCCTCCCAAAGTGCTGGGATTACAGGTGTGACCCACCGTGCCCAGCTTTAATTTTTTTTTTTTTTTTTTTGAGTCTGAGTTTCCCTCTGTCACCTAGGCTGGAGTGCAATGGCGCTATCTCAGCTCACTGCAATCTCTGCTTTCCAGGCTCAAGCAATGCTTGTGCCTCAGCCTCCTGAGTAGCTGAGATTACAAGCAAGCGCCACCATGCCTGGTTAATTTTTGTATTTTTAGTAGAAATGGGGTTTCACCATGTTGGCCAGGCTGGTCTCGAACTCCTGGCCTCAAGTGATCCGCAGGCCTTTGCCTCCCAGATTGCTGGGATTACAGGCATTAGCCACACTGCCCAGCCTCTTAAAATTTTTTTAATTGTAGTAACATACACATAACATAAGATTGACCATTTTCAAGTGTACAGGTCGATGGTATTAAGTCCATTCATACTGTTAAACAACATGGTCTATACTGACTGTTGTGCAACCATCACCACCATCCATCTCCATGGCTCTTCTCATCTTGCAAAACTAAAACCCTGAACCAGGAAACAATAACTCCCCATTTCCTCCTCCCCACAGCCCCTGGCAACCACCAGTCTACTTTCAGTCTCTGAATTTGAATATGCTAGGTACTTCATAGATGTGGAATCATACAGTACTTATCTTTTTGTCACTAGCTTATTTCATTTAGCATAATGTATTCAAGGGTCATCCATGCTGTAGCATGTGTCAGAATGTCCTTCATTTTTAAGGCTGAATAATGTTCCATCTTCTGTTTATACCGCATTTTGTTTATCCACTCATCCATTGATGGACACCTGGGTTGCTTCCACCTTTTGGCTATCGTGAATAATCTGCGAATGAACATGGGTGTACAAATATCTCTTTGAGACCTTGCTTTAAATTCTTTTGGGTATATACTCAGAAGTGGAATTGCTGGATCAAATGGTAATTCTGTTTTTTAAGGAACTGCCTCAATGCTTTCTATACCATTTTACATTTTCATTGACAGTGCACAAGGGTTCCAATTTCTCCACATCCCCAATTTCTTTCTTTCTTTCTTTCTTTTTTTTTTTTTTAAGACAGAGTCTCACTCTGTCGTCTGGGCTGGAGTGCAGTGGCACTGCAACCTTCTGCCTCCCAGGTTCAAGCAGTTCTCCTGCCTCAGCCTCCTGAGTAGCTGGGATTACAGGTGTGCGCCACCATGACCAGCTAATTTTTGTATTTTTAGTAGAGACGGGCTTTCACCATGTTGGTCAGGCTGGTCTCGAACTCCTGACCTCATGATCTGCCCACCTCAGCCTCCCAAAGTGCTGGGATTACAGGCATGAGCCACTGTGCCCAGCCCCCACCAACTTCTTATTTTCCATGTTATTTATTCATTTTTAAACAAGCATTCATTGAGTATGAATGCCACATACTCTATACACACTACTATGCCACAGCTCTATACTTGGTAGAAACTGAGGCTGCCAAAATGTTAAATCTGTTTCCCTGTTCTTAGGAACTTAGGAAACAATGGAGATACAGTCATGTTCAAGAGATAGAGTGAAATGCAAGGTGATAGGTGCCTAATAGAGATGGAATCAATGGTAGATTGGATAAAGAAAATGTGGTACAGGCCGGGTGCTGTGGCTCACGCTTGTAATCCTAACACTTTGGGAGGCCCAGGCAGGTGGATAGCCTGAGCCCAGGCGTTCGAGACCAGCCTGAGAAACATGGTGAAATCCCGGCTCTACAAAAAAAATACAAATATTAGCTGGGCTTGTTGATGCGTGCCTGTAGTCCCAGCTACCTGGGAGACTGAGGTGGGAGGATCCCCTGAGTCCAAGGAGGTGAAGGCTGCAGTGAACCATGATTGTGCCACTGTACTCCAGCCTGGGTGACACAGTGAGACCCTGTCTCAAAAAAAAAAAAAAAAAAAAGAAGAAAATATGGTACATATATACCAAGGCTGTAAAAAGAATGAGATCATAGCCTTTGCGGCAACATGGATGGAGCTGGAGGCCATTATCCTAAGTGAGCTAACACAGGAGCAGAAAACCAAACACTGCATGTTCTTATAAATGGGAGCTAAATACTGAATACACATGGACACAAAGAAGGGAACAGACACCAGGGAGACACCAGGGCCTACTTGAGGATGGAAAGCTGAAGGAGGCTAAGGATTGAAAAACTACCTATAAATACACAGATACTATACCTGTTAACTGGATGACAAAATAATATGGACACTGAATCCCCATGACATGGAATTTATCTATGGAACCAACCCGCACATGTACCCCTAAAACAAAAATAAAAGTTAAAAAAAAGAGAGAGAGATGGAGGCTGGGCGTGGTGGCTCACGCCTGTAATCTCAGCACTTTGGGAGGCTGAGGTGGGCGGATCACCTGAGGTCAGGAGTTCGAGACCAGCCTAGCCAACATGGCGAAACCCCATCTCTACTAAAAATACAAAAATTAGCCGGGCATGGTGGCGGGCGCCTGTAATCCCAGCTACCCGGGAGGCTAAGGCTGGAGAATCGCTTGAACCCAGGAGGCAGAGGTTGCAGTGAGTCGAGATCATGCCACTGCTCTCCAGCCTGGGCAACAGAGTTAGACTCCATCTCAACAACAACAACAACAACAACAAAAAACACGGTGTGTGATTTCTGAGGATGCATCAGAAGAGATCTTTGGCTTCCTTCCTGGCTCCCTGGTGGATCTCTTGTTCTGGGTTAAGGCATCCGCCATGTCAGGAGGACACTCAAGAGGCCCTCAGGAGAGCCCCAAGCGAGAAGACCTGGCATCTTCTGCCATCTTGTCACTATGAGAGAGTGCCAGCATCACCTTGTCAGCTGTGTGAGGAAGCCACCCTGGGAGCCGATCCTCCAGCCCCACTAAGCCTTCAGATGATTGCAGCCTTGGCCAACATGTGACTGCAACCTTATGAAAGCGCTTGAGCCAAAACCATCACCAAGCTACTCTTGATTTTCTGACTAAAAACACCCAGAACCCAAAAAACTGTGAGATAATACATGCTTATTGTTGTTTTAAGTAATTAAGTTTTGAAATACTTCATTACACAGCAAGAGATAACCAATGCAGCTAGAAGCATGAAAATATCTGGCATAGTGTGGAAATGGCGAGAAATGCATTGAGGCTGGCACGAGAGGTTAAAGCCAGAAACTTGGAGGTGAAAGCTTCTGAAACGCCATGTTTCTCCATAAGAGTGGGCAAGGGAGCCATCTGGTGGAGGAGGCATGCTTAGACATTCCCTTCTATCTTCGCTGATTTCTCCAGCCTGTTCTCAGCATTTCCATCTAGTATTTCTCCAAGGGCCACAGTGAGGTTTATGAGTCAAGTATGTGGGCCATAAGCACACTTGCTTATTGAAGCAAATACTAACCTCTGCAAATGTCAAGGTAAGATATTATCTTCAGCGATTATTTAATTTTCTCCCTTAGTCTCTTCCACCTGTCTGCTACCAAGGGGAAAACATCAGTAGCACCCGGAGTTGAGGCAGAATGCTGGAGGAGGGAAAGAAGGAACTAGAACTTGATTATGGAAAAATCAGAATTAGACTTGAGAGAGCACAGTCAAGCTGGTCCGTCTCTTAATTATAACGGGAGGCCTTTGTTCATTGCTACTGGCCACGACTATTGTCCCTTTCTGATTTTTAGAGCCTTCTTATATCCTCCAATGTTCCCTCCAAATAATGTCTAGAAGTTCTTGAATAATATCCCTCAATTCTATAGCTGCTGGAAGAGAAAACAAATACTGCTACTCTCCACTGTCAGCCTGAGGCCAAGGAGGAGGAATTGCAAAGAAACTAAAATTTACCTTTGGAGTAAATTACCAGTGGGAGAATTTCAGTTACTTAGGATATATATATTATTATTATTTGTTCGAGACAGAGTCTTGCTCTGTCGCCCAGGCTGGAGTGCAGTGGCATGATCTCTGCTCACTGCAACCCCTGCCTCCTGGGTTCAAGCAATTCTCCTGTCTCAGCCTCCTAAGTAGCTGGAATTACAGGCACGTGCCACCACACCCGGCTAATTTTTATTTTTATGTATTTATTTATTTCGAGACGGAGTCTAGCTCTGTCGCCCAGGCAGGAGTGCAGTGGCACGATCTCGGCTCACTGCAGTCTCCGCCTCCCGGGTTCACGCCATTCTCCTGCCTCAGCCTCCGGAGTAGCTGGGACTACAGGCGCCCACCACCATGCCCGGCTAATTTTTTTGTATTTTTAGTAGAGTCCAGGTTTCACCATGTTAGCCAGAATGGTCTCAATCTCTTGACCTTGTGCTCTGCCTGCCTTGGCCTCCCAAAGTGCTGGGATTACAGGCGTGAGCCACTGCTCCTGGCCTAATTTTTATATTTTTAGTAGAGAAGGGGTTTCACCTTGTTGGCCAGGCTGGTCTCAAACTCTTGACCTCAGGTGATCTGCCTGCCTCAGCCTCTCAAAGTGCTGGGATTACACGTGTGAGCCACTGTGCCTGACCGGTACTTAGGTTATTAAAGAAAAAAAATTTATTCTTCTTAAGAAGGGTGGGGATTCCTTAGCTTAAATACTACATTGTTGAACAGAAAACTTTCCCCATCCTCTCACTTAGATTAAGTCTGTCTCTTCTCTCTGCTCCTACTGTTACAATAGGATCCCCTGCTTTGTATCATGGCTCAGTCAAGTCAGCGTCTTCTGTTGAACTAAGAGTTCATAGAGGGTAGAATTTCTGTCCAGTTCATTCTTGCTGGTTTCACAGTCATTGTTTTAAGAAATGATTCATGACCAGCCTGGGCAACATAGCGACACCTCATTCTACAAAAAAAAAAAAAAAAAAAAAAAAAAAATTGGCCAGGCATGGTGGCTTACGCTTGTAATCCCAGCACTTTGGGAGGCTGAGGCAGGCGGATCACGAGGTCAAGAGATCGAGACCATCCTGGCCAACATGGTGAAACCCCATCTCTACTAAAAATACAAAAATTAGCCGGGCGTGGTGGTGTGTGCCTGTAGTCCCAGCTACTCAGGAGGCTGAGGCAGGAGAATCGCTTGAACGCGGGAGGCGGAGCTTGCAGTGAGCCGAGATCGTGGCACTGCACTCCAGCCTGACGACAGAGTGAGACTCCGTTTCAAAAAAAAAAAAAAAAAAAATTAAATAGCTGGGTGTAGAGTTGTGTACCTGTAGTCCCAGCTCCTCTGGAGGCTGGGGCAGGAGGATTGTTTGAGCCCAGGAATTAGAGTGAGCTATGATTGTACCGTTGCACTGCAGCCTGGGCAGCAGAAGAAGACCCTATCTCAAAAATACAGTAAAATTACATTAAAAAAAGAAAGAAAAGAAAAAGAAAAAAGAAATGGACATTGTTCTGGGGCTTTTGTTGAAAGAGATGTGAATACTGTGCTCCAAGAGGAAATTGACACACATGCGCTCATTCAAGGAACATTTGTTGGTATCTCCTTTGTGCTAGATGCTGGACATACAGAAATTATAGGCAGTTCCCTCAGGACTCTCACTGTCTAGAGAGAGGAGGAGCCACCAAGTGCTGGGGTGGGGCAGGCCCACGGAGCCAAATCAGAAGGGCACCTAATCCAGACAGTGGCTGCTGATGGTGAAGGTGTCAGAGAAGTCTTTCTTCAGGGGTGAGATCTGAGCTGAATTTTGGAGGAAGAATAAGAGCTGGCCAACTAAAGAATATGGGGCTGGGCGCAGTAGCTCACGTCTGTAATCCCAGCGCTTTGGGAGGTCGAGGCAGGTGGATCACCTGAGGTAAGGAGTTTGAGACCAGTCTAGCCAACATGGTGAAACCCCATCTCTACTAAATACAAAAAATTAGCCAGGCATGGTGGTGCATGCCTGTAATCCCAGCTACTTGGGAGGCTGAGGTGGAAGAATCGCTTGAACCTGGGAGGCAAAAGTTGCAGTGAGCCAAGATTTCTTCATTCTCCATTGCACTCCAGCCTGCGCAACAAGAGCAAAACTCCATCTAAAAAAAAAAAAAAAAAAAAAAAAAAGATGAGAGTAGTCTGTAGAAAGGTACAGTAATGGGAGAAGGTGTGACACATCCGGGAACTGCCAGAGTTGAATACACCAGGCTTTGGTTTTATCCTGGAGGTCACAGGGTGCCACTTAAACTATCCAGCAAGAGAGTGGTCTGAGAAAGATACAGAGGGGTGGACAGGGTGGGGGATGGGAGTGGGTGGGGAGTGGTGATGGCCTACCCTGGAATTCAGACCAGAGGCCAGGTTAGGAAACGAAGAAGAGGGGCCTTCAGAGGCTATCTGCATGAGAGACCCAGGAGCCTTTGGGGAAAAGACTCATCCTAAGGGAGGAAAGGCAGAGTCCAGCAGATGGGCCTGGCCCAGCCACAAAGCTCAGTCCATTTCTCTAAGGGGTGGTGAGTGGATTTCTGTATATGGCTTAGTGATATGTGTGGGAATTGGATCTTTCTACATTTTGGCCTTTTGTGGATTCTTGTCTGATTTTTGGGCTGGGGTGGTGGTGGTAGGGCTTTGAGTAAAAATAAAAATCACAATGATTGCTAACAATTTTTGAACACTTATAACATGCCAGGAATTTACATACTTCAGCTCATTTAATTCTCATCACAGCCCCACTCTGAGGTTACCACTATGGTTATCCTCATTTTACAGCTGGAAAAACCAACCAAGCAACTCATCTGAGGAGAAGCCCTCCTACCTTACTCATGTTGGGACTGGCGCATGCCAGGTAATTGACAAAGTCAACTAAAGCAGGGAGCTTTGAGAAAAATACCTACATAGGGTAAGCATTTAATTTTGGGACAATCGTCAATTTATACGTAGTTATAAGAACTAACACAGGGTGATCCCACAGACTACCCCCCAGTGGTAACATCTTGCAACCCTTCTTAACAGAATATACCTACTGTGTGCCAGGTACTGCTTTGGGTGCTGGAGACACAGACACGGGAAACATTAGCCGACAGAAGCCACAAGAGTGAATGAGATCCTCAGGGAGTGTCTTGAGTCAGAAGAAAGAAGGGTGGCAAAAGGAGCCCCAGAATTTGAGGGGTAGGAAGAAAAGCCCTAAGGAGACCTTGAAGGTTGGAAAGAGAGAAGGAGAGGGTGGTGTCATGGAAGCTAAGGTGGACAATGGTGCCAAGAAGGAAAGAGAGTCCGATGCTTCCGAGGTCATCTGCAAGGAGGACTGGGAAGTGTCCATTGGATTTAGCAGCCAGGATGTCACAGGTGAGCAGGCAGGTAGCCCAGAAATATGGAGGGGAGCAGGACCACAGTGCAGTGAGTAGTGAATTGGGCGAGGAAGCAGCGGTAGAGAGCACTTTACAGTGAGTCTTCCAACTCAGGTAGGAAAAAGGGGGTAAAGTTAGGCTAAAGGAGAAATTTTCCATGAATTTTGTCTCTCATGATGATTAAGAGTTAGCAAGAGTCATGATTTCAGGCCTGTTAGAGCAAAGCCCCAAGGAAATAAGAGTTGGACCCTGGAGCACAGCTAAGTCCTGGCTGGAGGGGTGGGCCTGTCTTTCTGAAAGGAGACAATGGAGAAAGAGGTGCAGATAAAGCTCTGTGGCTGCTTGAAGAGGGAAGTGATTACTTCCAGCTGGGGCACTCAAGGAAGGGATACAGACATTTGAGTGCCAGGGGCATTTGAGGGTAACAATGGAAGGGTTCAGTTGGCCAAAGTTAAAGGCAGCTGAAAGATGGCAGGGGATGAGACCAGGAAATGCAGACCAAGGTGGGTGGTGGTATGGTTGGGGCGCTGGGGTCAGATGACACATAAGCTTCAAATTCCAGCTCCCACTTGCTTCTTAGCTGCGACACTGAAGAAGTTCCTTAACACGTCTGAGATTCCCCATCTGTAAAATGGCGACAACCCTAATAGGTTGTTGGAGGAGGACTAGATAATGTCTAAAAAGAGCTCAGTCCGGTCCAGTGCTTGGCTCCTCCGTGCCTGAGCGATAAGTCACTAATGTAAAGTCATCGGATGTGTGCTTTAAGGGAAATTAACTGGGCCACACGGTGTGAAGTGAACTGAGCTGGGAGAAGCCTGCACAGGACCTTGTCCACACTAGCTACTCAGGAAACAACTGCATGCTCTGCTGGGCATCTCATACAGGATACAGTTTCCGTCTTTCCTGGGCTCACACACAGTCCCCAGTTCAGTTCCAAAGTTGGAAAGAGGATGAAGACGTAAATTCTGCAGTTAAGCCTCTCGCCAACTGTTCCCTGCGGCGAGGCAGGGCAACGAGGTGCAAGGTCACCAAGCACGTGCTCCCAAGGGTCCTCAGGGCTTTGTGAACCGCGGCCGGCCAAGGACAGAGTTAACTCCAGCCTAGAGCGAGCGGGTAAAGGCACGCAGGCGCACTGCTGGCAAGGGTGCTCACCTGTGCTGGGGTGGGCGGAGAAAAACCCCGAGCTGGATGACGTCATGAGGACGCAGCCGCAGAGCGATTCGCGTCCCGGAAGCGGCGGTGGCGGCAGCGGCGTAGGCGGAGGAGGTTTTCGGACCTGCGACTTCAGAACGGCTCTGGCAGTAGGAGCGGCGTTCGGCCGGGGCGGGCCTGAGGAAAAGCTCCGGGGCCCAGTGGCTCTCCCCCTGCTGCTGCCCGACCCTGCCACCTCCGTCACTGAGCCAGCGGCCGGGTAGGTGAGGTGCTGCCCCCTCCGCGTCCCAGAGTCTCCGCAGGCTGTGTGTAGTTGGGCGCTTGGGCGCAGCTAGGGCCGCCGCCTGCTGGCCCCGCGACCTTGGGCGTGGCCTTCCCTGTCCAGCCGCACGAGTTCCATCAGGCTCCCCTGGCTGCAGAGGTATTGGCCAAAGCCAGTGCGGGCGCCGACCTACCTCACCCCTTCCTGGGCTCCTGGAACCTGGCGCCGCTCTGTGCCCTTTCGCCCTGGCTCGGCCTGCGGGGATTTCGGGCTCCCGTTAGCCCCTTTGTCCCATCCCCTCACCCTCCCATCAGGTCGCGGCTAATTGCCTGGGACTGGTTTATGTTGCTCTTCGCCGGGGTTCCGCCCCCTCGTTTGCTGCTTAGCGTTGAGGGTAGGACTTTGAACTGGGAAAGACCGTAAAGGCTCCTGAGTTTCCTTATCAGAGAGGGCAGACGGGAATGGGGCGTTCTGATGCTGACTGCCCTGGGCAGAGATGGCCCAGGAAGTTGTTGGGCACCGAAGGGAGTGGGAAGGGTTAGAGATGGGGCGGGAGTCCTGGAGCACGGTATTTCATTCACTCATTCAGCAGGCATTTGTTAAGCACCCACTGTGTACAGAAACAGTCGTGAATGGAGGCCAGTTAAGAGCAGGGAGTTTTACTTTGACGTGGTAAGTGCCCTGCACTTGATCTTAGCCACAAGGCCAAGAAGCGATGTGATGTGATAAGTGCTCTATTAGGGTGAGTACGTGATCCTTTGGGAGCATTGGGGAGGGTCTCCCAGTCCAGAGTTGGGGGTGTTGGCAGAGACTTCCCAGAGTAAGGGAGTGATGTTTAAGCTGATACCTGAAGGATGAGTAGGAATTAACCAGGTAAAGAGTGGGAGAAAAATGTTCCAGGACATCATTTCATTTCAGCCCATGGGCTGCCTCGCTGCAGCGATCATTTATGCTTGGTTTTTATGATTTTTGGTTTTGATGGATCTTTGGGGAAAAGAGCATTGGATGGAGAGTCCAAAGAACAGGATTTTAGGTCTGAATAATTCACTTTGCCTTGCTCACAGGTTTACTCTGGGCACCACCTGAAGCAGTAGGTAGAAGTGTGTTGAAGACTAGACGTGCAGTGCAAATGTTGGGAATTATTATGGTTACAGGATGCAGACATCAGAACGTGAGGGGAGTGGGCCGGAGCTGAGCCCCAGCGTGATACTCGAGGCTCCCCTGGAGTCTCCACCTTTTCCTACCAAGTCCCCAGCGTTTGACCTTTTCAACTTGGTTCTTTCCTACAAGAGGCTGGAGATCTACCTGGAACCCTTGAAGGATGCAGGTGATGGTGTTCGATACCTGCTCAGGTACAGACTTTGTGGAGTTGCTCTGTTCTCCTCTGCCTTCTGCCGTCCTGCTCTGTAGTAACTTAACACTGACCATTTAGGCAGTGGCTGGGCTGTCCTCTCTGCCCTAGTGAGGAGCAGTTCTGGGAGGTCTGTTCGGCCTCTGGGTTTATCTAGGCCTACCCTGTGCCTCAGGCCCAGCCCAGGAAAGGCAGATACCGGGAATGATCCTGCCTTTCAGCAAGGTTCTTCTTTGTGACTGAATAAGCTCCTTCTTCTGGACTGCTGGACAACCTTGAACATCAGGCCTTCTACAGCTTACAGCAGGCTTAATTTTTTCCTTTGCACCCAATATTAGCATAATTAATATTAAAAAATTAGGATATAATTTTGAACAAAAATTAAAGAAACACAAAAACCTGTGAATAAGCAGATACCATTTTCACTATTTTTTTTTTTTTGAGATAGACTCTTGCTCTGTTGTCCTGGCTGGAATGTAGTAGTGTGATCATGGCTCACTGTAGCCTCAACCTCTTCGGCTCAAGCGATCCTCCTACCTCAGCCACCATGCCTGGCTAATTAAAAAAAAAAAAAATTTGTAGAGAGGGTCTCGCTGTGTTGCCCAGGCTGGTGTTGAACTGTTGGGCTCAAGCGATCCTCCTGCCTCAGCCTCCCAAAGTGCTGGGATTACAGGTGTGAGCCACTGTGCCCAGCCCATTTTCACTCATTTATAGAGATTATGGATCTTAATTTTTTCCCTCCTATCCTGCTTTGATTTTCATTCTCTATAATTTTCTTTTTTTCTTTTGGCTCATTTTATTATGTTAAAATTATTTTAAATTACTTATATGGCATTCTACTCTCTGTCAGTTTTTATCTCTAAAATAAGGACATTTCTTTCAAGATCAAAGTAATACCATACCTAACAACATTAATAACTCCTTGATATCATCCTATACTCAGTTCATATTCCATTTCCTCAGTTGTACCATCTGTTTTGGCTAAATCACATTTCAGTCCAGGAGTGTGCATTGTTTGTAGTTATGTCTTTTAAGTCTTTTTTCAGTCTAAAACAGTCTCTCGCATGACACTGATTTGCTGAAGAGACTGAGCCTGAACTGACTTTCCTGGAGAATCTACTACCGAGATTTGCCTGGTTTCTTCCTCGTGGTGCAGACTAGAAGTTAGATTTAAAGGTTGGATTTGATTCAAGTTAGAAAAGTGTTTTTTGTTTTTTTTTTTTGCAAAGGTAAATGTTGTGCCCCTGGTGTTGCATTGCATCAGGAGTCATACAAATACCTGACTGTCCTAAAGAGCAGAGGTTTTTAACTTGGAGCCTATGGGTGAGTTTTAGGGATCAGTGAATCCCCTGAAACTGCACGTAAAATTGTGTGTCTGCACATGTGTATATTTCTAGGGAAAAGCTTCTAGTTTTCATCAGATTCTCATAAAGGCCCTCAATCCTCTAAAATACATGAGAGAGACTGGTAGGAAGCAGGGTGAGTGGAGTTATGTTAACCTCTGAGGATGCCGTTGAGTATTTATCCATGCCTCAGCCTGGAAATAGTGGATGATTTGTTACTAGTTCTCTGGCGAAGGCCCTACATTTTTCTTGTTCACCTAATTTATGTCTGTATCCATAGAGGTGAGCTAGTCAGTGTTCCAGAGCTGTGTTCTCTACTGTAAGATCACTGTGCTCTTGGCACAAGGGGTAGGGAGACAGTATGAGGAGAGGCTGTTTTCTCCTTTTATAATCTCAGCATGATGTGAAGTTTGGTCTTCTTTAGGAGAGAGGCTGTGCCCCCTGGCACATTCTTTGTATGTGTGTGTATTGCCCTTTTGTGGCAAAGTACGAAAGTTAAGTGTATCCTGCCCTGCCCTTCTCCTTTTCCTCTACTAGTCCGTAGTGTGTCTTAGCACACTAATGTGTTAGGGTTTTTCCATTTTATGGAATTAGAAATTGGAGGATGTAGTAGGATTGGTTAAAGCTGGATGCAGGAGGAGCATTGGACCTAAAAGCCCCCAGGAGCCTGCGGTTTCTGTGCTGCTGGGAGAGGGAGTACCGGTCCGTGAAAGTGGCTGTCACATTAGTTTGTGCTTTTGATTGTTCTTTTCTTAGTAAAGAGGATTTGACTTTGAAGAGGGACCTAATCTTGGGCTCTGGCTATTAGGTCTGGAGCCTAGAGCTGCAGTAAATTGTTAACAGACTACTGGGATCAGCTACTCTACTGCTTGGGTCTCCTGGGACCAAAGTGTCAGTAAAGACATTTTATAGAAGGGAAGAAGCTTTAAAATGAAAGTGACTTGAGTGGTGGTGTGATGTTTTTATTTCCAAAATGGGATTGGCTTTTATTTCACTTTTACCCTGGTAGCTGCCACTAGAGGTTCTGAGGCCTAATTAGGGTGGTACAGGTGGAGTGTGTTGAATTTCAGGAGAAAGACAGAGATGTCATTTCATTCCCTTACTCATGAATTTTATTAAAAAGTAAAAGCCCTTTTACACTGTTGGTGGCAATGTAAATTAGTTCAACCATTGTGGAAGACAGTGTAGCGATTCCTCAAGGATCTGGAAGCAGAAATACCATTTGACCCAACAATCCCATTACTGGGTATCTATCCAAAGGATTATAAATCATTCTACTATAAAGACACATGCACCTGTATGTTTGTTGCAGCACTATTCACAGTAGCAAAGACTTGGAACCAACCTAAATGTCCATCAGTGATAGACTGGATAAAGAAAATGTGGCACATATACACCATGGAATACTATGCAGCCATGAAAAAGGATGAGTTCATGTCCTTTGCAGGGGCATGGATGAGGCTGGAATCCATCCTTCTCAGCAAACTAACACAGGAACAGAAAACCAAACACCACATGTTCTCACTCGTAAGTGGGAATTGAACAGCGAGAACACATGGACACAGGAAGGGGAACATCACACACCGGGGCCTATTGAGGGGTGGGAGCTAGGGGAGGGATAGCATTAGGAGAAATACCTAAGGTAGATGACGGGTCGATGGGTGCAGCAAACCACCATGGCATGTGTATACGTGTGTAACAAACCTGCACGTTCTGCACATGTATCCCAGAACTTAAAGTATAATAATAAAAAAAAGTAAAAGCCCTGCATAAATTAGTTAACCTCATTCAGTAACTCTGAAATACTCCAATTAGAGCACAAGAACATATATTTAGCCCCAGCACGGCCTTTAATCCCAGCACTTTGGGAGGCCAAGGTGGGCAGATCACCTGAGGTCAGGAGTTTGAGACCAGCCTGGCCAACATAGTGAAACACCCCATCCCTACTGAAAACACAAAAACTGGCCAGGTGTGGTGGTGTGCCCCTATAATCCCAGCTACTAGGGAGGCTGAAACAGGAGAATCGCTTGAAATCAGGAGGCGGAGGTGGTAGTAAGCCAAGATTGCGCCACTGCACTCTAGTCTGGGCAGCAGAGTGAGACTCTGTCTCAAAAGAAAAAAAAAAAAGAAAATACATTCATTGCTTTGCTGGCCAGCAATTTACCTGTTTATTTTTCTGATATTTGTCTCTCTCCTAATGGCTCACCTATATATTGACACTGCCTTTAGAATTTGGGTGTCGTGGCTTCATTGTTGCATCTGTGCTCCTCTTTCCCTACCAAATGTCCTTTATCAGGGACGGAGCCATCAGCGTTTGCTTGTTCTCAGCAACCTGAGTCTCTGGTCTTCCTTCTTCCCCATTTGGGGGTTTCTGCACTGCCATTTGGTGGTGGTGGTGGCGGCAGTGATGTATCTGTGTTTGCTTCCATCTGTTCCAGCTCACTTAAGGTGTGATTGCTAAGTGAATGCTGCACCCTACTTTCATCTTGATTTTTAATATATTAAAATAAAATCTTTATTATTGTTTCTCCTTTTGAATTAATAGGTATTCAAAATAAACTCTCAGATAAACTCTCAAATTTTCAAAAACACAGACATAAGAAGATAAAGGCATAAATGGGGTCAAAGAAGTCCACAATTTGTTCTTTCTTGATTTCCGTGTTAGTTGAATCTTGTGCAATGATTATATATTCTTATGAAATTATAAAAAAGAATAGAGGAAAATATTAAGAATGTTTGTCAGTGTCACCTCTTAAGGAGAATACAACCTTACAAAACACAGGTTAAATGGTATTAACTTGGTTTCTTAACTGATATTTTATAAATTCTTATTCCTTTTGGGAGAAAGCACTACAGACCAACCAGTTTCCTAACCCCAGGTGCTAATGTGTGACATCTTACCACCTCTCCTGGTCACCAGTCCAAGTGAGAGGCCCCGTTTTCATTTCTCCTTCACCTTCCGTGTTCCAGGCCTCCTCTTCTGGTTTGATGTCCCATCTGTGCTGCCCGGTCTCCCCTCCCCAGCTGGAGGAGTGGCTCTCTGTAGTGATCAGGACTCTCTGTATTGTAGGTGGCAGATGCCTTTGTGTTCCTTGCTGACCTGCCTGGGCCTCAACGTCTTGTTCCTCACTTTGAATGAGGGTAAGAACAGCCTTCAGGGACCAGTGGTTTTTGTAAATGAATGTGGGGGAAGAACACCTGGATGCAGCCCCACCCTGTGTGTGGGAGCTGCCCTTGTTGCCCTGGAGTTAGTGATCCTCTGTGTCTGCTTGGAGTCAGAAACAGGCTCCAGAGTGACGATCCAGGCTGAGCTGCCTCCTGTGACCTTGGGCAGATTATTGAACTCCCCTGTTAAGGCCTAATTTTCCTTACCTCTAGAGGGAGGATAAAAATGATGCTTTCCTCCTAGAGTATTTGTGAGGAATGCGACAGTCTAGGCATAATACTTAGCACAGTGCCTGGCGTGGAAGAGGCAGCCAGTGCAGTGTAGCTGCTCTCAGTATTATTGTTGTTTCCTTCTTGACTTCCTGCTGAGGATGCATTGACCTTTTTCCATTTTGGTTTTCAAGCTGATTCAAGGGTCATCTGGGGACATGGCATGGGTAAAGGTACTGGGATGAGGAGCTGATAAGGGATTTTTGCCATATCTGTTGCTTTTCTCTGGTTCAGCTAGTGAGCCTAGCGGGAGCTGCTGGTCAGTCACCAGCAGTGAAGGGTGGCATGAAGCCTTTGAGATAGAAGTGTGGACACATGGGTGTCTGTTGGGGTCCTGGGTAATGTCTCCTATGAACCTCTTACTACAGTGCATACCGTGACCCTACCCTATCTGTGGTTGGTGCTGGCAGATGGCCACATAAAAAGCCAAACCCCTCAGGGTGAGAATAAAGAGTCTGGGACAGAATGTTTGGAGGAGCTGGGCCATTATTCATGTGTTTGTTCTTATGCTTACCTTGTATTTCTCAGGTGTCTTCTTTGTTTCTTCTGGAGATAGGGATTGAGTAGGTTGAAAATTAATCCAGTTCATATAAGATCTCATTTTCTGTTTCTTAGTTGGACTCATCTTTACCTGTTCAAAACTTCCTAGGATGTTTGATTTTTCTATATATGCTCCCAAAGTAAATCAGTTCCTATGACAGATGTTTAATAAGCATTTATTATGGGCCTGCTGCTCTGTTAGCTTGTTGTTGGGGTGCCGTGTTATATGGAAGAAGTTCCTTCTTTGAATTTTATCTCGGCTTCGCCATTTCTCAAGGCACAGTCGTCTGCAGTGTCCTAAAAGCTGAACGAAAGGCTTCCAGTCTTCCTTAGTGGCCCAGAGGTCCAAGTGTCAGGCATCAGGAGCTCCTGGCAGTCACACTCCAGCGTGAGCCTCCTGTGTGCTAGCAGCATCTTAAAATGTATTAAAAGTGAGGATGGGGCCACAGCAGTGACCAAAGATCCCAGCCCTCAAGAGCTTACTTCAGTAGAGGAGACAAGAGACATGCCTGCAATGTGTCATGTGGTGATAAGGTCTATGAGGAGTGAAGCTGGGTTAAGGGGGCTGGAGAGTAGGGGTTAGACACTGTGTCATACAGGGCCATCAGGGAAGGCCTGACTGGCAGAGCCCTGGAGGAGGGGAGGAACAAGCAGTGGGTGTCTGGGTGGGCCAACTCCTGGTCTTTGCTTACCTGTGTTACCTGCAGTGTTTTTGATTCTGTAGGTGCGTGGTACTCAGTAGGTGCCCTGATGATTTCAGTGCCCGCCCTGCTGGGCTACATTCAGGAGGTTTGCCGGGCACGACTGCCTGAGTCCGAGCTGATGCGGAGGAAGTATCATAGCGTGAGGCAGGAGGACCTGCAGAGAGTTCGCCTGTCTCGTCCTGAGGCCGTGGCTGAGGTGAAGAGCTTGTGAGTATGGAAGAGAGGCCAGGGAGGTGGGGGAACAGTAACAGCAGCCATGACACTAAGTGCTAGCTTTGTGTGCTCGACATCATATTAGGCAAACCACAGCTGTTATTTCATTTAACCTTTTTAACAGTTCTGGGAGGTAGCTAATATTACATCTTCCATTTATGGGTAAAGAAAAAGGCTGACTTACTTAGCTAGAAAGTGGCCAAGCTGGGATGAGAATCTAGATCTAGCTGTTTTCACAGCTTCTGTTCTTTCTGCTGGAGAGACAGTTTAGGGTCTTGACTAAGCATGTGCATGTATAAGCCACTGCCTGGGTTCAAATCCCAGCTCTTCCATTTACTTGCTGTGTAACATTGGGCAAGTTGCTTAGCCTCTCTGTGTCTCAGGTTTCTCATCTGTTAAATGGAATGATAATAGGGCTTACTCAGAAGGTGGTTGTGAAGATTGAACAGGTGTCTGGTACCGGGGAAGTGTTGAGTAGATATTAGTTATCATCACTACACTGTGGAGAAACTTCCTAAACATGACAGAGTTGGTACTTCTGAGGAAGCATTTTAAGACTTGAAAAATATTCATCCAACAACTTCAGTAGCAGCGGGCATTTACACCTCCCTTCCTTGGAGTGGGGTCTCCAGGGAAGGGAGGTGTAAATTCTCTTGAGATAGAGTAGGGGCAAGAAAAGTTATAAACAGATGGCTGGGCCTCACCCCAGAAATTCCGAATCAGTTGTCTGGAGTGGGGCCTGGATATGTAGTTTTTTAAAAAAATACTTTCTTACTTTGAAATAGTTTTATATTATATATATATAACATATATATTTTTTTAATTTTTTTACATATATATTTTTTTGTTTTTTTTTTTTTTTTTTTTGAGACTGTCTTGTTATGTCACCCAGGCTGGAATGCAGTGGCGCGATCTTGGCTCACTGCAACCTCTGCCTCCTGTGTTCAAGCGATTCTCGTGCCTCAACCTCCAGAGTAGCTGGGATTACAGGCGTGTGCCACCACGTCCAGCTAATTTTTGTATTTTTAGTAGCGATGAGGTTTCATCATGTTGGGCAGGCTGGTCTCAAACTTCAGCCTCAAGTGATCTGCCTGCCTTGGCCTCCCAAAGTGCTGGGATTGCAGGCATGAGCCACCGCACCCAGGCTGAAATAGTTTTAAACTTAAAGAAGTGCAAGAATAATACCAAGAATGCCTTTTACCCAGATAGAACAATTATTAACATTTTGCAATGTTGGCTTCGTCTATCTCTCTACATATACATATTCTTTTCTTTTTCCTAAAACATTTGAAAGTAAGTTGCAAACGTGACTGTTTATCCCAAATACTTCAGCGTGTATTTCCTAAGAACAAGGACATTCTCTTACATATCCACAGAACTGTAATCAAAATTAGGAAACTTAACATTGATAACTAATGTATAATTCGTAATCAGATTTTACCAGTTGTATTAATAAAGTTCTTTTTCTTCTTTTATTAATTTTTTTCTTTTTCTTTTTTTTTGCTTTTTGAGACGGTATTTTGCTTTGTCATCCAGGCTGGATGCAGTGGTATGATCATAGCTCACTGCAGCCTGCCTCGACCTCCTGGACTCAAGTGATCCTTCTGCCTCAGCCTCCTGAGTAGCTGGGACCACAGGCACATGCACCATGCCCTGCTAATTAAAACAAATTTTTTGTAGAGATAGGGTCTCACTGTCTTGCCCAGGCTGGCCTCGAATTCCTAGGCTCTAGCAATCCTCCTGCCTCAGCCTCCCAAAGTGCCGGAACTACAGATATGAGCCAGTGTGGGTGTCCTAATAAAGTTCTTTGTATCAGTTTCCCTGATCTGGGATCCAATTGAGGATTATACATCATGTTTAATTTTTTTATGTCTCTTTAGTCTTCTTTAATCTGGAGCAGTTCCTCAGTCCTTGTTTCTTGTGACCTTGACATTTTTGAATAGTACAAGCTTATTATTTTGTAGAATCTCCCTAATTTTTGGATTGTTTGGTTCCTTGTGATCAGATTTAAGGTGTGACAAGTGATGTGTCATGTTCAGTACATCTGTATCAGGAGGCACCTGATGTCAGGAAATACTGACTTTGATCACTTGGTTAAGGCATCCATACTGTAAATTATCATTTTACTCTTCATTAGTGTAATTTGAGGGGAGATACTTTGAGACTATGTAAATATCTTGTTCCTCATCAAACATTTATCCACTGCTTTAAAAATCCATTGATGGGTCTTGCCTTAATCAGTTTATTACTATGATGGTTGCAAAGATGATCTTCTAATTATTCTATCTACATTTTTTTTTTAGCTGGCTTTCTACTATAAGAAAGTTCTTCCTTCTTATTTATTATCAGTATGAACTCATAGATGTATATTTCATTTGATAAGTTAGAATCTATTATTGTCATTATTTATTTTGATCTCAAATTGTCCTAGATTTGGCCAGTAGGAGCTCTTTTGAGTTGGCTCTTGTTTGCATTGGTCCCTGTCATTTTTGAATGCTTCCTTTCTTTATGGTACAGCAGGATGGTCAAATTCATCTTATACTTCCCTGCCCCAGCCCTGGAATCAACTTGTCTCCATGTTTCCTGGTTTCCCTTCAGAAACCCAGATCTGGGTTCAGATTGTGCTCATGGCTTCTGTGGTTCACCCATGTTTAAAAGAACAACAACCAGAACTCCCCAAGTGAGTCTGTTTCACATCCCAGGTGGAGAATATCATGCCATTTATTCTGACAGCTGCTGTGTACCCGTGAGGTGGGTCCTCTGATCCTCATTTTATAGATGCGGAAGCCACAGCCCCGGAGAAACTCAGTAGCCTGCCTGACATCCACAGTTAGGAAGAGACCAAAGCAGGAACATTTATACTGTTTCCACCGCAGCAAGAGGCTCCAAAAAGGGGACTGAAATGTAGCTGGGGTGGCTTAGCCAGGCCCGTTTCTCCCATGCTCTCTCGACCCCTCTCTCTTTAAGCACATGGTGAGTGTGCTTAAAGAGATTGACCATCCCTAGCCAACTGCACCTGCAAGGCCCCAGGCTCCACTTCCCAGGGCTTCTGTCCTGCCCACTCACGAAAGCCCCTGTGTCTGTAGCTTGATCCAGCTGGAGGCCTTCCTGAGCCGCCTGTGCTGCACCTGTGAAGCCGCCTACCGCGTGCTGCACTGGGAGAACCCCGTCGTGTCCTCACAGTGAGTGACCCCTCCTCTCCTGCCACTACCGTATAGGAATTTGCAGCTTGAACCTGGGCAAAGCCAGCTGCCATGAGAGGACCTCTGCCCCTCCTACCTCAGGGGAAGAGCTCGTCTCCTGGGCTCTTGTGTGTATATCTGCACATATGCTTGTGGGCTCTAATGTACTGCTTTCGTTTAGATGCTTTCTTTTATGTGTGGTAAAAATAATAATAGAAAAATAACTCACCATATAATCCACCATGCAGCCGAATCTCTTGTTTTGCCTGCTAGAATTTGTCATATGCATCTGCTTTATGGATGTAGAGTTTCATAGTGTATGTTCAATTTTTCTTTTGTTTTCCACTTATTATATTAAAGATGATTTTCTTTGTTCCTATATAGCCTTTGGAATTATTTATAATACCAGATTAATATAGATGGCAAATATAATTTATGGAACCATTCTGTTACAGATTTAGTCAGTTTCTCTTTTCATTACTAACCCCATGGTAAACATTTTTATGGATTTAGCTTTAATCTTTTAGAAAATTTTTCTTAGAATAAATTCAAGGATGAAACTAGCATATCAAACAGAATGGGTGTTTTTGAGGCTCTTTAATATGAATAATAGTGATAACTAATATTTGTTGTCTTCACCTGGTGCCAGGGACTGCTCAACACTTCCTCTGTATTATCTCACTCTTACAGTAACTCCATTAGGTAGGCGCTACTTTAGTCCCCATCTTACACGGGAAGGGAGCCATGCCCAGAGAACCAAGAGACTTCTCAGAATGAGAAGTGGCAGAGCTGGATTCAAATCCCAGTCTTGTCTTACTCTAGACTTCAGAGTCTAGACCTTGAGGAGTGATGATGGTTGAACCAGTTTATGTGCCACCAGCTGACACCACCTTGGCCTCACCAGCATCAGGTGTTTGCACCGGTGACTGGTAGTTTTCAGTCTTAATCGCCATTTTCTGCTGGTTTGATGAGCGGCTCTTGTCAGTTTATTAATGTGCCCAGAGCTGTGTCTCATCTGGACCCTGCTGTGGGTGTGCTCCAAACCCGTCTCCTTCTGCTGTTATGAATTTCTGATCTTGTCGTTCTTCCGTGTCATCCAGGTTCTATGGAGCTCTTCTGGGCACAGTCTGCATGCTGTATTTGCTGCCACTCTGCTGGGTCCTCACCCTTTTAAACAGCACGCTCTTTCTGGGGAATGTGGAGTTCTTCCGAGGTAAGCCCTGAAGGGCCTGAAAGACAGGGCCCAAGCTGGCTCTGAGGGCTAGGCTAGTTTCCCCAGTTCTTCTCTCTATAGCTAATCATCAGTTTGCTGTGTCTCCACAAGGGGCAGCACCACACTGGGGTCCTCTCCCATGGGCTCTGCATCTCTGAGATGTTAGATGAAGCTGGAGTCTCACCAGGGGAGGCTGCTACCATTGGGCCCCCATCTCCCTTCCCTCCCTTCCCAAGGCAGATGCATCACTGCTTACATGATGTGATGGCTTCTGGAAGATGAGGGAAGGATGTTTTCCCAAAGCTGCCACCCATCCCCTGGGGTGCAGCCACCTGTAGTTGCTACCACATCTCTGTGTGATCCCAGAGTACCCGTCTGTTGTCTGGCTTCTAAAGCGCTGAGGCAGTCTGGAGAGGCACTGAGTCACAGAGGCCTGAGTCTGTACATATGTTTGGGTGATTGCTGTATTTGTTTTCCTCCCTGTGGTGGAGTTATTAATTACAGAAGCCATGATTTATTGAGCATTACTACATTTAATCTCTGTAGCTGTCTGGGGCAGGTGGTGGTATCTAAGTTTTGTTTAAGAGGCTTAAGTTAGGTGACTCGCTCAGAGTTAGGAGGGTGACTCTTTCCTGTAGTGGAGGGAAGAGAGGCCAGCCAGCTGCAGAAGTGGATACCCCCAAAGTGCCACTCACAGTGTCTCATTTTTGCCTCCTACCCTGTTCTCCGTTCCCTGGGTAGTTGTGTCTGAGTACAGGGCATCTCTGCAGCAGAGGATGAACCCAAAGCAGGAAGAGCATGCCTTTGAGAGTCCTCCACCACCAGATGTTGGGGGGAAGGGTGGTCTGATGGACAGCACGCCTGCCCTCACACCCACGGAGGTAAGTGCCACTGTCAGGGCAGAGCCTGCTGTGGCCGCTTGTGGGCCCCCCTGTTATCAGCTTGTTTTTGGCTCCTGGGCTGGCGTCTGTTGTAGTTCCTGTGTTTCCCAGGCCTTATCTCCCCTGAAGTGTTCAATAATAATAATTGTAATAAAAACAGCTACTCCATGCTTCATTGAGTGCTTACGCTGTGTCAGATGCTGCTCCAAGTGCTTTATAGATAGATATTCACATCAGGTTCTTTCTTTCCTTTTCTTTTGTTTTTGAGATAGGGTCTCCCTCTGTCGCCCAGGCTAGAGTGCAGTGGGGCAATCACAGCTCACTACAACCTCCACCTCCTGGGCTCAGGCAGTCCTCCCACCTCAGCCTCTTAGGTAGCTGGGACTGCAGGCAGGTGCCACCACGCCCAGCTAATTTTTTTGTATTTTTAGTGGAGGTGAGGTTTTGCCACGTTGCCCAGGCTGGTCTCAAACTCCTGGGCTCAAGTGATGTGCCTGCCTCGGCCTCCCAAAGTGCTGGGATTACAGGCGTGAGCCACCGCACCAGGCTGGTTATTTCTGAGAAAGAGATCATTCTCATTTGTGGAAGAGAAGGCTGAGGCACAGAGTGGCTGTTAAGTGGCAGGGCTGGGTCTAAGACCCCAGCCCTGTGGTTCTAGAGCTCGTGCCCTCAACCACTGTGCGATGTGGCCACTGTAGGGCCAGCCGTGCTCGTGCTTCCATCTCCCCCGCCCTGCCAGGCTAGAGGTTGCTCCTTCCTGTGAGTTCTTCCTTCTTGCAGTTGTGCCATTTTGTGGTGTTTTGGGTAGCCTGGATGCTAGCTCGGGGAGGTGGTCCTCTACCTTAGGGAGCAGCGCTGCCATCCTTCTCCTTCTGTCATAGAGTCTCTCTTCCCAGGACCTCACGCCGGGCAGCGTGGAGGAGGCTGAGGAGGCTGAGCCAGATGAGGAGTTTAAAGATGCGATTGAGGTGGGTGGCCCTTCCCCAGCATCCTCTACTGAGCAGGCCAGAAATTGGGTGGTCCTGGAGCTGTTTTTTGTTTTTGTTTTTTAATGTGCAAGTGAGAAGCTAAAACTTGCTGTGAGCTAGAACTCACTGGTTGAAAGAGTGCCACTGAACCCCTCCCCACTCCTGTTTCTGGTTGAGCCAGCTGTCCTGGGTGCCCAGGGCAAGAGTGGCTCTGGAAGTCTCCGGTTAATGCTCTGCTAGGGGAGCTGGATGATTTCTGGCCTTTGCTGGAGACCGTGGGCTTGATGCCTTTGATATAGGAAAGGCAGCTTTTGAGGAGGCTACTGCCCTGGGTCTCCGCTCTTCTGCAGAGTGGGTTTCGTAAGATGTCCCTTTGCAGGGCAGGGAGGGGAGGTTGGAGAAAGTAGTTGCATGGCCAAGTGCTAGGTCAGGGGAAGTGAAACAGCCTTCTTGATTTTAGGATGGTAATTCCAATCGGTAGTTTGCAGAAGTGTTTTTATTTGGCATGCAAAGTTTCAAAATAATTTTTTGAGCAATGTTTAAATATGGAGAGATTTTTGTTAGAACTGCAGGTTTCCAGTTTCTCTGGTAGCCCTGAGTCTGCAGCAGTAGGTGTAGCTAAGGAGCTGCGTCCCCTTTACGCAGGTCATATGCTGTGGCTACAGGTGGTCCTCAACACCCCCTGCTGTATTTTGTCACTGAGGTCAAGTGGCAGTTGCCATTTGTCACATTTGCGTTTTTGTTTTTCTTAGAGTAGGATATCATTTCTCTGTATTTATTTCTCTTTGTAAAATGGGAAATTGAGATATAAGAAAAACACCTCGTGGATTTCCACCAGGCCTGTGATTTACCCCAACTCACCTCAATCATACATCAGCCCAGGCCATGCAGGCATTTGACTTTCTGATGGCTAAAAGATTGCTCCAAAACTTTGATATATGATTGTAGACCGTGAATCTTGGTGGAGGGAATATGTAGAGCAGGGATTTTCAAGCATTTTTGTTCATGACCCATAGTAAGGAACACATTTTGCATCTTGACCCAGTTCACACTTAGGTCTATAAAATATGTAAAACTTAAGTGAAACAAAAGTTTCCTGAAAATACGTTGTAAGGGATATTTTATTTCCTTTTCTGTTCTATTAAAATAAAGACCTACTAAATTAATTTCACCCAGTTTGAGAAACAGTAGTACCCAGCTTTCTTCAAGGCTGTTTGATGCTGGGATCCTCTTGTGGGGGGTGTCTGTCAACGTCACCATTTGGGAAGTGTGCAGAGCTCAGAGCAGCGCTTCTGTGCTTCCCTCTGCTTGGGGGCCCCTCCAGGCAGCTTCTTTCTTCTTGCTATCTTTTTCTCTCTGTTTTCTCTCCTCTTCCCCGCACCTTGGGAGGCAGGAGACCCACTTGGTGGTGCTGGTAAGTGGAAGCCTTGGTGGGTGGGCAGGGGCTGGGCTGGGGAGGGTGGCTGAACTGGCTGCTGCCACACCTCGTGGGGGCTGCCAAGCAGGATGCCTCTGCACACGGGTCCTGCAGCTTTGCAAGAGGTGGGCAGGACTGGAAGGAGCTGTTCCCACAGGAGGATGATGAGGGCGCCCCGTGCCCAGTGGAGGATGAGCTGGCCCTGCAGGACAACGGGTTCCTGAGCAAGAATGAGGTGCTGCGCAGCAAGGTGTCTCGGCTCACAGAGCGGCTCCGCAAGCGCTACCCCACCAACAACTTTGGTGCGGCCAGGGGACAGGGCTGGGCTGGCGGGGGAGTGGGGGTGGACTTCTGGGACTCAAGGGGGGGACACCCAGCCACAGGGGCAGAGTCTCAGAACTGTGGGTACTGACTTGTGACAAGAGCAGGGAGTGAAGGTGTGTCCACAGCGTGGGACCCCGGGGAGCTAGCAGATGCCCGGCAGGACTGCTGAGGGAGTGGGTGTGGGTTCCTTCTTGTCCCTCCGTCCTGATTGGACATTCACTTGTGGGAAGACAAGGAACTCAGTTTGGGAAATGCCATCCCAGGACTGCAGAGAACTGTAATCCTGACAGAACTTCAGAAGGCAGTGTAGCATGATGGTGAGGAACAGAGTAGAGTCTCACTGCCTGCTGCAAATCCCAGCTCAGCCAGGTGTCCTTGAGCAAATTATTTCACACCCCGTGCCTCAGTTTCCCCTTCTGTAAAAGAGGGATCATCATTCTTACCTTATAGGGTTGTTACAGGTCTCATGTCAAATGAGACTGTAGTACTTATGAAGGGCTAGCACAGTGCTGGTTGGTTCATAGTGAGTAGTGGGTGTGGTTAATGTGGGAGGCCCTGACCCACCCTGTGTGGGTTCCTAGGATCCTGTCTTGGTCTTTCTGATCCAGCTGGAAGCAAGTTGAAGCAAACATTGTTTCTCTGGACGTGATAGAGCCCTGAGTTCACCTCTCCCTAGCCAGTCCTTATTTTACTGAGGGTCGGGGGAGAGCAGTCAAGGAAGGCAGCTTTGGAGAAGGGTGGACTTGACAGTTAGCACAGCTTGGAGACCTGGCTTAGATCAGCAGCGCTGGGAGCTGAGCCACGTACAATTATGGTGGAAACCTAGAGTAGCTAGGTTGACCTGGGAGCTGCTGTGCTCCTGAGGAAGGGCCCTCCTGCCTGCTGTCAGATGGGAGCAGGGGAGGGGGGCAGTACTGTGTGTTCTGGTGTCAAGTGAGTTACAGGGTCTGTGCCCTGGAAGAAGACAATGGAGTTTATCTTGAGGAATTTGACCCAGGGCCCCCAGGGTCCTGCCTTCCTACCCCTGCAGCAGCCAGGGTAGTTGTTTTCTCAGGATTAGATGTCCTGGACAGGCTCTTTCCTTCTGCTGTGTGAATGTTCCCCAGTTATTCAAGATCTCTTTCTTTTTTTTTTTTTTTTGAGACAAGGTCTCACTGTGTCTCCCAGGCTGGAGTGCAGTGGCATGATCACAGCTCACTGCAGCCTCGACTTCCTGGGCTCAAGTGATCCTCACAGCTCAGCCTCCTGAGTAGCTGGGACTACAGGCATGCAGCACCATGCCTGGCTAATTTTTTGATTTTTCTTTTTGTAGAGACCGGGTCTTACTTTGTTCCTCGGGCTGGTCTCGAACTCCTGGGTTCAAGTGATCCTTGTACCTTGGTCTTCCAAAGTGTTAGGATTACAAGTGTGAGCCACCACGCCCGGCCCCTTTCTTTTATTTATGCTGCTGCTGACTTCTGTAGGGCATTCTGTATGTTCAGTGATCTGTTTACCCTCCATACTTGCACATGTGTGATCTCATTTCATCCTTACCATAGGTGTGACAGGAGCAGGCAGTTCTTAAGGGCTCAGAGCAGCCAGGTTCCAGCAGTGCCCAGTAACACTACACACAAGAAGTATTACCCTGGTCCAGCAAATAATTTGTCTATTTCTACAACTTCTAAGTAAAGGTACTTAGCTGTTCCCATTTTACAGATGAGTAACCTGAGGTAAAAAGAGTGCTTTGCCCAGAGACTTTAGCCTGGAAATGATGGAGCTGTGACTCAAATTCAGGTTGTCTGATTCGGCTCTTGTCTTCTTTCTACCTCTTCATCCTTCCTCTCCGTTTTCCCTTTGCCCTCGTGTGTGAAGTCCCTTGTTTTATTCCTGTCCCGCTTTTGTATTTGATTTTTGATTTGGATAATCTCTACTAGCATGGGCAGAGGCCTTTTCAGGCTCCCTCAAGGATGGCAAGGGCAGAAAGTGCTTCTTTTCCTCAACTCCTCTTAGTTCCTCATCCTTCAAGACCACTCACTACTTTCCGTTTTCTGAGATGTTCCCAAGCTCTTTGCCGTGAGGGCGGGTGTAGCAGCTCTGCTCCTGCGGCCTCTGCTCCTGAATCTGGGTCCTGAGAGCAGGGCGAGGGGAGCTGCTTTGGGGGCTGTCTTTCTCCATTTCAGCAACTATAACGAAATACACTAAGCTGGGTGGCTTTTTTTTTTTTTGAGATGGAGTCTCACGCTGTTGCCCAGGCTGGAGTGCAGTGGCGCAATCTCCGCTCACTGCAAGCTCCGCCTCCCGGGTTCAGGCCATTCTCCTGCCTCAGCCTCTCCAAGTAGCTGGGACTACAGGCGCCCGCCACCACACCCGGCTAATTTTTTTTGTATTTTTATTAGAGACGGGGTTTCACCGTGGTCTCGATCTCCTGACCTTGTGATCCGCCCGCCTTGGCCTCCCAAAGTGCTGGGATTACAAGCGTGAGCCACCGTGCCCGGCCATGGGTGGCTTTTAAATAATGGAAATCTCTCATCACAGTTCTGGAGGCTGGAAGTCCAAGATCAGGGTGTCAGCAGGATCAGGTTCTGGTGAGGTCCATTTCCGTCGTCACAGACGGCACCTTCTCACTGTGTCCTCACGAGAAGGTGGGAGGGGCACGGCAGTTCTCTGGGGCCTCTTTTATAAGGGCACTAATCCCATTCACGAGGGCTCCACCCTCATGACCCAGTCACCTCCCAGGGGCCCTGCTTTGGGTGTTAGGATTCCACATGTGAATGTTGGGGGACTGTAATGGGGGCTATTCTATTTACCCCTGCCAGTGGATGAGAGGGTGCATGGGGAGAATGAGGGCAGACTGCACAAGAGCTTCTGTGTGGCCTCCATATGGGAGAGGTCTTGGTGGGGAGGGCCCCCCTTTGTCCTGGAGGCTCCATGACTGTTGCCCTGGCAGGCCCCACTGGGCCTTAGTGCCCCTGTTGTCATGGCTTCAGTGGCATCGTCATGTGGTGAGTGAGGATGGGTGAATCCAGGCTGTTGCCGAGAAGGGGCAGAAAGAGTTGGTAGGTGTTGGAAGGGAACATCACCTGGCTGAGCTGCTCTCAGCTCCCAGAGCCCTCCCTGGCTCCAGCCTGTGGGTGAGTTCACAGCTGTCTCACCAGCCCACTTGGCTGCCCTGGGGTACTTGGCCCTGACATTCCATTCAGTTTAGAGGAGCCTTTGGGCTCAGGCCAGTGTCAGTCTTTGGGTAGCTCCTTTTGCCTGTCCCATTCCCCTGCGTCCCTTGCTAAGGAGAGGCTGGGCCAGGCTGCCTTCCCCAAATTCTTAGTGTAGGGACAGAATCTTGAAGCAACCAGTTTTCC
This sequence comes from Nomascus leucogenys, assembly GCF_006542625.1. Lineage (NCBI taxonomy): Eukaryota > Metazoa > Chordata > Mammalia > Primates > Hylobatidae > Nomascus > Nomascus leucogenys. Next base: position 35,882,849 of record NC_044383.1, on the reverse strand, counting down.
TGGTTTGGCACCAGCGGTAGGCTTCTCTTTCCCTGGCTGACTGACAGGGTGGGCATTTACCTGAAGCACCTGGGCCTCAGATTTCCCCTGGCTCTAGCTGAGGTCTTCCTTTCCCTGAACCTAGGGAGTCTCCTTTAGCAAGAACTTCAAGTGATTTTGGCTGAACAGAGGAAGGGACCACATGTAGCCGTCAATAAAGCTTTGGGGCCTTTCTGTGAAAGTGAGGCCTGGTGTTCTGTACTTGCCCAGACAGGTGGTCTGGCTGGGTCACAGCAGGCCTGTTGGCCCCACATCCCAGAAACCTCCTCCTTCCCTATCTTTCCTCTCCCCTTACACCCCCTTGTTGTCTTCTAGCCATTTTCTAAGCTGCTGTTGCCCCTCCACTGTTGCTGGGCACTTGGCCATCTTGGCATCTCTGGTGGTTTAGGCAGGACCTCGCCCTGCTCTGCATCCCCCCATGCCACTCACTGCCCACCACAATTGAGCATTCTACCCTTCGTGTCTTCACAGTTGAGCATTCTACCCTTTATGTCTTCTCGGAATGTGCCTGGCTCTGAGTTTCTCTCCTGCAGTCTTCAGGGGACAGAAAGCAGGAGTTTGGGTTTTTAGGAGTTTCTGTCTTTAGCCTGTGGGTGGAGTATTTGTAAGGCGTTGCTCCGGAAAGGGTCATGTTAGGCAGGTGTCATTTGGGGATGCCTGTGGTCAGGTCCCTGCCAGCTTAGCTGGCTTTCCAGGAGTGGATTCTGCTGGGTGCTCTTTGATTTCTGTTGAACCTGCAGGTGGGGCCGCTCAGCTCTGGAAGGGTTCAGGGACTGGTAGCTATGTATGGCTGGAGACATCAGTCCTCAGGGGCTATCAGTCTTCTTAGTTTGAGTCCTTCTTTCTGGCTCCGAATCTGGCCTTGCTCCCTGGCTCACTGTGTTCAGCCAAGGAGGCTGGGCTGGTGTCCTGAGTGTCCCATTTAGAAGCGCCAGGAGCAGGTGAGTGTGAGAGTCCTGGGATGGGCGGGGTCTGAGTTGCTGCCTCTGTTTCTCAGGGAACTGCACGGGCTGCTCGGCCACCTTCTCAGTGCTGAAGAAGAGGGTGAGTATCTGTGAGGGTGCATTTGTTGGGGACAGTGTCTTTGGGGCTGTCAGGTGGGGAGGAGTTGAGGGGAGTCATTGAGGAAGTCTGGCTCGGGTCACATTGGGCCTGGCGGTGGCTTTCTGGAATGAGTGTGCCCTCCCCTGCTCCTGTGCCACCTTTTCCAGCCTCCCCGGGGGCGTTCCATTTGCTCTCTTTCCTGCTTCACTTGGGCACCCCCCAGTCCCAGTTTCCTTGGGTGGGATCAGCTGGTAGAAAGGAGGGAGGTGCTGAGAGCTCCAGGTGCCTGAGGGTGGGGGACACATCTGACCTTGGCTCTTGTCTGCAGCGGAGCTGCAGTAATTGTGGAAACAGCTTCTGCTCTCGATGCTGCTCCTTCAAGGTGCCCAAGTCCTCCATGGGGGCCACAGGTGAGTGGTGCAGGTGGTGGGAGGGCTTGGTTGGTATCCCGCCAAGGGGATGCCACATTGTGGCAAAGGGGCAAGGGTGTCAGAGGTCAAGGGAACTTGGGATTGTAGTCAGGCCTAGGGGAACGTTTCCTCCATCCCCTTTAGCAAAATCCTGAAACATTTGGTACATGCCGAAGAATAGATATGATGTACCTGTGAATTGTGAAGGGTAATAACAAGATGAATACCTGTGGTCGATTCACTAAAGTTGAAAAACAAGAGCCCTGGCAACACCCCCGCAGCTCCCAGCACTGCTCCTGCCTTCCTGGAGTCAATCACCAGCCGCAATTTTTAATCTTTTATTTCCTTGGCACTTTGAACAAAATTAAAAATTCCTTTTTTTCCTTTTATAAAAGCTGTACATACATATTGTAAATAAAAAACACAGATAAGCAAAAGGAAAAAAAATATTCCTGATCTCTTCCTGAGAGAACAATCGGGCGTGGACCCTGCTGCTCATTAGCTTGCATGTAGAATAAAAGCGCATGCATATTCCTGAAAAATGTGGTCACATTTCATGTACCGTTTTGTAATATAATGTTAAACCAAGTTTTTTTTTTTTTTTTTTTTTTTTGAGACGGAGTTTCGCTCTTGTTGCCCAGGCTGGAGTGCAGTGGTACGACCTTAGCTCGCCACAACCTCTGCCTTCTGGGTTCAAGTGATTCTCCTGCCTCAGCCTCCCGAGTAGCTGGGATTACAGGCATGCGCCACCACACCCGGCCAATTTTGTATTTTAGTAGAGACGGTGTTTCTCCATGTTGATCAGGCTGGTTTCGAACTCCTGACCTCAGGTGATCTGCCCGCCTCGGCCTCCCAAAGTGCTGGGATTACAGGCATTAGCCACAGCCCCCAGTCCAAGTTTTTTTTTCTTCCGATGCAAGTAACATACGCTTACTAACTAGAAAATTTGGAAATTATTATACAGAAGAAGAAGGAAGAGAAAAATAACCCTGTAATCTTACCACCCAGAGGTAACCACTGTTAAAACATTTTGAGAAATTTCACTGTGATATTTTACAATTCTATTTTTTTGAGACAGAGTCTCGCTCTGTCGCCCAGCCTGGAGTGCAGTGGCACCATCTCGGCTCACTGCAACCTCCGCCTCTTGGGTTCAAAGAATTCTTGTGCTTAAGCCTCCTGAGTAGCTGGGATTACAAGTGTGCACCACCACGCCTGGCTAATTTTTGTATTTGATATTTTATTTAAAAGTTTTTGAAGGTGTTCTGTTGGTGCCACAATAATGTCTAATTCATAGCACAGAAGCGGCCTGCTGTTGGCATTATCACCCCCAGGATCCCCAGTTCCCATGGAAAGAAGAGTCTGCAGGCAGGCTAGCAAGCTGGGCAGGGAGGGTCTGGGCTGGGTGGGGGGTCTGTGTGGGGCGTTTGGGAGGGTGGTTCTAGTAGTTGGGGCCATGAACCAAAGGGCGCCAGGAAATGTCTCACCAAGTTCTTCCTCCTTTTCAGCCCCTGAAGCCCAGAGGGAGACGGTGTTTGTGTGCGCCTCGTGTAACCAGACCTTGAGCAAGTGAGAAGAGAGGCCAGGGTCCAACCAGGCACCCGTCCTTGGGGCCAGCAGTAGGCCCCCCACCCTCCCCACCCCTGGCTCTCTGTGGTGTGTGCTGGGCAAATGTGGCCTGAATGCTAGGTAGGCTTCCTCTTCCTTCCTCGCTCTCTCCAGCCGGATTCTGGAGCTGTTCTCCACCCCTGAGAGTATCTGGCAATGGCTGCTCTCAATCCCCTGGGGAGAGGAGCCCCTGGAGGGCCTGGCATGTTTGCCCTGCTCTGCCTGGGACTGAGTGAGTGGACTCAGGGCTGGGCAGGCAGTAGCCACCAGAGGGCAGCAGTGAACTAGGCCAGGTCTGACTGGGGTCTGATGACCAGGGTCAGTGTGGCTATGCCTGGGAATTCCAGACCTGAGGTTGGGAAAAGAGGTTTTTCTCCTGCAGGGTACTGGGCCAGGCCTTCAGCCTCAGAGAGCTGCAGAAGGGCTGGGGAGTGCCACACCCCATCTCTGCTGATTGAATGTCCCTCCAGGCACCAGGATCTCATCATTTCCCCATCAGAGGGTGTGGCCAGGCCTAACAAGACCATGGGTGCTTCTAGAAACAGGGTTGAAGTTCCCAGATTCTCCGAGAGGAGAACGTGTGTAGGAGGGTTTGGCTGAGTCCTTCAGCGTTAAGTGGAGGAAAGCTTGGGGAAGCCCCAACAGCTGGACAGACCTCAGCCTCCCCTCGAAGACACCTCAATTCACAGACTCTGAGCCCACACAATGCCCTAGTGTCCCCAGCTCCGCTGGAGCAGCTGCACGGCACTCGGATCACAACTTCTGCACCCTCTGCCCAGAGTTTAGGGCAGTCCTCCACTGGCCCAGCACTCCAGTTTCCTTTCCCTGCCTCTTGTCCCATGGAGTGGGAGGCCAGATGAGTGGAGCAGAGGTCCTGAAGCCCTTGACCCCTGGGGGCCTGGGAAGTGTAGGATCTCGCTGGGCTGGGTCCTGGATTCCAGGGCTATTCCCTGGAGGACAGTCTCAGTTATGGGATAAGGCCCCTTGGGGGTCTCCATTTTCTTTCCAACAGTTTCATGTTCACTGCTGGACTCTTACAGGCTCAGTATCTCTCCCTTAGCCATGAGCTGGCTCAGGCATCCCTTCCCTTCCCTGGAGCTGCCCTGCCTTTCTAAAGTATTTATTTATTTATTGCATGGTTCCTGGGAACATGTAGTACAAGTAATGGGATGAGGAGGAATTGGGGCTGGGGGTCTCCTACCTAGGATCTTCCCTGGAGTCATGGGCTGCCTGGGACCCAGGACCCATGAGGGGACTGAGAGGTTTCTACACTCAAGGAGCAGGGGTCCAGAGAGGCAGGTTGGGGAGGCAAGGGACCCATCCTAGGCCCACTTTCTTGCTGAGCCAAGCAGTTATAGCTGGGGCTGTGCAGCCAGGGGCCTACCCAGGCCAGTGGAGGTGCCACAGCCCTGGGGAGCCAGGCAGTCTTTGGTATCGTATCGCCTCTGTGTCCTGTTAAGAGAGGAGAGTTCAGTACCCCGTGCTTTCTTTACACTGGAGAGGAACTAAAAGGATCTCTGTGTCTGTGGAGAATTGTCAATAAAAAGGCCTCAAGCTTCTTGTTTTTGTCATGTCTTTGTGTTGGCATTTTCCCTGAGGCTGGAAGACCAGATCTCTCTGGCACTGCTGGAGTTTTGCAGGCCTGGGCAATTCCTGCAGGACCAGGCTGAGGGGCGGGCCTTTGGGGCACCGTGGTGGCAGGGGCGTGGGGGCTGCAGCCTGGTCTGGGTGTGAGCTGGGGGCCAAGAGGAGGAAAGCTGTGCCTTGCACGCAGGAGAGGCTCAGCACATGCTTGTCGGATTGACTTGAGGCCCAGTCTTGTGACCAAATTGTGAGGGCCCAGCACTGGGGGTTGGGGTTGGGACTAGAACTTGGTAAACGCCAAACAATGCAGGCTTTACAATGGAAAGATTTTAACTAATCCCTCTGAGAAAGCCAGAAAGGATCAGCCTTCAGGGAGGCTGAGAGCGGCAGGAAAGAAGATTGGACGTGAGACGGGAAGTGCAAGCCATGCCCTGAGCTGGGGCAGGTGGGTGGTGGGTGGCTGGGTGCTGGGCACTGGTGAGGGCTTTTCGTGCAGTATCCCATTTATTGCTCGCAACAACTCTGAGGTAGGCACTGTTCCCCTGAAGTAGGAGCAGAGTCCCCGCAGCAATAGAGGGTGGTGCCTGGCGCATGCTGTGGCCCAGCTCCATGCTTGGCCTCCTTTACCATCTGTTGGAGCGGTGCTGGGGCCCATTGGCATGGGGTGCTGCCCCCAGGCTTACTGTGCTTTCCTCCTCTGGAAAGTGCACCTGATGGTGATGCATAGCTCGTGCGGGTGCTGTGAGAGAAATGAGAGAGTCCACAGGAGGCATGGGACCCGGTGCCTGGCATGCTGGACACGCTGGCTCCTGTCATCCTGGCCACCTTCAGGGGACAAACAGCTCTGTCCTGGGTGGCTTAGAGCAGTGATTTATTTTTTTTTAAACCAGAGAGTAATTTTAGATTATTCTTCAGAGAAGAGTATCAGAGAGGCACGAGTGTAGTTTGGAAGAGCAGTCAATGCATTTTATTTTTGGAAAATGAAAATGCCAAATGTTGGTGAAATCTCGACCGTAACAGCAGTAACTTGAAGCCTGTGCCTGCAGGCATGGATTACAGAGATGGGAGAAGCATGAGTTTCCATCCTTGGGTAACAGCCTTAGAGAAGGGGACGCTAGAGGGCCTTGTCCCCTTGAGGCACCCCTGAGAGTAGGCAGGGGACATAACTTTAAATTGCAGGTACCACTGGGAAGCGAAGTCACGGAGGGATTATGCTTTACAACTGGCTGCATCCACAGCATGGAGAGGACCTGCACGTGGGTGGCCTGGAAGACAAACTGTCCATGTTTGAAAAAAAAAATTTGTTCTCAGGCCCCTGAGGAGGGGATGGGGAACCAGACTCTGCTGCAGCCCTGGCGTCTGCTGGGACAGGTCTGGGGCTCCAGCTCCCACAGCCTGGCGTGGGCTGAGGGCTCTGCCGATCCTTTTTGTGGTTGGTTGTGTTGAGCAGCCTCCTGTGAGCCATGGCCGACCTTGAGCTGGCAGTAGTTTCTGGGATCTTCAGGATTTTCAGCCCTTGGGGCTGAAGCCATATGAAGTTCTGTCTTCATCCCCTTGTCTCCCTGGAACCTTTGAGCCTCCCCCTAAGAGAGGCCCTGGCCCAGCATCTGTCTTACAGCTGGTGGCCCTCAGGATAACACCTACATTGATGGAGCACCTGTGCCAGGCACCATGCTGAGTGCATCGTCTCATCGAGACCTCATGACAGTCTCCAAAAGTAGGTTCTGTTGTTAACTCTGTTTAACTGATGAGTAAAAGGAGGTGTGGGGAGGTTAGGGAACCTGCCCAAGGTCACATAGCTAGTAAGTCGTGGAGCTGGGATGTGAATTATGCCACGTGCGCTTGTAGAGGCCTCATAAGAGAACCTTTGGAGGAACAGAGCAATCCTGGGTGTCACCCTCCCCTCTGTCTGCCTGGCCCCCACTGGCTCCAGGAGCTAGCCACTGAGCTAACAAGAAGGCCTACCCACTAAGCATGGCCTCTCTCCTCTCCTCCCTCCCACCCCCAGCCCTAGCGAAGTGGGCTCAGCCTCAAGAACAGAGGCAGCCTTGTGGCCAGAGCTCCCCCAGCTCCCAGCAACCCCACCTCCGGCCTGGTTGGGTATGTTTCAACACCCCAGAGCAGCACATTCCATTCTCTGGCACAGCTGGGGGCTGGGGATTCCGGATTCCCCTGGCTGCCTGTGTTCTTCACAGCCCCAGCAGAGCCTGCTGTCTGGGCTGGGACATGGGGTCCCAGCCGCACACATTCCAGCAGCAACCACCCCCCACGTTGCATTTCCCCAGGAGTGAACTTCAGCCAGGATTACAGCCGACTAAACAGTTGTGGGATGTGAGCTTCCTTTGTGGAGACCTAAGGCTGGATGCTGGCAGGGCTGAGAGGGGAGAAGGGGTTGGGGGTGGGCTGTCTTTGGGAATTAGGAGAAAAGCCACTGGCTCCTCTGCCTCTGTCAGGATCCTTGGAGTGGGATTGGAACAGGGCTCCCAGAAATCTTCCTGTGAGGCAGGCTGGCAGAAGCATGGCTGCCTGCACCCCCTGACCTTGGCTTTGCCACTACCGACAGTAGTATAGTGGTTAAGAGCATGAAGTCAAATTCAAGCACTGCCATGTGCAAGCTGTGTGACCTCCAACAAGTTCCTTAACCTCTCTGAGCCTCAGCCACCATCACTGAAATGCCAATACCTCAAATGGCTGTTGGGAGGCTTAAATTAGAATGCAAAAGCTGGGTGAGGCACAGTGGCTCATGCCTGTAATCCCACCACTTTGGGAGGCCAAGGAGGGAGGATTGCTTGTGTCCAGGAGTTTGAGAGCAGCCTGGGCAACATAATGAGACTTCAACTCTACAAAAAATAAGAAATTAGCCAGGCATAGTGGCATGCTCCTGTGGTCCCAGCTACTTGGGAGGCTGAGGCAGTGGGATCGCTTGAGCCTGGCAGGTTGAGAATACAGTGAGCCACGATTGTAATACTGTGTTTAGCCCGGGCAACACAGTGAGACCCTGTCTCAAAAAAAAAAAAAAAAAAAAAAAGAAAAAAGAGAAAAGATCAGAGAATGCAAAAGTGTTTTGAGTAGTGCCTGCCACCCATCATGGCCTTGATATTTATTGATACTGGCTTGATACTGGCTTACACCACCACCTGTATTTCTGAAGCAAGACCCCAAATGTAGGTTCTAGCTCTCTTCTGAAAGTAGTGTTCTGGCTTTTAGATAAGATACTCTTGTCTTTTCCCTGCCTTCCTGCCAGTATTGTTTCTTAGTTGATTAATTAATCAGTTAGGAATTTTATTGAGCACCTACTATGGACAGGCACTGCTAGGTCATGGCTTTTGGTTAATAAAAATACTCATTACTATTTAATGGACATCTACATGCTGTGCGTTGTACTTTTCATGCATTTTCCCACTTAACCCTCAGCAACCCTGTGAAGTAGACATTTTTACTCCATTTTACAGCTGGGCACTATTCCCGGTGTCACGCAGTCACTAAGTCACAGGATTAGAAGCCAGGACTGGACTGTATCTGCCTCTTCTCACCCCAACCCGGAGTGTTCAGCTGCCTCCTCCCCAGTCTGTCCTGTTCTCTATTAGAACTCTGATTTTGTCCCCAGCTGAAAAAGCTTGACTTCCTTTGCTCTCTTGCACCTAGGGGTGGCCATGTGACTTAGTTTTGGCCAGTGAGCTAGAAGTGGAAATCTACTAGGTGGGATTGCTGGGGAAATTTCTGTTTTCCTGATCAAAGGGGCCAGAGGCAGCTGACAAGCTGTGCTCCTCGCCCTTCCCCACCTTGCTGTCTGGAATGCGGTGAAGTTGGAAGGAGGCATTGTTTATAACCACGAGAGCAAATGTCACCCCATGGCAGAGCAGGAAGGCAGTTGGACATAGACCTCCCACCTGTCCACCTCCACCCCTCTTGTGTGGAGAAGCTGGGGTTTCGGTTCGTGGGGTTTCTGTTATGTGTGGTCTGGGGCCGCATCATTCACTGCACCCAGGTGCTCTTGGGACAGCACAGCTGCTGGGTTTCCAGCCAGTGGGAGGGAGCCTTGTGTGACTGAAGGGAATGAAGGGTGGGGCTCGAGCCTGGAAGGACCTCCCTGGTCTTTGGAAAGATTCTTCTTGGTCCCAGAAAAGAGATTCTTGGTGAGTCTGACAGCAGATGTTGGGGGACAGCAGATGTTTCAAGCTGGGCCCTGACCCCTTGTGGGGGTAGAGGAGTGCCTTCCTGGGCTTCACGGGATGGACTAAGGGAGTCCTCCCCTCGCTCTGCTGCCCCACGGCTGCCAGCATCTGGCAGAAGTCAGCATAGTACTTCAGCCAGGGCAGACCCAGTCCTGTGTGTGCCATGGAAAATCATCCCTGGTCCTGGTTGACCACAGAAGTGTCCGTAAACATTTGGTCAGGGTAGGAGGCTGGGAGACAAGGTGCAGATTCAGGGAGCCAGGTGTGCTGGGCAGGGTTTGGGCGCGGGTGGGTGAGGGAGGAACAAGGCGGCCTGTGCGGCTGTTGACCTGCGGTGAGGCCACCTGCCTGCCTGGGGTGATTTATGGGCGTGCTGTTGGACCACCTGCTAGCCAGACCTCAGGGGAATGCGTGCTCATGGCCCCCAGCAGAACTCAGCCCCTGGCCCCTCTGGAGTCATTTCCCTGAGGTGACGTTCGCCTCTGGGAGCGGAAGCCAAGGCTTTCCTCAGCTCCAGAGAACGAGGCTCCTTTGTCTTGGAGGAACACCAGGCCTTGACTGGACAGCATCCCAGCTTTACCCCCACTGGTGGGGAGAGCCCCTCAGGGGGTGCCCCTAGCCCCCTGCTCTGGGTACATCTGGCATCTGCTGACAGACCCCCCGCCCAGGGAGCTCCTTCCTGGCACTGCCCTGTCCATAGTCTGCCCATTAGAGTGGGGGTGGCTTCTCGTCTCCCAAGCTGTCTCCCCTCCCTGCCCATCCACCTCAAGGCAGCAGCCTCCATCTGCTCTGAGCCCACTGGGGCACTCCCTCAGCCCCTTGCCCTCTCCCTGTCTCAGTTGTCACCTTATCTAGATAGTAGTTCTCAATCCTGGCTACACATCACCCCAGGGAGCATCTAAAAACACCAACTCCTGGACACCCTACAGAGATTCTGATTTAATTGCATTACAGTAGGGTGCAGGATTCTGTAAAAGCTCCCTAGATGATTCTAATGTTATGTGTTCAAATGCAGATTCAGATACAGCAGGTCTGCATTTCTTTGTTGTTGTTGTTGAGTTAGGGTCTCACTATGTTGCCCAGGCTGGTCTTGAACTCCTGGGCTTAAGGGATCCTCCTGCTTCAGCCTCCCAAGCTGCTGGAATTATGGGCATGAGCAACTCCGCCCCCGGCCAGATGCTGCCTTTCTAACCAGCTCCCAGGTGATGCTCATGCTGCTGGACCAGGGACAGGTAAGGAGCAGTGCCCTCGGTGTGTGAAAGCTGAAGGGGAGGAATGACACGTCTTTGGCCTCAGGCTTTTCACGATAGTTCCCTGTGGCCCCACCTTCTTGGACTCCTCCGATCGGGCCCTGACCTCCTCGGGGAGCTGCTGCAGGACCATGGGAGTCTTCTGACTGTAGGAGAAAGCTGGGGAACTTGGCACCTCCATTCCTCCTCAGGGACAAAAGAATGGCCATCTCCATCCCTCACTTAGCGGTCAGAATGACAGGGTGACCCTTGCTATGTACTACAAAAACACAGGTCTTGCTTTTCTTAGGCATTCCAAGGAGGTCTATGTGGCCAGGTCATGGGTTAAGATAAGGGCTTCTTTCTGAAGCTCCATTCTAAACCTCCCTCTCCCCCAACCTCTTGGGAACCAGCTGACAAAGAAACCACCTGGTCTAAACCAATTATTGTTTTCTTTGATTTAATTAAAAAGTTAAAAAAATTAGAAAACCCAACCCTGCATGTATTGGTTGTCTAGTACCTATGGCCTCACAGCAGTAGCAATAACTTATCGAGATAAAAGGGAGAAGCAGAGGCTGAGGAATGAACCCCGGGAAGCGAGCTGCGGGCGGACCGGAAAGGGGTCTATGCCGAGGCTGGGCTGGGCTTGCTCTCCAGTCTGGGGGGAGCTCTGGGCCTTGGGGCAGGGAAATGGGCAAGCTGGGGAAGGCAGGGGGGTGTGGCTGGAGGCACTGAGACCCTAACTCCTTTCCTTTGGGGGGCTAGGATGACACATACAGGGGCGGTGAGGAGAACTGTCTCCCAAATAGCTTAGCCTAATATTGAGACTTCCCTCTTCAAGGTGAGGCCCCACCACCGACAGAGGGGAGCTGGAGCTGACACCACCATCTACTCTGAAACCTCTGCCTCAGGGTGTCTTGAGCCCCTCCACCCTTCCCTCACCCTCTCCTCCCCTGCCTGCTTTCTGAGACCCTGGGGTCTTCTCCCAGATGAAGAAGCCCTGCTCCTGAGAGAGGAAGCCCAACATCCCAGGGACCCCAGGACCCCTGGGTCAAAAAGGACAGCCTGGGCTCCGTGCCCATCCCTTGGGCCCTGTGCCAGTAACAACATTCGTGAAAACACCCTCTGGTAGGGCCGGGTCAGCCTGGAAGTTGGGGTGGGGCCAGAGGGCAAGCAAGGCACAGCTGGCAGGGCAGGGAGGACTGCCCTTTAGTGGGGCTCTGCTGCCCCGTAGAAGAAAGGGTAGTAGAGGGAGCAGGGGTAGGAGAACATGAATTTGACCGCAAACTTCATCTCCTTATTCTTCTTGTCCCAGCGGTAGACGGCCATGAGCAGCAGCTGTCCATCCACTTTGCGGCCCATGACCAGGAAGCTGCCCGCCAGGCTGTCCAGCTGCGGGCAGGGGCAGCCCGCACCGTTCTTCATGTGCAGCACCAGCCGCTTGGTGTCCTTGCGCTTCAGGGGGCCCGGCTTGAGCAGCTTCTTCTTTTTCTGGGCTCCAATCAACTTCCGGTCCCCATTCTCTATCTTGATCTCCTTGATGCGCATTTTGACCACTGTGGGAAGAAAGTACAGGGGCAAGTTGGGAATGGTCAGATCTGTGTGGGATGCTGGTGGGCCCAGAGTTGGTGTGTTCTGGACCTTCGGGCTTGGGGAGCCTGATGCCCTGCAGGGCTTGGAAGGGTGGAGCTCGTAGGGCACATTTTCATATTTATGAAGCACTTATCATGCTGCACTCTCACGAACAACATCACGTTTCATCCTCAAGGTACAGGAGAGGGGAAATGAGGGGTAGAGAGCTTGTGACCTGTGAGAGTCGAGAGTCCAAGCCCTTCTGAGACACCAAAGGCAGGGTGGAGAGCTCTTGATGGAGCAGCGTGTGGGGCTCCCCAGGGAGGGGGATAAGGAGTGGATGGGACTGGGGCCGACTGCTTGGAAGGGGATCCTTGTGATGGAGGGAGGCTGGACTTCCTGATCTCTGGGGATGATTCCCATTGGGATTTCTGGCTGTGTGTGAGTGTATGGTATGGAGTATATATGGGGTGTGTATATGTGTGTGCATGCACACACAGTGAGTGTGGTTGGAACAGTGATGGGCTGGCAAATATTTAACAGCCGGCTCTGTGGACAGGGAGCCCTGCTTTGCATTCATTGACATCCATGGGGTAAATACTCCCACCACAACTGACTGCATGACTGGGCGTGGAGCTGGGAATAGATACACACAGTTCGGCTCTTGCTGGTGTGAACACACCACTGTACAGTAATGTGTTTGTGTGTGTGAGAGAGATTGTACAGTGGGTGGGAGTGTGTTTGTGCTATGTTTAGGAGTGGGGCAAGGGGTGTGGCTGGAGGCAGGGAGACCCTAACTCCTTTCCTTTGGGGGGCTAGGATGAAGGCAGGGTCTGTGGCCAGAGAGCCACGGTGCAGGTCACCCTGCAGTGGACGTAGACAGCCTAAGGAGTCCTGAGCCTCAGGGTGGGGTGGGGAGTCCCTCGGGCTGGTCTCTCCCTTCTTCAGGCTTCTGGGCCCCCATCTCTGTGGGGCCAGAGAGAAATCAGAGAATAACTCTGCCCACTCTTGGCAGGAAATTGTCATAAAATCTTGTTCCTTCTCTTTATGTCCCCTTCCCCCTCTCTTTCTCTCTCTGACACATACATACACCCCTAGGAATAGCAGTATTCTCTTTCCAAACAGGCTACCAACATAAAAGACTCCTCTGAAGAAAGGACTTCATTATCCTTTCCTTTTTTCTTTTTTTATAGACAGGGAGGCTAAGACACAAAACAGGGAACTGACTTGGCAAAGATCACACACTGGACTGCGTGGCCCATGTGTGAGCCAGGTCCTGACCAAACTTGGCTGGGTTGTCCCAGAAAATGGGAAGGCTCTGGGATGAAGCTGTGGGGACAGGTGACCACAGCTCCGCTGGCAGGAGGTGTGCTGAGTCCCAGGTGGAGGTACCCACGGACAAGGGTGCTCCACTTCCATCCTAGAGCCATCACTCCCCACCTGGCTCCATCCATTTCTGGGCTAAGCCTGCACTATCCACAGAGATGATCCAGTCATGGAGGGCCCTCTGAAAACGACACCAAGGGAGGGCTATGGGAGCCCTGGCCGGGGTGGTTTCTGAGGCCCAAGGCCCATGGCCTTGAGGGACTTATGATGGTCCTGAGATGATGCAGAAAGAGGTACATTTCTCTTGGGAAAGGGTTTATGGTTATCATTGGCTTCCGAACGGGAGCCATGATGCAAAAACTGTTGGGATTCACTGTGATGGATGTGGGCATGGATGTTCCCATGTGTGGCAAGAAAGAGGGGCTGGGGGTGATGCTGGGGCAGTGGCAGCGTGGGCCCCACACTCACCAAAGTCACTGGAGCACATCTGCTCCATGAGGCCGTCAGCGCTGTGCTCCATCTCACACTGGGCGCAGATCTTGGTCACTGAAGAGAGAAAGTGGGGTGGGGTTGGGGGACAGTTGGTGAGGGGATTGGAGTTCCAAGAGCCACTTGGGGTGCAGGCTTCCTCACTGACCAGCCACTTCCCCTTGCCTAGCCTCTACTTCCTTATCAGGAAATGGGATGATGGCAATCATATCACTACCTGCTCACAGAGTGATTGACAATCACCAGACAGGCTGTGCAGTGACAAAATTGCCAGGTGGGCACAGTGACTGCCCCACGACCCTGGCAGCTGCAGCCATGATGTGCATTGTCTTTTAAATTTTATCTCCTCTCATCCTCAGCCTATGAAGTAGGGATTCTTATTCCTATTTTATTTTTGAGATGTAGTCTTGCTCTGTCACCCAGACTGGAGTGCAGTGGCTCTCTAATCTCAGCTCACTGCAACCTCCGCCTCCCAGGCTTAAGCGATTCTTCTGTCTCAGCCTCCCGAGTAGCTGAGATTACAGGCGTGTGCCACCGCGCCCGGCTAATTTTTGTATTTTCAGTAGAGACGGGGTTTCACCATGTTAGCCAGGCTGGTCTAGAACTCCTGACCTCAAGTGATTCACCCACCTTGGCCTCCTAAAGTGCTGGGATTACAGGTGTGAACCACCGTGCCCAGCCCTTATTCCTATTTTGGAGAAAAGGGAACCGAGGCCCAGAGCGGTTACTCAAGTCTGACAGCAGACGGGGAGGAAGGGGGAGAGGGCATGGAGCCAGCCTGGAAGAGCTATGTGGACCAGCACAGAAAAGGGGAGGCTGAGACCAGGGAGAAATTAGGGTTCAGGGGACTGAGGGTGTGGGTGGGAGGAGGGACTTAGGATCTCATAGGTTTCATGAGCCTGGGATGGCTTCCTATTTTACGGATGGGGAAACTGAGGCTCAGTGAAGTCAAGCAACTTGTCTAAGGGCTTCTCTTTAGGGGCAGAGCCTAATCTGCTCTTCCTTCCGCACTGAGCCTTACCCAAATGACTCCCAGCCAGGGGAACCGGGGAAGAGGGTGGAGATCTTAGGGTTCCAGGTACAGAAAACGGACGCAGATCATAGTCCAGGAACATTCTTAGTCCCCAGTCTTTCCCCACATCCCTTCCCTCACCTCTCCTCTCTTCCCAAGGTCCCAACACGGGGTGGGGGTGATGCTTGCTTTGGTGCCTCGGGATCCAGGTGAAAGGCATTGTTTAACGACCCCAGGCATTCTTGGGCTGAGAGGGGTCATAAAGCATTTATCAGGACTTCCCAGGATTGGGGGACTGCATTGGGGGATTCTCAGCAGCTTGGTTGGGTGGGTACTGAGAGGGGTGCCAGGGGTTTCCAGGGAACGAGAACCAGGTCTGGAGCCGCAGGGAGGCACTACGCTGCCACTCCCTGGGGAGGTGGGAAGGCGGAAGACTGCAGGAGATAATTCCGGGGGCGCTGGGCTGAGCTACGACAGCGTGTGTGTGTGTGTGTGTGTGTGTGTGTGCGCCCGCGCGCGGGCGGGGGGGGAGCTGCACCTCTTCGGGGGTTCGCAGAGCTGTGCTAGGGGAGCTGCAGGGCCGTCGGAGCGCGCGGGGACGGCGGCGGCGGCGCTACCTGGAGGCGCGGTGGCGGGCAGGTGCCCGAACTGCACGGCGATGCAGAGGTCGTTGTCCAGGGGGAACTTGTGGCAGTGCAGCATCTCGGGCCAGGGGAAGCCGTAGGCCTCCATGAGCGGCGCGCAGCCGGCGCGCACGGCCTCGCACAGCGAGCGGCACGGGTAGATGGGCCGGTCGAGACAGACGGGCGCAAAAAGCGAGCACAGGAAGACCTGCGTATCCGAGTGGCAGCGCTTGGCCAGCAGCGGCAGCCAGCTGCTCGCCTGCTGCTTCACTTCGGCTAGGCTCTCGTGCTCCAGCAGGTTGGGCAGCCGCATGCGCTTGTAGCCCACCGTGTGGCACAGCGGCAGGTCGGCAGGGATGTCAAGGCACTGCGGCGGCTTGGAGTAGGAGCGGCCGTGCAGCGGCTCGGCCTGCCAGCCATAGTAGTCGTACTCCTCGCCGCGCGCCGGCGCCCAGTGCAGCGCCCCCAGCAGCAGCGCCAGCGCGGCCGTCCGCGCGCCCCCCGCCGCCGCCCGCATGGCTGCGCCCTCTCCAGGCGCGCGCCGCGCAGCCCCCCGACGCTCGGTGCCCGGCGGCCCAGGTGCCCCGGCGTGCGCCCCCGGCCCTGACTCTACCCAGCCGCCGCCGCCGCGGAGGTCGCCCAGGTGGGTGGCAGCCTGCGCTCCGGGCGCCCGGACTGATCCTGGCGCCTCCCACCTCGGGGCTCCAGCCCGGGCCTCGCCGTGAGCCCCAGCCAATCTCCGGCCGCCTGGCCCCAGCTCCAAGGCGGGGAGGCAGTGGGGGCGGCCCTCAGCCCCTCCCGCACCCTGCCCGCGCGTCCCGCCCAGCGCCAGGTCTTGCGCCCCTCTCCCGGCTCGGCTCCCCTGCAGCGTCCCTGGCCTCGCCCAGCGCTTCTCCCCGGGGCTCCCTGCCTCCCTGGGCATTTTCGTCGACCCTCGCCTTCTCCATCCTTCCTCCTTATCTCTCTCCGCCACAGCCTCTCCTGTTCCTTTTCTCACTCACTTCACTTGCTTATCTCTCTGCCTTGGCCTTTCTCCCTCTGCTCTGTTTTCTCTTCCCCGACACCTCGGTTCTTCTTCTCCCTGGTGAGGGGCTCGTGCCACCCCACACCCTCCTGGATCTTCTGGTCCTCCTGGCAGGTCTTCATTGAGCTTGGTGCCAGGCCCCATGCTGGCTGCTGGGGAATCAAAGATGGATATGACCCAGAACCCACCTCCAGGGCCAGGATAGTCTAGTGTGGGTGAAGGTAATCATAGCTTCTATTTAGTGAGCTCTTACTACCTGCCAGGGATGGTGCAAGGTGCAAGGTGCGGTGCAAGGTACGTTCCAAGCTTATCAGCTATTGCTAATGATAGCCAATACTTAGTGGGTGCTAATTGTCTGCCGAGTCTGATCTGAGCACACTGCATAAACTCGCTCAGCTAATTCTCACAATAATGCTAGATGGTGGGTAGGTACTATTATTGTCCCCACCTTACAGATAAAGATCCTGCGGCAGAGCGGTTAAGCACGGATTAGAGCTGGGATTTGAACCCAGATAGTCTGCTTCGAGAGTCAGAGCCCAGAAACAACCAGGAGGCCTGGATTCTGAGTCTGTAGGCCTAATGACCAAGGGGATAGGGAGTTCAGAGAAGTGGAGTAACTGGCCCTTGGCCACACAGCTCATATGTGAAGGAGCTAGGATTTGAATCCAGGTGTTGGGCTCCAAAGGCCAGGGCTTAACCATTCTGTGGTAAGATAACTTCCAACCCATGGTAGGGAACACGGTGGGAGGAGGGGGAATTGATGGTGTCTCTGAGCGGGGCACCCAGGCAAGCATCAGAGGGGAGGGGACCTTCAGGAGCCCCATGCTTGGTGCCTTTCTCTCCTGTCTGAGTCCTGCCTTTCATTGGCTCTCCCTAGAGAGGAATTTGGACTGGAGGCTTGAAGAGAGGGGAATTCCTTCCTGAGAGCCTAGCCTGACAACTGACCTCCCAGTCTTTGGTGGGGAGGGTACCCTGGGGAGGTGTTTCCTAGAAGGGCATGGGGAGCTGGGGGCTGGCTCTGCTGGAAGGCAGGAGTGCTGGGCACTTTCCCCCTCTGCTTCTCCCCTTAGTCCCACTAATGGATGTTTCCAGGGCTCCTGTCTTCCTCTGGGTCTGTCCTTGCAGTGGTAGTGGAGAGGGGTGAGGGACCACTCCTTAATATTCATGGAAAACGCATGGAGTACTTACTGTCTGCAAGGCATGGGGTAGGGTATGCATGGGGACACAGAGGTGCAAAAGACATGGCTCTGTTCCTTCTGATCTAGTTGTAAGAAAAAGACACAAGGCAGGCAGAGGAGGCAGGAGAAGCCTCATCCCACTGAGCCCCAAGGGTGGGACAGGCCGTGTTTGATGTCCAGGATGACCTAGTGGGGTCCAGGTGGAGTAAACTTTGGCCTTCTTTTCCCCTCTCCCTCTCCCAGCCCCCAGCAGGAAGAGGTTATTCAGATGGCCACTCAGAAGGTGAAGGACTGGTCTCTGCAGGACCAGGCAGTGCAGTATAGCAATGGTGCGAGAGCCTGGGCTCTGCAGACGATGGAGCCAGGTTCAGATCCTGGCCACATACTAGCTGTATGACCTTGGGTAAGTACTTAACCTGATTTCTTTCTTTGTAAAATGGAATTTCTTCAGCAGTTACTGTGAGAAGCAAATAAGGTGAATGGAAAGAAAGCCCCCTGCACAGTGCCAACACACAGAATGAACACCTAGGAATATTAGATCCCCAAGGGACGTGTGACTTTGGGGTAAAAATGTGGTGTGTGGGCTGGGTGCAGTTGCTCTCGCCCGTAAATCCCAGCACTTTGGGAGGCTGAGGCGAGAGGATCGTTTGAGCCCTGGAGTTTGAGACCAGCCTGGGCAGCACAGCAAGACTCCATCTCTACAAAAATTAGAAAAGTTAACTGGGTATGGTGGCATGCGCCTGCAATCCCAGCTACTCAGGAGGCTGAGGTGGGAGGACTGCTTGAGTTCAGGAGTTCGAGGTTACAGTGAGCTGTGATTGCACCACTGCACTCCAGCCTGGGCAACAGAGCAAGACCCTGTCTCTTAAAAAAAGAAAGTGGTGGCTGGGCATGGTGGCTCATGCCTGTAATCCCAGCACTTTGGGAGGCCAAGGTGGGCAGATCGCCTGAGGTCAGGAGTTTGAGACCAGCCTGGCCAACATGGTGAAATCCTGTCTCTACTAAAAATACAAAACTTAGCCGGGAGTGGTGGTACGTGCCTGTAATCCCAGCTACTCAGGAGGCTGAGGCAGGAAAATTGCTTGAACCCAGGAGGCGGAGGTTGCAGTGAGCTGAGATCATGCCACTGCACTCCAGCCTGGGAGACAGAGCAAGACTCTGTCTCAAAAAAAAAAGAAAATGGTGTGTGTTCTGAAAGCCCTTGGATGCCTTGGTTCTGGCTCTGGTTTGGGGCTCTGAACAGCAGTTCTGCCCCTGCACCCTGACTCTCCCACCCTTCCAGGCTTGGCAGGCTCCTGCCCTCCAGGGAAGGTGTGGCCTTGGGCACTGACAGGGGTGTTACAGCCCCCCCCGCCAGGTGGTTGTGCAAGGTGCTGCCTCCTTGGGCAGCTGGTCGGCTGTGCTGTTCTTGGTGTCCCAGTGCCTGGCCTGGACAGAGCAGGGCTTTGTTTCTACTGATGGTTATGTAAGAACTGCGCATGACCAGACAGCTGTGAGTCCATACCTGACAGCTCCGAGGGCTGTAACGGGCAGAGGGGCCTGGATGAAAGCCTCCTGGAAGAAAAGCATGGACAGTCTTTACCTGGCAGCTCTGTCGTGGGGACCCCTGAGGGCCCCTGACACGGGACAGGGTGAATGCAAGGAGGGAAACTTGACAGGAACCAAGCCGAGGTGAGGGCTGCACCATGGGGCTGTTGTCAGGGGAGCTCGCTCTCTGTGGCCATTTGACCTGGTTCTGCAGCCTGGGCGGGAGAAGGCTGCTCTCTGATGTAGTGCCCCTTCTTGCTGAGGCTGAACCAGGGCCTAAGCAGCAGGTGGAACACCTGGGCACTGTGCTGGGCATCTGTCCATCTTGGAGCATCCATAGCCTGTCCAGACCTTTCCCCCAGCTGATAAAAGGGACCATTTGTTCAAAAAAATGTGTATTCATGGTTTGTTGTGAGCAAAGTTCTATATAAATACCTCTTAGATCAAACTTGCTAATTATGTTATCAAATTCTACATTTTTCTACTCTTTTATTGTCTATTTCAATGGTTCTCAAAGTGTGGTCAGTGTTCCCTAGGCAGACCCTGAGACTCTTTCCGGAGGGGTATACAGGGTCAAAACTGTACGTAATTCAAATGCCCATTCAAGGTACAAGATAGTCCAATGGATTTTAAGGTAATTGGGTAAGAGAAGCTTATTGATATGGTTTCAGATTCTGCATTACATTTAAGAAACTACACATGTCAGGCTAGGCACGGTGGCTCATGCCTGTATTCCCAGCACTTTGGGAGACCGAGGTGGGTGGGTTGCTTGAGCCCAGGAGTTTTGAGACCAGCCTGGGCAACATGGTGAGACTCTGTTTCTACTAAAAATACAAAAAAATATCTAGGCGTGGTGGTGTGTGCCTGTGGTCTCAGCTATTCAAGAGGCTGAGGTGGGAGGATCGACACTTGAGTTGAGGTTGGGGAGCGGGGTTTGTTGAGGGGAGGCAGTGGAGGTTGCAGTGAGCCAAGATCACGCCACTGCACTCCAGCCTGGGTGACAGAGCGACACCCTGTCTCAAGAAAAAAAAAAAAAAAAAAGGGAAGAAACTACACGTGTCAATCTTTGGGGTAGTATCAAAGAAGCATACTCACAATTAACTGAAAAGGCCATCAAAATACTCCTCCCTTTTCCAACTACATTTATGTGTGAGGCCAAATTTTCTTCATATACTTCAACCAAAACAACATATGGCAACAGACTGAACGTGGAAGCATATATGAGAATCTGCTGTTTTCTGTTAAGCCAGACATTAAAGAGATTTGCAAAAATGTAAAACAATGTCACTCTTCTCACTAAAATTATTTTTTGTTTTGAAAAATACAATTATTGTTCATAAAAATTTACATTAACATATAAACATAAAATTTACATTAACGTATTAACATATAAACATTTATTATTTTAAATGCATTAATGCTTAACTTTTTCCTCATTTTTAATTCCAAATATGGTGAATAATGATAGGTATAAAGCCACGTAAACAAAATCTCTTTGGGATTCTCAATTTTTTTTTTTTTTTGAGGAGTCTCACTCTGTTGCCCAGGCTGGAGTGTAGTGGTGCAGTCTCAGCTCACTGCAACCTCTGCCTCCTGGGTTCAAGCGATTCTCCCACTTCAGCCTCCCGAGTAGTTGGGATTACAGATGCGTGCCACCATGTCCGGCTAATTTTCGTATTTTTAGTAGAGACGGGGTTTCACCATGTTGGTTGGCCAGGCTGGTCTCAAACTCCTGACCTCAGGTGATCCACCCGCCTCAGCCTCCCAAACTGCTGGGATTACAGGTGTGAGCCACCGTGCCCAGCCTGGGGTCTCAATTTTTAAGAGTGCAAGGAGGTTCTGAGACCAAAATGTTTGAGAACTGCTGGGCTACTTAATCTGTCCATTCCTGATAGAGGTATATGAAATCTACCATGCATATGGGTTTGGCAATTTTTCCTTTTTTTAAAATCAATTTTTGCTTTATATACCTTAATGCTGTGTTGTCAGGTGTATAAAGCTTCATGATTATTATAGCTTCTGGTTGAATTGTAACTTCTATCTGTATGAAATACCCTTTTTTGTTCCTTTTAATGCCTTAGGCCTTAAGAATAATGATTTCATGAGCCAACACTTAAATAGAACCTGCTATGGGCCAGGTATGGATGTGAAAGAGACTTGGTCCTTGTTGCTGTGGAGTACACAGGCACGGGAAGGCAACGTATGTAGTGCGGCAGGCACAGTCTAGGCTTTAGAGTCAGACTGACCTGTGCTGAATTCTGAGCACTTCCTAGTGGTGTGTCCTTGGGCCTGTGTATGTTGGACCTTGAACCTCAGTTTCTTTATCTATAAAATAGAGTTAATAGCATCTATGTACTGGTAGTGCTGGTTGCTGAAGGCTTCCTGAGATAATGAGTGACAGCAGCACCCTGCAGAGTGTCCTGTGTAGGACTGTGATCAGTGCTGCAGCAGATCCACCAGCCAGGAGATCTGCCCTGTTTATGCCTCCTGACAAGGCCCCCAGGAGAGGCAGTGTGGGGCAGTGGGGAGTGCACCAAGCTGGGATTCAAAATATCCTGAGTTAGACCTTTTTAATTTACTAGCAAAAGTAATTTAATTACTTTTTAGTTTACTGAGACCCTGAGTCTCAGTTGCCTCATCTGTGCAGTGGGGAGGACCACATTGCCCTGCATTCTCTGTGGGTTTATCTTGAGGTTCCAATGAGAATGGAAGGGGCTTGGGATGATGATGGAGGTGGGGCCGAGGAATGGAAGGAGGCCCCCAGGGTCGCTGTTGCCTCCCCTGTCCTGGGCTATGAGGAGGCCTTGTCAGCACAGGCTTGCCTGGGTCCCCAGGAGGGCTGGGATGACTGAAGTGGTAAGACAGGGTCTTGTCATTATTTCAGACTCCTGGAATTGTCTGCCTTTTTTTTTTTTTTTTTTTCTTTTTGAGACGGAGTCTCGCTATGTTACCAGGCTGGAGTGCAGTGGCACGATCTCGGCTCACTGCAACCTCTGCCTCCTGGGTTCAAGCCATTCTCCTGCCTCAGCCTCCTGAGTAGCTGGGACTACAGGTGCGTGCCACCACGCCTAACTAATTTTTGTATTTTTAGTAGAGATGGGGTTTCACCATGTTGGCCAGGATGGTCTTGATCTCTTGACCTCATGATCCGCCCGCCTCGGCCTCCCAAAGTGCTGGGATTACAGGTGTGAGCCACCGCGCCCAGCCAATTGTCTGCCTTTTACAATCCCAGTGCTCCTCTGCCAGGGTGGTGTCTTCATAGCAGCTGCCATTAAGTGCCCATTAAAAAACTGGGGTGAGTGGTCTAATTAATGAAACTATCAGTGCTGGCAGGCACCTACTGTCCCCAAGCATTGCCCTCCTGGTCCCCCACCATTTTCTATAAGAGGAAACTAGAAATTGGCTTTCCTGAGCCTGCAGTCTAAAGCTCTTCCTACCATACCTCCAGTTGTTTTACTTTCCTGCATTTTAGCTTTTGTCAGTTGCAAAGTCTGTCCCAGAGGCCCCCAGCTGTGCAGGGCCTCCCTGCTGAGCAGCCTGTGCTCTGGTTGGCAGTTCAGGCAGGCCTGCTCAGCATTGCTGGGTAGGCTGGTTACAGAGGGGCTTGAGCGAGACTTACTGGCCACTGAATCAAGTGACCAGGGAGGCCAGCCTCGGTCCTCCCTTCCATGAGCCTAGCCACTGAGAGGCTCTCCGACTTGTCCTGATCTCACATGGCTTGAGGAACAAAAGCAGAGGCGAGGCTTCTCTTGGGCCTGGGGCTGAGTCCAGCTCAAAGTGTGCCCGTCTGAAGCATGAAGGCAGGTGGGATGGGATGGGCACTGCTGGCATTCTCTAGTCGGGGCTATGGATGGAGAGAAGGCTGAATACTGCTCTCCTCTTCTCCCTGGGTTCCCAGCGCACCTGGAGTCCCTGGGCTGTGGCCAGTTGGCAACACTGGTTAGAAGCACATTGGAGAGGCTGTCTAATGTTTTGGTTAAGAGCGTGAACTCTGGGGCCAGACTGGGTTCTGATTTTAGCAATGCCACATGACTTTGGGCAAGTTATTTAACCTCTTTGTGCTCCAGTTTCCTTATCTGTAAAATGGGGATATTAATAACAATAATTTCTTAGAGAATTGTTGAGATTAGAGTTAATTTTAAAAATTGTTTAGGACAGTGAACAGTAAGCACTGTATAATTGTTAGTTAATATTATTATTATTATTATTTTTAAATTTTATTATTATACTTATGTTTTAGGGTACATGTGCACAATATGCAGGTTTGTTACATATGTATCCATGTGCCATGTTGTTTTGCTGCACCCATTAACTCGTCATTTAGCATTAGGTATATCTCCTAATGCTGTCCCTCCCCCCTCCCCCCACCCCACAACAGTCCCCGGAGTGTGATGTTCCCCTTCCTGTGTCCATGAGTTCTCATAGTTCAATTCCCACCTATGAGTGAGAACATGCGGTGTTTGGCTTTTTGTCCTTGTGATAGTTTACTGAGAATGATGTTTTCCAGTTTGATCCATGTCCCTACAAAGGACATGAACTCATCATTTTTTATGGCTGCATAGTATTCCATGGTGTATATGTGCCACATTTTCTTAATCCAGTCTATCATTGATGGACATTTGGGTTGGTTCCAAGTCTTTGCTATTGTGAATAGTGCCGCAATAAACATACGTGTGCATGTGTCTTTATAGCAGCATTAAAATCCTACAAGAAAACCTAGGCAATAGTTAATATTATTTAATGTGGGCATGACAGTGGTCTTTAGAGACCATCGCCAAATCCTGTAGCTCTTCACTGCCAGTTTCTCTGATATCCCCCAGTGTTCTCCCTCCCTTTGGTCTCTTCACATCCTCCCTGCTCCCTCTGCAGTCTCAGTTTTCCACTCTGCATGAGCCAACAAGATCATTTCAAACTGCAAACCTGATGGTCTCACCCTTCAGCTCAAGCCCCTCAGTGGCTCTTACTGTTCTTAGGGTAAAGTTCTTACCCAGGGTCTGGGTAAAGCTCTTACCCAAGGCCAGGTCCCCTTGCTGGGCACTGTCTGGAAGCCTGAAGCTCCCTTTGCATATATAATGACACCGGTCATTATATAGCTGTGTTTATTTTATCAACGTCCTGGCTTCTCACTGGACTGAGAGATCCACAAGGGTATGCCCTCATCTTGTTCATCTCAGTTGCTCCCAGACCCCTGTCAATCACATAATGGGTGCTCCATAAATGTGTGGTGACTGAATGACTGAACGGATGGATGAATAGTCGGTGGGAGGAAGTAATAGAAGGAAGGAGTCTTTGGAGCTAGATGGGCTTAGGCTGGAGCCCAGAACCTTTTTCAGGACCTGTTGGAATTCTTGAGAAGCCCAGGGAAGATCAGGAAAATTCTAGCAGGGAGCTGGTGAGGACCAAGTGGAGTGGAGTGATACGTCAGTTGCAGTGCTTGCTGCCGACCGGGGAGTGATGGACACGCTCCCTAAGTGTGGGTTGGCTTCTCTTTCTCCTTCCTTTCATGAATACTTGTTTAGGGCCTCCTAGGTGCTTGGTATTGTGTTCCCTGCTCTCCCGTATATTATTTCATTTCATCATCCCGATAGTACTGTGAGGGAGGCATTATTATCCCCATGTTATATGAGAAAAGTGAGGTTCAGAGAGGGTCAGCAACTTGCCCAGAGTCACACAGCCAAGAAGCAGCAGAGTCAGGACTTGAACCCAAGACTTCCTCCTGTGGATGTGAGAAGTGACTGGGGGTAGTGCCACTCTGTTGAACACTGACCCAAACTGGCTTGCAGGGGAAGGCAGCCCTAGGGGAGCAGACCCTTCTGTGATAATCAAGTCACCGAGGTTGCAGCAGGTTTGACCCAGTTGGCTGGGTGGTTGCCTTTAGGGAGCTCACAGTCTAGAGGTAGAGGGGGAGCCAGCTGATATACAAATACACAAATAGCTTATCATTGCAACTAGGGTGACTTCCTGGGAGATGGGTGGAGAGGCGCCCCAGGGCCTGCTCTTTGTGGGAGCTAGAAAGAGCACCAGATGCAGAGTGAGAGCTGCCTATGCCTATTAGGCTTTGCCTCTACCACTTGTGGGCTGTGGGAACTCAGGCACATGAATCCCTGTGCCTCAGTTTCCTCATCTGCAAAACAGGGACAGGAAGAACTTCTTTGTAGATTTTTTGGGAAGATTAAATGAGAGGTACTTGAAAGTGCTTAAAACTGCTAGTGTTAAGTATTCAAAGGGTTTTGTACAATCACAGGAGGTGGGCGGCATGGCCCCCCCATCTCTTTGCCTTGGCTATGGCTATGTGGGGCCCTTGGTACCCCAGATTTATAAAATGTTGCAGCTGAAAGCTCTCCTATATTCTCCTGACCACCCAGGGGCTGTGAAGGCGGTACTAAAGGTTCATAAATGATTCTCCATGTTTCCCCAAATCAACACAGAAGGGTTCATTTGCCGTAAACAAAACAGCAGACTTCTTTGTTTTTGGCTGAATTACAGCTCTCAGGATGGAACTCCTCTCATGCTGAACAGAAGTCGGCTGGCAGTCCCTGCATCTCTGATTAATATAAAAAACAGAGGCTGGGAGGGGGAACTGACTTGCCGGCACGGGACAATAGGTCAGAGAGGCTTCAGGCTACTTTGTGCTGGGCGCCAGGGGAGGAAGTGAGGAACCCCCAGGGAGGACCCTGGGGGCAGGGTTGTGTAGGGGAAATCCAGGGCAGGAGTGTTAGGGGTGGGGGCAGGAGTGACGGGGAATCCTGGGCAGACAATGGCCTCATTAAGGAGAGGGTGAGGGTGTGGAGAAGCGGGCACGGCCACAGCTAGTGAGGGTGAGGAAGTGGCGGACTGAGGCTCTTCCCCCCAACCCCGGCCAATGGAGCAATTGTCCTCTGCTGGGAGGGAGCTGGGCCTGGGCCTGGGAACGGCTGGATGCCTGCCCTTAGGGCCACCGAGGTGGTCCTGGCCTGCTTGCCTGGTCCCAGAATAGCTCCTCTGTGCAGGCTGCTGATCCTTCAGGCCTCAGTAGGGGTTACTCAGTCTTACTTCTTCCAGCTGGCAGTTTGGAGTATGGATGCCCACCCAAGGCTCTCTGAAGAGGGGTCCCCACTTCCCTTCTGCCCACTTCTGGGAAACCTGAGCCCTGTTTAGGCTGGTCTTTGAGGCCTGAGCTCAGCCCACTTCCTGGAGCTCTCTGTTTCCAGCTCCACCCTGCTGCCCTGTGGCCAGCTGGCTTGGCTTTTGGGTCTCAGCTGCTTTACCTGTAAAGTGAGAGAGTTGAGCTATGAATAGCAGTGCTTCTCCCCCAGTGGATAGCCTGTACGGCCTGGGGTGGGGCATGAGCTCAGTCCTCAGGACCCCTGGGGCTGGCACTCAGGGGAAGGGCCAGGGCTGCTAACTTCCTGCTGGGTTCAGCACAGCCCTGCAGGATCAAGAACTGCCATGCCCCAAGAGCCGATAGAGCCCCTGTTGAGATGCACTGCTAGATCGATGCTTTTCACTCTTGTTGTTTTTAGGGTAGCGCCATCCTGTTTTCAAACGATGTGGCTTGTGGGAACTCGACAGATAAAACAGATGAAAGGGGCAAGTATGGTTAGGGCTGGTGGGGGGCCCAGTGGGAACCCTCCCTAGGCCCTCATCCGGGCCTCTCTCCAGCTGGCTGTGCCCTGTGTGGGCGGTTCTGGGTGTTCTGATTGATGGGGCATCTGCTGAAACTGGCAATATCTGTGCTGTACCGGTTGTTACTCCTTACCCCGGCATATGCCGCAGGGTTTTGTCTTTTTGTTTAATCTAAGAGATAGGATGGGCAGACAGGGTTTGGAGATTAACTTCCTGTGGCTGTGAATTGTCCTTGGTCTCCTGGGCCAAGGCTTGACCAGGCTGGCTGAGACCAGGCTGCTGACATGGGCACACCCCCCAGCCAGGAGAGGAGAGGGGTTCCCAAACTTTATATTGCAAAGCAATCACTATAGAAGCTGATTAAAGTATATATTTAGATTGTGGGGCCACTGAACATATTCCAGTTCAACACCTGTGACTCCCAGGCAATTTTGAGGCAGTGGGCTGCAGACCGGAATGGGAAGTGCTAGCCTCCCAGGGGGCTGTGCCTGCTCCTCGTTCCACCGCTGCCTCCCCCTGCCCTGGCCGGCCACAGCCTCCCTCCAGGGCCCTGCTTGTGGGCCTCCTTTCAGGCTGAAATGAGAACTCTTTCCTTCTGGAAGCTGCACACAACCTGGCATCCCCTCCACAGTCCTTTTCCCTGTCCCTCTCTGTGTGGGGTAAGTAGTTGGGTTCACAGCCACCTTATCTGCTCCAGCGCCCAGCTCAGGGCTGTGATTAATGATGGTGTCGGCAGACATTAGTGTGCCCAGACCCTAGGCTAAGTGCCTTATCATCTCATTTAAACCTCTTGACAATGCTATGAGACGGGTGTTATTATTATCACCCTCCCCCACTCCATTTACAGATGAGAACTCAGAGGTGATTGAGTAACTTGCCCAAGGTCACAGAGTGGGGAGTCTCCTGGGTAGATCTGACTCGACTTCACACATGCTGGGTACT
Organism: Nomascus leucogenys; assembly: GCF_006542625.1. Lineage (NCBI taxonomy): Eukaryota > Metazoa > Chordata > Mammalia > Primates > Hylobatidae > Nomascus > Nomascus leucogenys. Next base: position 35,855,465 of record NC_044383.1, on the reverse strand, counting down.
GGGAGGGCAGCCAGCCCTGGCCTCTGTCTGGATTTTCATCATCACCCTTCAATGAGTCTGGCATGGTACTATTATTATTATTTTGAGTCAAGGTCTCACTCTGTCGCCCAGGCTGGAGTGCAGCAGCACGATCACAGCTCACTGTAGCTTCGAGCTCCTGGGTTCAAGTGATCCTCCTGCCTCAGCCTCCCAAGTAGCTGGCACAACAAGCACACGCCACCATGCCCTGCTAAGTTTTCCTATTTTTTGTAGAGAAGAGGTCTCACTATGTTGTCCAGGTTGGTCTCCAATTCCTGGGCTCAAGTGATCCTCCTGCCTTGGCCCCCCAAAGCATGGAGATTTCAGGTGTGAGCCACTGTGCCTGGCCATTAGTATTATTATTAATGAGGACTTGAGGTTTTTTTTTGTTTGTTTGTTTTTTTAAATAGAGACTGGTCTCCCTATGTTGCCCAGGCTGGTCTCGAATTCCTGGGCTCAAGGGATCCTCCTGCCTCAGCCTTCCAAGGTGCTGGGATTACAGGTGTGATTCACCACGCTGGGCTGTTATTATTGTTATTATCATTATTATTATTATTATTGAGACCAAGTCTCACTCTGTTGCCTAGGCTGGAGTACAGTGGCATGATCTTGGTTCACTGCAACTTCCGCCTCCTGGGTTCAAGTGATTCTCGTGCCTCAGCCTCCCAAGTAGCTGGGACTACAGGCGTGAGCCACCACGCCCGGCTAATTTTTGTATTTTTAGTTGAAACGGGGTTTCACCATGTTGGCCATGCTGGTCTCAAATTCCTGACCTCAGATGATCCACCCGCCTTGGCCTCCCAAAGTGCTAGGATTACAGGTGTGAGCCACCACGCCCAGCCCGTTAGTATTATTATTAATGAGGACTTGAGTTTTAAGACTTCCTAGAGGTTGATGCTTAAGGAAAGATCCCATGGGAACAGCAGCTGAGGATTGCTGGGGTCCTGGGGAGGAAGACTCATTATGGTGTGTTTGGGAGTCACATCTGTGACCTTGTTTCTTCCTTATGACAACTTAGGGAGGCATGCATGGACAGTCCTTATTTTACAGATGAGGAAACTGAGGCTCAGAGAGGTTAAGTTAACTTATTCAAGGTCTCTCTGCCAGTAAGTGATGGAGCCCAAGTTGAACAAAGTCCTGACTCTGCGGAGATGCCATGCTTTTCTTATTGCCCCATGAATTAAGATTGGGCCAAAATCAGAGAACTGGAAAAGGCCTGAGATTTGCACCCCCCCAAACCCCCCTGGAGGGCTCTGAAGCCAGTTCAAGTCTGCTGGAGACAAAGAGGTCCATGCCCTGTTGACCTAGTTATGTGGCGAGGCAACTCGGGGTCAGGGAAAGGTGCATTCTTTCCCTTCAACTCGTATTACCCAGCTTCTGGCTTCCTGGAATTTTTGTTAATATTCCAAATCACTTGGCAATAAGTTCTCTTCCCCACAGTTTTTGCAAACAGGAACCGAGCACCCTTCAACTAGAAGACCACACACTTTCACACCCTTTTCTCCTTTAAACTGGTGCCAGGGCCCTGTTAGGAGAAAGCAGCTCTGATAAGAAACCAGGAGGCGAGGTGTGGCAGAGGAACCAGATGGCCTGAGAGGAGTTTGGTGACAACATCCTGGGCCCAGGCCCATGTCTCGGGAGGCAGAAGGGACAGTGGACTTGATGCCTAAAGACCCAGTGTGAGTCCCTGGCCTGCCACCCCCTGTCCTCCTTGGGGCTGCATTTCCCCTCTCTGGGTCCCAATTTTCCTCTTAAAGGAAAATAGGCCGGGTGTGGTGGCTCACACCTGTAATCCTAGCACTTTGGGAGGCCAAAGCAGGTGGATCACCTGAGGTCCAGAGTTCAAGACCAGCCTGGCCAACATAGTGAAACCCCGTGTCTACTAAAAATACAAAAAATTAGCTGGGCGTGGTGGTGGACGCCTGTAATCCCAGCTACTTGGGAGACTGAGGCAGGAGAATCGCTTGAACCCAGTGGAGCAGGGGGTGGAGGTTGCAGTGAGCTGAGATCACGCCACTTCACTCCAGCCTGGGCAAAAGAAAAGAAAAGAATACCCTCCTGGTGAGAGGATCAGGTGAGAAAATACATGTGAAGAGGCTGTACCCTTGTAATTATTTGGTTACCTGGAGGTCAAGTTTGCCTAGCAGTGTTGCAAACACTGCAATGACAGATGGCTTCTACCTCTGTGCTCTCCAGTTTGGTAGCCACGCATGGCTGCTGAGCACTTGAAATGTGGCTAGTGCTACTGAGAAACTGAATTTTAAACTTTTCAATTGAAAACAGTTTTTTTTAGGGACAAGGTCTTGTTCTGTTGCCTAGGATGGAATGCGGTGGTGCAATCATGGCTCACTGTAAACTTGAACTCCTGGGCTCAAGCAATCCTCCTGCCTCAGCCTCCCCCGTTGCTGGGACTGCAGGTATGCACCATCATGCCCAGGTAATTATTAATATTATTATTTTTGGTAGAGATAGGGTTTCCCTATATTGCCCAGGCTAGTCTCCAACTCCTGGCCTCAAGGGATCTGCCTGCCTTGGCTTCCTGAAGTGCTGGGATTACAGGTGTAAGCTATCTCGCCTGGCCCTCTGAATTTTAAATTTAATTTTGTTTTAGTGAGGTGAAATTCACACAACATAAAAATAATTAAATAAAGTGAACCATCCAGTGGCATTTAGTACATTCACAATGTTATGCAACCGTCACTTGTATCTAGTTCTAAAATATTTCTTGTCACCCTTGAAAGAAGCTCTGAGCACATTAAACAGTCGTTCCCTATTCCCCCTTCCCCCCAGGGCTGGCAGCCACCGTGATACCTTCTAGGCATCTGCCGGTTCTGACATTTCATATGTGCGGAACCCTACAGTACGGGACTTTCTGTACCTGGCTTCTTTCACTTATGTTTCCGAGCCTCATCCGTGTTTTGGCATGTGTCAGTACCACATTCCTTTTTGATGATGGAATAATATTCATTTTAGTTAATTTTAATTCATTTAAATTTAAATAACCACAAGCAGCTGCTGCCTACTGTATTGGACAACCAGGAACCTCTGGTATCCTTCTGGGCAAGTGAGGGATCAGGGCCCCCATATACCTGCTGGCACCTGAGAGAGAGCCCCATGGGAGAGGAGAAGGAGCTGGAGAATGAAAAGTCTGAGATGGGCATCCCAGGTTCCCCAAAGGAGCCCAAAGCTTGGCCACTGACGGACATGCATCTGGCATGTTCTGAGGCCTCATGAGGCTGGGCACTGGGCTGTGTGTGTTAGGGATGTCAACTCACTGCGTCCTCACAGCAGCCCTGTGGTGTAGGTCTGTCCTACTATCATCCTTGCGTGACACAGCGGGACTGAGTGATGAAGTATAATAGCTTGCTCCAGGTTACACAGCTGGTTATTGGGAAGAGACAGCTCTAGGAACCTGTGGTCCCTTCCCGAGTCCATGACCTTCACTGCTAGGCTACACAGTCTATTCAGCCTGATTCTGGGGCTGCCCAGTAAAGGCCAATCAAGGACCCCAGCTACACACACACACACATTGCACACCTCGAGGCAAGGCTGTCTACTCCATCTCATGCTGGCCTTTCTGAGCTTGGACTTCCTGGGACATGGGTCCTCTTTGGGTCAGGAAGGAGTGGCCAATGGGACACCTTGGAGCAGGATGAGGGAGTAGCCTCCATCAATTCCCTATTGTTTAATCAATGAGTAACCTGGCCGGTTGGGGCTCCTGGTGCCCGCTGTAGGCCCCCCACTATTCATTGATCTGGGAAGGAGACCTGGTTAATTGCCCACCCAAAGTAAACAGGGCTGGGATAACCGAGGCTGACAGCAGAGAGTTTTCCTTGGCTGTGCTGCCCTTTGCCCTTTGGGAAGGGGCAAAAGAGAGCGAAGTGGAAGGGCCGTCCTAGGAATGTCTTTGGAATGAGGGAGGGAAGACTGGCTTCTTGGGGTCCCAAAGAGTCAATCTGTCTGTCCTTCTGGAAATTAAGTCCTCTGCCAGGCTTTATTGTGCCTTGCCAAAGGGATGGGAGCTGGGGCCGGCAAGACTCTCACGTCATCTCTCTTCATGCCCCCTTTGTCCATCTGTCCATCTTTTCATCCCTCCCTTTTGACATCCTTCCCTCCTTCCTTTCTTCCACTCACTCATTCTCCCCTTTCATCCATTTGTCCCCTCCCATCATTTAATTCACCCAGGCTGGAGTGCAGTGGTGCAATCACGGCTTGCTGCAGCCTCCATGTCCTGGGCTCAAGTGATCCTCCCATCTCAGCCTTCTGAGTAGCTGGGACTACAGGTGTGCACTGCTACACCTGGCTAATTTTTTTTAGTTTTTGTGGCGACAGGCTTTCACCACATTGCTCGGGCTGGTCTTGAACTCTTGGGCTCAAGGGATACTCTCACCTCCATGTCCTAAAATGCTGGGATTACAGGTGTGAGCCACCACGCCCAGTCCGTTCTTCCCTTATTCTGCTCATCTGTCTGACAATTCATCCCCCACCTTGTTCCCCCCATCCTTTTTGCCCCTCTCCCCACTCACACATTTATTTTTTCATCTTCCTTTCCCTTATGCAGCAAGCACAGGCTTCTTGAGAAAGCCAGGGAAGAGGTGGGTGGGAGTCCTGTGGGCTCTTCCCGTGGGCGCCAAGCCCAGCCATGGGTTTCTGAATCTGGGCCCCCACGTAGCCCTGGCAGAGTTAATTGCTTGGCTTCAGACATGCAGGCCACTCACTCAGGTTAGATGGAGCCTCATTGTCCCTGGAAGGAGAAAACTTGTTCCTTCAACATAGGGACCATGTCAGTTTTTGTCCAAATTGGGACACTTTGGAGAGTGGAAAGGGTTCTCTTGACAATAGGAGTTACCACACCCAGGCAAGGGGAGTAGCCTGGGACTGTCCTGGGCAAAGAGGAACATTTGTTCCTCCTCCTTCAGCCCCAGCCTTGAGAGGGCCTGTGACTTAGCATCCTTTCTCTCCCAGAGCTGAGCTGGATTTTGGGGTTGGTCCTGTGCGTAGAAACCTACGTCAACGTCAACCCTTTGGTGAGAGTTTGGTGTCTGACTCCTTCTGGGATCCCAAAGCCCACGGTCCTGTGTGACGTGGAATAGTCTCTAAAGGGCTTTCCAGAAGTTATCGCATCCTAACAATCCTGTGTAGAGGACAATGTGAGATTAGTTTATCCCTTTTACAGATGGAGAAGCTGAGGCTCCGAGTGTGAAGGATTTGCTGAAGCCTGGATAGACCAGCTGGATAGACCTCTAAGCCCATTCTTGGGCTACTCAGTAAAATCACATTAAAAAAAATCAGGCCAGGCACGGTGGCTCACACCTGTAGTCCCCGCACTTTGGGAGGCCAAGGCGGGTGGATCACTTGAAGTCAGGAGTTCAAGACCAGCCTGGCCAACATGGCGAAACCCCGTCTCTACTAAAAATACAAAAATTAGCTGGGCGTGGTGGCGCAAGCCTGTAGTCCCAGCTACTCAGGAGGCTGAGGCAGGAGAATCGCTTAAACCGGGGAGGTGGAGGTGGCAGTGAGCCAAGGTTGCACCACAGCACTCCAGCCTGGGTGACAGAGTGAGACTCTGTCTCAATGGAAAAAAGAAAAAAAAAATAAGTAAGATCTACAGTCCCATTTCTAAGCCCCAAGCCTGTGACTACGTTCCAGATGGAGCACCTGAGGCTGGAGTGGGGTGGTGACTTCCTCATTGCTGCACGGGCTGTTTGGGAATCTTGCGCGGCAGCTCAGCCCCAGGGCAGGTGCTGGCCTAGGATTCCTGGAACTAACAACAGCAACAGAAACAATGCTACCATCCACTGAGCCCTGTTAAGTCCTGGGCACCGTCCTGGGTGCTTTACCTATTTTGCAGTGGCTCAGCCAATTCAGATGGGAGAGCAGGATGGCAGCGAGAGAACAGTCTGCTTGGAGCTCTCCTCCTGCTCCCACCCTCCTGCAGAGCTTTCGGGTTGATCTAGGGGGCAGAATGTGTTCTTCCTAATCCCTGCCACCCCCATTAATTTCTAACCAATGCAGCTGGGAGATAAGATAGCACCAGCCCATTAATCAAGGCTGCCTGGCAGGGCGGGGTGGGGGTGGGGTGAGACAACACCACATCACAGGTGGAGATAAGCCCCTTCCTCCAGGCTCCCTCAGGGGCTGGGCCAGTGGAGATTGCTGGGAAGTTTGGCCCAGGTTCCAATCCCAAGTGTCTGGGTAGGGAGAGTGGAGCCCACAGTGGGCACTGGGGCGGTCACTGTGCTGGGAAGGGCTTGCGGGGCAGGCTGGATTGAGACAACCCAGGAGACCTGGGTTCTGGCTAAAGGGCTCCCTCAGCTCCCTCTGTGCCTTTATTTATTTTATTTTTTAGATGGAATCTCACTCTGTTGCCCAGGCTGGAGTGCCGTGGCATGCTCTCGGTTCACTGCAACCTCTGCCTCCTGGGTTCAAGTGATTCTCCTGCCTCAACTTCCTGAGTAGCTGGGATTACAGGCACCCACCACCACGCCAGACTAATTTTTGTATTTTTTGTAGAGATGGGGTTTCACCATGTTGGCCAGGCTGGTCTTGAACTCCTGACTTTAAATGATCCACCCGCCTCGGCCTCCTAAAGTGCTGGGATTACAGGTGTGAGCCACTGCTTCTGGCCCCCTCTGCGTCCTTAGATAAGTCACTGGACCTCTTTGGGCCGCCGTTTCTACATCTGAAAAAATGGGGGGTTGGGGGATTTGACTAGATGACACGAAGGGCCCCTACACTTTAAAGGTGCTCAATGCCTGGCCCTGGGTAGGTGAGGCATGGACTGACCCGTTGGCAGGGAGAGGGGCAGAGGGTGTGTGGGCAGAGGCACCACCTTGGCTAAGGGACAGTGGGCTGGACGGGATTTGTCCCCACACCTGTCTTAGTCACCCAGGACAGCAAGTGGGTGGTGGTGGTGGGGGCGCTGCTGGGGGACAGGAGGGGTAACAGGGCCCTTGAGCCATTGTTCACCTTGGAGGGCCATGCAGTACGCTGGTTAAGCACCCAGGTGCTGGAGTAGTGGCATTTGATTCAAATCCCAGGTCTGCTTCTCCCTTGTGTAATCTTGGGTGAGTCCCTCAACCTCTGGCACCTCAGTTTCTCTATCTGTACAATGGGCATGATAATAGTGTTTCCCTTGTGATTTTTGGGAAGTTTTGCTAGAAAGATAAATGTAAAGTGCTTAGCTCGATTCCTGGCAGATGGCAAGTGCCCAGTAAATGTGAGTTCTTACTTCTTTCCTGGCCAGGTCCGTAAGGCCTGGGTCCTCGTTAGAGCAGATTCTCTGTGACCACAGCTGTGGAGGAGATGGGGCAGCTCAGCCTCAAAGCAACTGCTGGCCCAAGGATGCTGATTATAAAGTGTATTAGTTATAGCTTTGTACTAAAAATGATCAACATTTATTATCTCACAATGCAACAAATAATTACAATAAATAATTCAGTGGCTCAGAAATTCAGGAGCATCTGAGCTGGGTGGTTATGACTCAGGGTCTCTCTCACGAGATTGCCATCAAGATATTGTCTAGGGGCGAGGCACAGTGGCTTACACCTGTCATCCAGCACTTTGGGAGGCTGAGCTGGGAGGGTCGCCTGAACCCAGGAGTTTGAGATCAGCCTGGGTAACAGGGAAACTCTGTCTTTATAAAAAATTAACAAAAAAATTAGCTGGGCATGGTGGCACGTGTGGGATCCCAGCTACTCAGGAGGCTGAAGCAAGAGGATCACTTGAGCCTGGGAGTTCGAGGCTGCAGTGAGCCGTGATTACACCACTGCACTTCAGCCTGGGTGACAGAGTGAGACTGTCTTCCCTGCCTCTGCAAAAAAAAAAAGATATTGGCCAGGGCTGCAGCCACCAGGAGACTTGGGAGGGGCTGGAGAATCTAACCCCAAGTCCACTTGTGTGGCTGTTGGCCGGAGGCCACGTGGGCAGCTTGAGTGTCCTCACGACATAGGAGCTGGCTTCCCCAGGGCAAGTGACCTAAGGAAGCCAGGCAGGGGGAAGCACAGTGCCTCTCATTACTTGGTTCTCTGAAATTGCCCCCATCAATTCTGCTTACTCTGTTCATTGGAGACAAGTCATTACCTCCAGCTCACACCCAAGGGAAGGGAGGATTATCAGAATTTGTGGACCTCTTTTAAAGCCACCGTGAACATTAACAGCTATTCTATGCCCAGATGCTCTGTGGTGGGAACTGGACACACATTATCTCTAATTCCCACAAAAACTTTCTACGTTAGGAATGAAGTTTCTTCTATGGGTGAGAATATAGTGATTCAAAGGGATGAAGCAACTTGCCCAAGGCCACCAGCCAGGGGGTGTCCACAGTCCTGTCTGGTCCCAGAGCCTGGCCTTTCCCACCACACCAGGCCATTCCCCACCCCAGGTACAACTCAGTTTCAACCACACCCAATCCAGCCTTGGCTTTGAAGCCACATAGGACTGGCTACGGTAAGGAGACCTCCTTGGTTGTAGGATTAAAAGTAATGTATGAGGCACAGGGCACGGGAAAGGTAGGGACTTTCGGAGCCACACTGACCTGTGCTTGGGTTCTGACTTTGCTTCGTGCCTCAGTTTTCTCATCTGTATGGTAGGAGCAATCGTGTCCATGGGGCAGGACAACTGCAAGGATTAGATGAGGGGCGTACGCTGCAGGTGTGCAGCGCTGGCTGTTATTATCATGGGATGGGGCCAGGTAGCCCTGAGGCTGGGCTGAGAGAGGGCTGCCCTCCCTGGAAGTAGTGTGTTCTCATGGTGGAAGCAATGTCCCCCCTTCCTGGTCTGGGGACTCCCATCCACGTTGTGCTCAGCAAAGACAGGGAATCCAAGTGATGGTGCTGCTTTGCCAGCCCTGTAAGTAGGGCTGAGGCCAGGCCCCCACGCCTGCTGGCCGGACTCAGCCAGGCTACCGACTTCCCCTAATCTCCCCGCCCTGCCTCTTCCTAAATTCAGGAGGCGGCGGGGGAGGGGTCCAGGCTGGGAGCTCCCTGGAGCCCTCCCCTCCTGCCTGCCTTCCCAGTGTCTCCCACGTCTCCGGCAAGGAGAGATCTGCATGCACTTGTCTGCTTCCGCCAGCAGAGGGAGCAGGTGCTGTGTCTGGGAACCAGGGAGGCTCCAGGCGAGGTGGCCGCCTGGCAGGGGGTCCTCTTGTCCTGGAAGCCCCTCAGCCCAGAGGGTGACTTGGTGATTTGGAGCAGAGCTGGCAAGGGTGGGGGCTGCATCCTAGAGCTCCTCCGCAAAGACCAGTCTCAGCTCTCTAGAGCCCAGGAGATGGGGCCATGTGCAAGGAAAGGAAGGGATGGGGTTTCCTGGGCCTGAGATCTCAGATCTCGGCCCCTGCCTCCCTTGCAATCCAGGGAGGCAAAGAAGTCATTGCTGCACTCCGTAGTCTGTCCACCTAATTTCATACAGTGCCAACTGTGTGCCAGGCACTGTGGTAGCCCTGGGAGTGCACGGCAGACGTGGCCTTTCACAGGGCTGACATTCTAAACGGAAGCTGGGCAAAGACAAGATGTGTGAATGGAGTAATGGCAAACGTGCGGTAAAGGAAATAAACAGGAGGCTGGGAGAGGCAGCAGCTGTGGACCCATGTCTACACTGCTCACCTAGATGGCCAGGTGGAATTGAGGTGGAGCAAGTCCGTGAGTTCGTGGGTAGGAACTGCCTCCTCCACCATGCCCCTCTCAGCCATGGGCTCCTATTGTCACCAGAAATCACCACAGGTCATCATAAGGACCTGGCCACGACAGCAGGGAAGACATTTAGTCCACTAGTCACCTGCAGGATTATCCATGGAACTAACTCACTGGAGCACCTGGAGTCACACAGGTCTGGCTTCTGGCTTGGCTCAGTCACTTATCACCTGTGTGGCCTTGGCTAAGACGCTTAAATTCTGTTTTGGCATCTGCAAAGCAGTAATAAAGATTCCTACATAGTGCGAGGACTGTGGTGTGTTCATCCTCTTGCAGCACCACTTCTTGCCAGCTGACGCCTTGCACTCACATGCATTTGTTTTTTATTTTTATTTATTTATTTTTTTTGAGTCGGAGTCTCGCTGTGTCGCCCAGGCTGGAGTGCAGTGGCGCCATCTTGGCTCACTGCAAGCTCCGCCTCCCGGGTTCACGCCATTCTTCTGCCTCAGCCTTCCAAGTAGCTGGGACTACAGGCGCCCGCCACCACGCCCGGCTAATTTTTTGTATATTTAGTAGAGACGGGATTTCACCGTGTTAGCCAGGATGGTCTCCATCTCCTGACCTCGTGATCCACCCGCCTCGGCCTCCCAAAGTGTTGAGATTACAGGCGTGAGCCACTGCGCCCGACCCCATTTGTTTTTTATTGCTGCTGAAACAAATTACAAATGTGTGTTGCTTTAGCATTTAAAGCGACACATATTTATTAGCACACAGTCTCCGTGGGTTGGGAGTCCAGGCATGGGTTACCTGGGTCCTCTGCTCAGGGTGTCACAAAGCTGCAGTCAAAGTGTCAGCCAGGTCCAGGCATGGTGGCTCACGCCTGTAATCCCAACAGTATGGAAGGCCGAGGTGGGTGGATCACTTGAGATCAGGAGTTTGAGACCAGCCTGGCCAATATGGTGAAACCTCATCTGTACTAAAAATACAAGTTAGCCGGGTGTGGTGGCATGCGCCTGTAGTCCCAGCTACTTGGGAGACAGGCAGGAGAATTGCTTAAACCCAGGAGGCAGAGGTTGCAGTGAGATGAAATCGCACCACTGCATTCCAGCCTGGGTAACAGAATGAGATTCCATCTCACACAAAACAAAACCCAACATGTCAGCCGGGGTAGGGTCATCTGAGACTTGGGGGCTTCTTCCAAACTTCCTAGGTTTTGGCAGAATTAATTTCCTTGCAGATGTAGAACTGCTTCCTGCCTCCCTTCCTCCCTCCCTCCCTTCCTCCCTTCCTCTGTTCCTCCCTTCCTCCTTCCCTTTCTTTCTCCCTTCCTTCCTTCCCTTTCTTTTATTTCATATAGAGATGAGGTCTCGAACTCCTGAGCTCAAGCAATCCTCCTGCCTTGGCCTCCTAAAGTGCTGGGATTACAGGTGTGAGCCACCACGCCCAGCCCAACCTCTTTAAGATCCTTTCTTCCTTCCTTCCTTCCGTCCTTCCCTCCCTCCTTCCTTCTTTCCTTCCTTCCTTCCTTCCGTCCTTCCCTCCCTCCTTCCTTCTTTCCTTCCTTCCTCTGTCTTTCTCTCTCTCTTTTTCTTTATTTCTTCTTCTTCTTCATCATCATCATCTTTTTTTTTTAAGAGATGAGGTCTTGCTATGTTGCCCAGGCTGTTCTTGAACTCCTGGTCTCAAGCGATCCTCCCACCTTGGCCTCCCACAGTGCTGGGATCACAGGCATGAGCCACTGCACCAAGCCCTGCATCTTCTTCTTGAAGACTGTGTCTTCAAAGCCAGCTGGAGAGCTCTCTCTGAGGTGTCACCATCTTTAAAAGGGCTCACCTGATTAGGTCAGGCCTACCCAGGATCATCTCACTTTCTATTAACTCAAAGTCAACTGACTATAACATTCCATATTTGCTGGTCCCGCCCAGACTAAGGAAGAAGAGGTCATATAGGCCATGCATAGTCAGGGTAGGAATCCTGGAGGCTATTTTAGAATTATCAGCATGACAAAAATTATTTTCACTAATAACCATGTAATAATCATAATAATTATTTTTTAAACAACTTGTTCTTTTGTTTTGAAACAAATAAACACAAAGAAAATGTCAACTTTAAACATACTGTTCAAATTCAGTGAAATGTTTTGCGTATAAACAAATGTTGTATTTACCAGACAAAAGCATTCATACTTTACATCATGGTTATCCATTTTAAACACAAAACAAACCTCCATAGAGTGGTCTCATAGAATCACAGAATTGAAGAAACTCAAGTTCTGTTTTTTTCATACTCAATAGGCTGTAATTTTTTATTCTGAATAAAATAAAATAAAAATAATAAAAAATGAACTAAATAAATAAAATACCCTTTAAATGCAGGAATGTGTAGTACTGCAGGATTTGAGGACACAAACTGCACTTGAAGCCAGCTTGAATGATTCTTTTTTTTTGTTTGTTTGAGATGGAGTCTCCCTCCGTCACCCAGGCTGGAGTGCAGTGGCGCAATCTCCGCTCAATGCAACCTCCACCTCCCAGGTTCAAGCGATTCTCCTGCCTCACCCTCCCTGAGTAGCTGGGACTACAGGCATAGTCTGTAGTCTGTAGACCATGCCTGGCTAATTTTTTTTGTATTTTTAGTAGAGATGGGGTTTCACCATGTTGGCCAGGCTGGTCTCGAACTCCTGACTTCAGGTGATCCGCTCACCTCAGCCTCCCGTAGTGCTCGGATTACAGGCATGAGCCACCGTGCCCGGCCCAGCTTGAATGATTCTCAACTGTTAGGAACTTACCCTAGAAATACACAGGTGGGAAACAAGCAAGGTGCCCTTCAATAAGTAAATGGTAAATTGTGGTGCATCCATGCAGTGGAATGTTACTTAGTGAGCAAAAGAGATAAGATACGCCGTCAAGCTATGAAAAGATACCGATGAACCTCAGATGCATAGTACTAAGGGGAAAAGCCCATCTGAAAGGGCCATATGCTGTGTGGTTCCAACTACAGTGCATGACATTCTGGAAAAGGCAAAACTGTGGAGACAGCAAAAAGATCAGTGGTTGCCAGGAGCTGGGGGAGGGAGGGATGAATAGGTGGATGGCAGAGGATTTTTAGGACAGTGAAACTATTCTGTGTGATACTATAATGATGAGTAATATCATTACATGGTCAAAACCCATAGAATGTACAAAGCTTTTGCTGGTCATTAGTGAACTCTAATGTAAACTATGGATTTTCATTAACAACAATGTATCAGTATTGGTTCACCAATTGTAACAAATGTGCCACCGTAGTGTAAGATGTTAATATTAAGGGAAACTACCCGCACTCAATTTTTCCATAAATCTAA